>NC_140778.1:4402500-5004166 GCF_044657685.1 Stegodyphus dumicola | reverse complement strand
CATTATTAAAAACAAAACACTCTAAACATCGAACGAAACGCTCGTATTCAAATCTGAAGCAAAGAAAGTCACGGAAGGATCGGACGCCTTTCGTGACGTCACTCATAGCTAACCAGGCCATGTTATCTCGAAGGCCACGGCCTTACTCTGTCCCGAGAGCCCTCAGGCCTTCTGTGAAGTCTGATTTTATGCCCCCCGTGGTTGAGACCGCCTAGGTACCAGGACTGAAGAGAAGGGCTAGCTCATAGAGCGTTTCCCCCTGAAACAGGCAGTGAGGAGTGATGACGTAGCAATGATGCCACTGAGCGCGGAGATGCAATTGACAACATAGAAATTAACTTTTTAAACTTGAAGAATCAGCGTTTAAAATGAGCTGTGTGGGAAAGATAGCTATATTTTGGAAGAGACAATGTTATTGCAGTATGCATTTTACACTGAACATTACAAAATTTAATAGTACTTACTCAATTTTAAAATAATAGATAAAATGCGCTACTCTTAGCATAAAGTTCCTTTTTTTATTTGCAGAGATTTTTTTTTTCTTTAAATGCCTGTTTGTTTCTAATCATTTCTTTATCTGCATGTTAACTAAGAGAACTGTACTACTCCTAAGATAACTATAATAACAGCTATTTAAAATTAATCGAAAAAACAACCTTAAATTGGCATAGTTTTAAACGTGTATGGTTATATATGGCAAAATTTCTGCTAATCTAAGTTTGAGTTTCAGCCTTATTGTAAATTTTACATTAGCATATTTTTCTCCCGATTCATTATAATAACATATATTTTTTTAAAAAAATAATTTTGTAACTTAGGCTTACATCAATATTTCATTTAAATAAATACATGTAAGATTGTTATCTTAATTTAGACAAAACAACTTTACTCACAGTACCTAAAATAATTATTTAATTTTTCAAAAGTGGGGGTTAAGAGGGCAAGTCTTCTTATGCCAATTACTTTAATATTATACTTTATATATATTTTATCTAGAATGCTAAGCTAGCACAAAATCGAATCAATAATAACAGAGGATACAATAAAAATAACTGTAACAATAACTTAACAGAATTAGTTCTCATTTGAAATATGCTTTACGCTATTAACTTCTAAAATGCAATCTAGAAATATTTCAAATCAAAACATATTATATATACTTACTTTTTGTCTCTCGTTTCCCTTGACCATTAAATAATTTGGTTTTAGTTTGTGACACAATTTAATTCTCTTTAATAATATCAACATTTAAAACAGTTCCATCTTCTAAAACAAATCCTTTATCTAAAAAGTGGTTTCTCAGTAATTTGAGCCCACCAGAGGCCGAGCGGTAAAGTCGCTGAACACTGGTAGTTCGGTCCGACGTTCGAATCCCGCGAACGGGCTGGCTGCATGGGCGTTTTCGTGGTTTTTCCCCATGTGTAACGTGTATGCGAGCCAGTTTCCCTTAGAAAGTCCTCCACGAAGGCATCCCTCCCCTTAGGCAGATAGCCCTAGTGTGCTTTGTCATAATTAAATACACCAACACTCAGTAATTTGAGGCAGTGCGCTAAATCTGCAAAAACCCATATTGTTTTCGTTTGGAATACTGGATTTGGAAAATGAGAACTATTAATCGAAATCTGTAACTCTTTCCACAAAGTAGTAGATCCTCCTAAATCAGACACTATTGTTTTCACTTCTACTCTAGATGATTGAATATATCTTATGAGTGAAAAAAGAAGTTCTTTCTTCATTGGAGTGTTAAAATCGAAAAATATTGGTTGTTTCCACTGCGAAATGAGACCTCTGATTAAAACAAACTGCACTTTTTGAAAAGGACCGATTTTGGTCCAGTTTAGATTCTTAGCAGAGTTTAGAATCTATGTGCATTTCGTCGAAACTGAGAACGCATATTTTTTCTACAGAATTCAAATATTGACATCTTTCCTTCATTACAGCAAGAACATCACTCTAAATTCCTGGACTACATGAAAATTTAGTGCACCATCTCTTTAATGTGCTAGTGGTAGGTAAAAGAATTCCCATTTTTTCTTTCCAAAAATCGTAGCTTTTAGATGACAGAGCTCTTATGACAATGCAACGTGAAATATCTTCATTAGTCCACCGGATTTTTTCCTTCTTTTCTAGCAATGCGTTAATCTGCGTCTTTGTAAAAATATGCTTTAGACGTTTTTCCAAATTCTCCGATGTGTTCTGTTTTTTCCTAAATTTCGCTGTTTGGGATTTTAATTTCTGAATTTCCGATAGAAGTTTCTTTCTAGATGTCGTCCACCTTCTTTGTCGCTGAGCAAACATTCTAAAATCTTTCTTTTCTCTATTTTTCAATATTTTATTACAATTTTCTAAGGATATTATTTTGTTCTTCAAATTATCAATACATTCTTGTTTATCTTTACACTTAGGGCACTCAGGGATATTGTCACATAGGGCATTGTCACTTGTGAGTTTTATTTCAAAATCATTCACATTTGATTTATTATTGTCAGCTTCAATTTCGTTCTCGGCCTCAAAATAAATTTTCTTTGGGCTTAATTCGTGTAGTCTTTCAAAAGCACTCTGCATTAGTTTTTTCAAATGTCTCCGATTTCTTGGTGTTATTTTGTTTACTGCACACGATAAATTTACTTTCGGCACAGCATTGCATTTCAACAGTTTCTTTTACGTCAATCCAAGCAAGCGATTTCTCATGTCATCTTCATAATCACTGCACAGAAAATGTTCGCTGCAAATTCTTGCGTTTTTCACATTAATAGAATCCTGTCTTCGACATTTATGTATCCATTTTTTCGTCAAAAGCAAATTGTCCTTGGGGAAAGCATGAAATACAATATCTCTTGCTTTCGTATTTCTATAAGTGTTACGGCACGTTGCTACAGCACAAGAAGCCATATTACATAAAGGATACTTTAAATATAGAATTTAAAAGGAAAACTGACTAAAACTATATATACACAAATTATTTTAAATATTTGCATTATTAGAAAACAAATATGTATGATTAAAATTAATTTGGGATATGCGATCTCCAGAAAATCGTCTCGCAACTGAATGAAACTACAGTTTTAAAGGCGCGAAATCAGAGCAGGTGCAACAGAGATACGTCAGATTACTTCCGGTTCCCCCCCTCAATGAGACTCGCGTCGGCGAGGAGTCGAACAAAGGAATGACCTAGCCCTTCTAATCCCTGCTAGGTACAGATCCTAACCAGTACGTCACAGGCGTTCGCCTGAGTCCGGCCCTGAGGGGGGAAACTGTTACATATAGACGCACATGCATTTTTAGAGTTTCCAATTTTCGGAAATGCAAAGATATGCAGATGCCTAAAAACTAAATTTTGCTGTTCAATTTGTTGCGAGTTTTTATAACGTCCTTGCAATCTCCATCTGAAGTTACATTCGTTTATAGGAGTATTATTCCTATATTCTCCAGAATAATCTTATTTCGAACTAGTTTATTTCTAAATATTTGCTTCTGTCAAATTTTCCCTATTCACCCTGCATCCATAGCGAAGATACCTTTTCTTGTTTGCTTTATTCACGATCACAATAGATATTAACTGAATTTCACTGATAATTTTGACTGAAATGGGAAATATTTAAAATAATGTTTTAAAACTGTAGCATTGGATATAACGAAAGGAGGAACCTGAAATATGTAATAGTACTACTTTGTTTATTGTAAGCAATTAATTACGAAATTACATCAATTTATATACAATTACCGCTCTCTCTGCCACTTGAAATTTTGCATAATAAAATTAGCTTTGATAAAGTTTGAAATCAGTAACTGCATCGAGATACTGAATTTTGAAACAATAAAGCACACTTGAAGAAAGTTAATTGTAGTTTCATTTGTAAACTACTGTTAACAAGGAAGTCAAAAACCCCATATACAACACATCTCCCAAGGAATCTTTGACAATTAATCCAGTTTCCCTCCTTTAGATAATTTTTTCAGCTTTATGTTCATCCCATCATCTCAAATCTATACAGTGTACTATTTTTGCATCGATAAGCAGTGGAGAAAAAGCTCTTAGTCGAAATGGAGACTTTCTTTCATTTCGCCGTCGACAGAACTGTTGGTTCACTGAGTTAGGTGTTCTTTAGCCTATTAGATCCCCGTCAATGGAATCAATCAAAATTAGCTCTTAGTTCAACGTATTCCAGGCAAAGAAGGCTTTGCGAAACACTGCTAAAATTTTGACGTTGCTATTTTTTCTTATTTGAAGACCACTTTCGTCTATGCATATGTTTGTGAAATATTTCTCTAGATCAGGCTTTTTGAGTATCCCTTTGAATCGGCACACTTCAACATTGAATGGATAATTGTTGGCAATAAATATTCTAACTAAAGGCCGAAAGTATGTCGCTACAACACATACAGTTAATAGTAATGCAGAAAATCCGCCTAATTGTGGCATCTTTCATTATAAAACCACCGTTTTACCTCTAAGAGGCTATGCAGTTTCATTAAAATACAGATAACTTCGAAATTAGTTTTCTTATTTAAAAAAGTAGCTAAATTTTTATACCATGCAAGTTGATGAGAAAACTGGTATGCAATAATTTGTTTTTCTATAAACAGTCGTTTAATAGTCTCACCGTCCAAATTAGTTGCTACATTTAGGAAAACATTATATCAGATGGTGTTAACTTGTAGAAAATAACTCATCTCTCTAAGAAAAAACTTCGTCGTCCAAATCTTTTTCTGCGAAACTTGGCATGTAATCCAGGAACTATACCATGAGCAAGAAATTCCTTAAATATCAATTAAAATTGTTTTATTTCGGATTAAATTTATCTTAACTTGGTATTTTCATTCTCTTCTCTTTCTACTTTCCACAACTGCATCACTTATTTCAGGACAAATTTTCCGACGCGAATTTACGGCTTTAACACGCCGTTAAGCCACGCTCCATTTCGTAAGGACTCTACCCCTAGCGTGTCATAAAGATTATGTTTAGGTGAATAAGGCAAAGCCTCGAGAGATGTCTGCCTAAGGGCAGGAATGCCTTCGTCGAGGACTTTCTAAGGGAAACTGGCTCATATACACAATAAAGATCAGTTGCAAGTTTCCCTTTATGAAGGTGATATCGCAGAGTTGGTACGACGTTTTCTGCTCAATAAATATTAGGCCCGAAAGCGAAGGCCTTTTGACAGTGGTGTTCGTGAGCGTTAGTCTCCGAAAAGCAGCAGAGAGGGATAGATTAGGGGCCGCAGATCATTACAGGCCAGGTAAAACAAAAATTTCGTCTATCAAATTAACTAACAAGTGTGTAAAATACATAAATATATACAGGTAATAATGAATAAACGCTATAGAGTTGGACGTCATCGCATTCGCAGGTAGAGAACGATGCACAAAACTTGACTTAAGTGCTACTAATGCCCAGTTGTTCAGGATATGGCAACTAACCTCTTAAAATGTTCGTAACAGTATAGATTATGATAAAAAAAATTACCGGACATTAAGGAACGTAAAATGCAATGGAAGAAAAATAAATTTGGGGCACCCAGGAGTCAGCTCGCGGGCGCGATATGATCATTGAATTCATAGTTCATTTGATATTGTGATTACTGGTGGAAACCATGGACCTTGAGGAAACGTACTTACAAAATGGGGCGTGGCTTAAGGGTGTGCGAAACATGGATAGTTTAAACTAATTTGGTGCTGATTTAAGGAGGGAATGCTTCGTAAGTAAATTTTGTTGATTGATTACGTAGAACCTTGAAATTTCTTTAAAATGTTCAAACGACATCATAAAGAGGATAAATAAACACTACAAAAGTATTCAAATGTAGCACCTAATTTGGGACAAAGAGAGTATTATAATGCGTTTTCGTATGGATGCCCTGTTTCCAGAAATTCCTTGTGTTGCCGTCTCCGGTTTGCGTTCTTGAGTATCAACATGCAGATCTTGAGGAAAACTTTACTTAAATTACGCTATAGGATTTGGGGTGGACTCCGGAACATTAATGATAAAAATGAGCAATCACAGAAATAAAAACAATACAACTGTAAAAATATGTACTAAGGCAAGATTTGAATTATATTTTCATATATTATATTTCATATATTGTGCACATACTGTATGTAAAGGTTTGTATTATATTTTCTGTTATAAACCCCAAGAACAACTGAATCAACTTTTATTTGTAATGTATTCAAACTTATGGGTGTTATAGGCAAATTAACATTAACTGTTATGGGCCAAAATTCTTCAATATGTTAAGGTTATTTTGAATGTTAAACATTAGTTTCAGTGTTCGCTTATAGTTCATCTTTGTAACAAGTTTTATCTATCACTAAGCGGACATAGTTTCCGAATTAGGTTCTCATGCTATTTCCGCTGCGTCAGATTAACAAAATAAACGTAGTTTCCGAGCTGATAATACAAGCATAGTAGAGCCCATCATTTATTAGATTAAAAATCTCTTAAAAATGTATATTTCATTGTTCCAAAAAAAAAAGCCTATAAACTAGCTGTCTGAACTAGAGGCCGTCCAAGCAAACTTACGCTGCCAGGGAATACATTTTCCATTCACTCAATTAGCATTATTATGATACGAACTATTCTGGCGAGAATGTATAACAATTTTATGATTTTTAACTGTTTTGAGTCCAATTATTTTGATTATCATTAAAATCAAACATGAGTAATGCCTCTAAAAATCTGCAAACTGTGATATTAAACTAATTCAGAAATTTGAATTTGTGGATTTGATTATTTATATAGCTTGGCATTGAAACCGCTGCAGAATATTTTATTAAGCGCCAAGAATGTGATACTAATAAAGTACACACATAAAATTTTAATCAATGAATAACAAAATAACTTTCGTAAGGATATCTCCGTAAGGAAATTCAACATTGATATGACTAACTGAGGAAAGACTATTAAAAAAAGAGAAAAGTGTATGTTAACACTTAGAGCTGCATCGGGAGTTCTAAACATACAGCGCTATGCTGCTGTTAAAATTTTTGTAATTTTGCTGTTGAATTATATATGCGTAAGTGCGAAGATAATGATGTTTAATAATAAAGCTAAAATTTTATTATTTATATGACTTGACTTTAAAAATCGTTGTAGAATATTTTATTTTCATAATTACGTTTTTCTTTTACTGCTGCTTGTATACTGATGGTCTGAAGAATCAGCGAACTTTCGGAATTAAATCAGTGCATACATTGACTACAGACATGTTGATATAAAAAAATTAAATTCAGGGAAAAAATATCTACTAACAAAATGCAAATCAATATTTACACACACATTTTTGCATACCGCAGTTGAGGGACGTAAATTATACGACTTGTAGAGAATAATAATATAAAACTATTAACATATGTAGAGACATTATGTTTATTTCGGAAGAAGAAGAGATGAAAAATATGCAACGCTTTCGCGGGGAATCGAACCGCGAAGCTCTGGAATACGCGCCCAGGGTGCAGACCACCGCACTACGAAGGCATGCCAAGAAGGCGGAAGAAATACCTTATATACACTCCTTTTAAAGGTCGACTGGGGCTTTTCGGGACACAATCGCCAAATTCTGGGCGGGGAGAACCAGTGTACACCACCCTTTTAGTTCGGGCGCCACTTGTAGTGTCATTAGGCATTTTGGAAGCAGGAAAGATGAAAAATCGAACCACGAAAGTCTGGAATACGCGCCCAGCGTGCAGACCACCACACCGGTATTCTCGTTCGGTACCGTCGATGAATATAAGGATTTATCTCTGACAGATTTTTAATCAAATCTGTGATAACCCTTTACTAACATTTAAATAAAGGCATGCATCTTGGACTGTTACACACTTAGGAAATTAAATTTTTCAAATTTCTTCAAAAAATACATGTGAAAAGAAAACAACTTTCGATTCAATGATGCAAAAGACTTTCAAAATTACATTTACAGTTTAGAAATATAACTTGTGCGAAAAAAATTACGACGAATACTTACTAGTTTTTTCGTACAGTCTTGCGTTATATATAAGTTAATTTAGCGGGAGGTAACATCTGTTTTTACATTTTGATTCGCGTCATGGACGCAGAGAGTGATGGTCGCATGAGGTCTGAGCTGTGGAACTACAAAAATGGAAACACGAATTCGGCGCCGCCAGCTGACAATTCTTCTACTTCTATTCCTCTACCTCTTCAGATTCTCACGGATATGGATACGACTACTCCACCCCCTGCATCTCCTACTGCTGTGGAATTATCGAAAAGCGGTACTCAAATATACGCTTTAAAAAACCGGCACACAGATCTTCTTTTTGACATCAACGACTTAAACGTTCAGACACCCCCAACAAGGACCAGATGCTGAAGCAACTTCAAGATGAGGGTGAGAAAATTTTATTTTCCTTACATACGCTGTGTACAAACCTAGGAGTTAACCTCTTCACACTACCTGCCACTGATGAAGAATTCTTTAATGAATGTAAATCTAAAACTACAAATTCCAACGATTCGGCACCTAAAGCTCAAAATTCTCTTAAATCTACCCATTCTGAAAACCAAAATTCTACCAAAGATACACCCAAATCAGACACCAAGAAACGCACACGCCCAACTGACTCTGAAGGGTTTGCTATACCCCCAAACATCTCATTGCCAAAAAAACTCAACCTAATCACACCACTAATGAAAACAATAGTAACTTAACTACATCTAATTCCTTCAATATCATACAGAAAAACTCTGAAAATTCAACACAGCAGCCGGCTGTCACTCAACCACCCAAAGTACAAGCACCACCTCTCATATTTATTAAACCTCGTGCTGATTGGTACTTTCTTCTAAATCAGTTACGACGTCATGCACCAACTGTCCAATCGAAACAAGACATAGATTTCCTTCGTTTAACAACTTCAAATGAAACAGACTTTAGAACAGTCGTAAGATTTCTTACAGACAATAATATTGAATTAAAATCTCACACACTGAAAGCAGACAGACCACTAAAAATTGTAATTAGGGGATTACCCTCAAACACTCCACTCAACGTTGTGCAGACTGCGGTGGAAGTGCTCGGCTTCAAAATCCTTAAAATATCCCAACTGAAACGGTGGAAAACTAAAATGCCAATGCCACTCTTCTATCTTCAAATTTACAATAGCCTGAAAGCAAACGAAATCTACAACATCACTGAGTTATTAGGCACGGAAGTCGCAATGGAGCATTTCAAAGGTCAGAAGGGCCCTTCACAATGCTGGCGCTGTCAAGGGTTCTTTTATTTCCTGAGAAGTCTGCACGCTCCCGAGACGCTGCGTCAGAGGTGCAGGACCACATCAAGCCAAAGACTGCTCAAAGCCCTATGATGAACCTAACAAGTGTACCAACTGCTCCGAAAACCATGCGGCGAACTGGCGTTCCTGTCCAAAATTTCCTGGATTCAAGAACAGACCAACTCCAAAATCGAGCGCCAAGCCCAGTCAGACCGTTGAAAACACTAACAAAATTAATTTCCAAAACAACACTTTATTTTCAACACTGCCGGCTGCACCCACACCCAGTACAAATAATATCCGCCCTGGAGTTTCCTTCTCCGCTGCCCTTACGTGCTGCACCCCAAATTATTCCAAATTTATCGGTCCCACTAGGAGCAAATTCGACTCTAAATTGTACCGAAATCCTTTTGGTAATTATTCAAATTTCTAACCAGCCTGGTATTGACCAGAACAAATTACTCTTAGCGTTTAAAAATACTTTACCTCAGCTCAGAGTGGCTCCATATAGTGCTGATGCTGACAGACAAGCTTCTGATCCTCGTGATGTTTAACATGGTGGCACTTGTGTCTATATTAAAAATATTATACCCCACCGAAGAATTGACACGCCGAGTATGAGCAAACTCGAAGCAACAATTATCAAAATTTTTATTCAAAATTCGCCCCCCCTAGTGTTGATCTCTGCCTATCTCCCACCAGGTGGAAATTTGCCTGTGGAAGATTTTAACAAGCTGCTCAATTTATCAAACAATCTAATCATAGCTGGTGATTTAAATTGTCACCATCAGCATTAGCGTTGTCGCAGATCAAACCCTGCTAGTCGTGGCCTCCTAAAATGGGCTCAGTGCGCCCAAATTAACATTATAGCGCCGGATTCCTCCACTAGATATGATACACGAGGTGCCCCATCATTTATTGATTTGGCACTGTTTCGAAATATTCCTTTTGGCTACAAAGTGACTGTAGAAAATTGTTTATCTTCAGATCACAACCCCGTGATCATTGACCTTAGCTGTACTTTTTTTAATCAAACTTTTCCGGCACTCGTCTCTAAAAATTGGGACAATTTTCGTTTTAAACTTAAAAATAAACTTCTACCCTCCCTTGAAATTAAATCCAGCATGATATAGACACGGTAGTTGATCAGTTAACGACCATCTTAACTGATACTTATAAGGAAGTATCAAATCCAAACCTCAGACCCAATTTTCGTAAATTACCTCAAGAGATTAAGCTCAAAATCAAAAAGAATAAAGTACGGAGACTTTAGCAAATAAATAGAAATCCTGGCTTAAAAATTCAACTTCGTACTCTCCAAAAGGAGATCAAGGCATCATGTGACCAATTCTACCAATCACAATACGCAAATTACATTCAGTCCTTAACGACCAATGATAACAGTCTTTGACGTTCATCTGCCCGCCTACGCAAACATAAATCACACATTCCGTCCTTAGCATCGGACGCTTCCAAAGTCAGAAAAGCTCCAGGGAAAGATCAAATTTCAAACAAGCTTCTGAAAAACCTCCCTAACAACGTAATATGCAAACTCGCAGGCATTTACAACGCTTGCCTTACACACTCATACTTCCTCGTCATCTGGAAAGACGCAAGCATCTTTGTCTTACAAAAACCCAAAAAACCACCCTACAAACTCACAAGCTACAGGCCAATTAGTCTGCTCTCTTCACTTGGGAAGATCTTAGAAAAATTAATCCTAACAAGACTCCAACAGTATCTGGGATTTCTACCGAATGAACAGTATGGTTTCTGGAGAGGACCCTCTACAGTTCACCAGTTGATCAGAATTACAGAATTCATTGGCTCTGCTATCAAAAACAAACTCAGTGTCACCTTCCTCATGCTAGACGTGGCCAAAGCTTTTGACCGCGTTTGGCATGAGGGACTTATTTACAAACTTATATAACAACAAATTCCCCGAGAGTTAATTCTAATCCTAAAATCTTTCCTTGATCACAGAACCTTCTCGGTCAAGTAAGGCGAATACACCTCAAACTCCCACTCCATCCGAGGAGGCATCGCACAAGCCAGTATCCTTGGTCCTGTTCTTTATCTAATTTACGCACATGATTTCCCTAATTTTAAAACAGACCACAACTTCCTTCTTGCCTGTTATGCGGACGAAACGACACTAATCCAAAGATCCAGCCGCCCAAACCAGGTCATCGTCAAACTTCAAGAAAAAAGGTCTACAGTTGAAACATGGGGCACCAAATGGAGAATTAACATAAACCCTGAAAAATCTGAAATCTTACCGATACGAAAGTACAAACATACAGACAGAATCACCAACTCGGTTTCTCTCTTCGGCCAACAAATCCCCATCGTAAATACCTTGGCATTATTTTCAACAGAACCTTCACCTGGTCGAACCACATAAATGAAATCAAGAGAAAAACGTTTGGTATCATCAGAAAACTCTACTGTCTCCTATCAAACTCTTCCGGCCTCACTCTCTCAAGGAAAAAGAAAATCTTCATTTCAATAATTCGGCCCATGCTCACGTACGCTTCACCGGTATGGGCGAATGCCAAAAATTCAGAGATCGAAAAACTACAAATAGTACAAAATAAATTTCTCCGTTAATTACTGGAGCACCCTTCTTCATAAGAAACAAAAACCTACACCACGATCGCATACAAACAGGATTATATCAACAGGCTAAACGCAAATTTCTTTAGAAAATCTACGGCAAAAACCCATGCAAACTTTTCAAACATCCTTGCATACGAAATATTTGAAGAAGATTATTTCAATAGACCATACGCTGCACACATCATTAACATGATCAACACAAACATCTATCCACACTCTTATTCACAGGAAATCACCCTTTCAAACACGAAAAGACTCCATTTCCCACATGCTTTTAAAAGCAGAATACGTAGCCCTGTGGTAAAGCACGTAGCTACTATCTAGGAGGTCCGCGGTTCGATAACTTGTCACAAAGTGTTTTGTGAAACCATCGCAACTTCCTTGCGCACACACTAAAAGGACCTACATAAAAGAAAAAAAAATTATGTCATTAAAAAATCTTTTAACTGCACTAATACACCAAAATAAATTTTTACATCTCTTGCAAATAACCCCGACTCTGTCCGTGACCTTCGAGAAACAAGGCCGTCCAGCTCTCTCGTGACGTCACGATGAGGAGTGCGAAGAAATCTCTCCTGCATTCGAAGCGAGTGAACCCACAGTGCGCTAACTTATCAGAAAAGCTAATTTTATGTTATTCCTATGTAAAATAAATAGGACATTATTAAATAAATGATTACACATTTAAAACATTTAAACATATTAAAACATTTATTATATTTCATGCTTTAAGACTTCAGATATCTGAGCTTATTTTTCTTAATACTTGATAAAATTTTCACCTGGATGATCAATAATTATTTATATTAGTCTCATTTTATTTTCCATAGATTGGATAAACTTTCCAACACTTCATAACGCGAAAATGTCAAACTTTCGAACTGCAAACGAAACATTGCATATTATTTTTCATTCATATGTAAACATGAAAAATATGAATAAAAAAAGAGCATTTTACAAGAACCAACTTTTTCTTACAGACTTTTAATTTTCTTCAGTATGGCCATAAAATGAAAGAACTAGCATTTCCGGTTATTACATTTATTTTTTTAAACAAATTTTAGTGTAGAAGATCTTTTATAATAAACTAAATATTAAAAAGGAATATTTCATCATTTATTTATCGATATAAATATATTAAAATTTATTTTTTAATAATGTCAACATTGTTTTAATCTGCAAATGGTGCTATTGTTATTATTAACATAATTATTAAACTTGCAGTGATCCAGATTCTTACAGAATAAAAACCAAACATCTATTTTTAATCTGTCAGAGAAAATCATTTTACTTTAATTTTGCCGACTGTCCTTATTAAACACTTTTTTAATTGAGATATGAATTCTTACTATTACTCTTTAGCGAAATCTTGATATGTCCACTTTAGAGTTTTTGATCATAATAGTTAATTTCGTATCTCTCTAGATCGAAAGTTGTACCTGCAACTATGTGTGAGTTCTGATTTTTTGGATCACTTATGTGTATCCTTAAGGAATTGTAAAGGGAAAAAATAATAATTCTCTGAAAATTTAATAGACAACATTTTGAAAGGAACACACTGTAGAATTATGTTTTAAATTTTAAAATATGCAAGGCAGTTAGCCGAGTTTCTCACATCTTGTTACCTAAGTGCACGTGGTAGAGCCTATATCAGATCAGGAAAGTGCAATCATGATATAGGATACCGGACGTCCCTTGCAAAAGCACTTCATTCTCCCGGTATATTTAATCTTTTTTAATTGTTTATTCTATTGTATCCATTTAAAACATCATGTACTCTATAGTTTAGTATAGTATATATATTATTGTACTCTATAGTTTAAACGTATGAAGTTTAATTTAAAAAACGTAACAGCGAAATTTTAGGGGGGGGAATTCTAAGCTTTATAAGCAACTGGTGTAACAATATTGTTTTCAAGTTTTGTTTATATATTTTTAAAAATATAATATTAATTACAATTTTCACAATAATTTTGAAAATGTGACAAAAAAGCTTAAAAAAAGGGTAATGTGAAAAACACAAATTTGAATTTTTAAATGAAAAACATCATTACTTTTAAATCTTTAAATCTATAATGACAAGTATTAAAAATAAAACTGAAATAAATTAGATATTACAAATCATTTAATGCTATATGATTAATATATAATCATAATGCACAGCGTTTCAGCAATACATGAAACAAAATTTACTATACATTAAATAATCCTGTAGTATTATGGATTTAATTAATTTATTGTTTACCTTTATATATTACACTAGTTATTTTTACTTTTTTATTATTTTGCACTAGTTTTTCAGTAGAAATCACTTTAGCTTTAAAACCAGACGTATTAAACGTATCGAATATTTAATCTAGTTTTCTTTAAATATCAATAAAATCATTGTAATGAAACCTCACCCTGCTGTTTTTAGTCCGAATGAAGTCCTTCTGTTTTATTGCACGTATCCATTTGCACATCTGCATCAACAGGAAAAGCGAAAATATGTATTGTAATTTGTTTCATCGCGGCACTGAACACATGTAAGACATTATATTGTTTCTGGAACAACACACAAATTGCAAAAAAACTCAAATTTAAAGTGTCCGACTACGAAAAAAGCACGGTATATACCAAGATTTTAAGCCAATAATTGCAGTTCAGACACTTCTCTCGTAGCAATGGCGACTAACAATAACATTTGACCCAACGCTGCCCTCAAACCCAAAGAGGGGTGCACTCTCTGTACTGACGTCACGCGCTCTACGTCACTGAGCTGTAGCGCCTTGTTCTCGAAGGTCACGCTCTGTCACCACATCCATCGCCACCAGATGGCGACACATGCTGAAATCTCGCATTGCTCCTCTCTCTCCCTCTCTAGCATCTTTTCACGGTTTCCTGCTGCAGAATTCCTTTAATTTACCCTTACCGCCAGGTTCCTACGGAACATCTATCGTGCTACTGGGAAGTACTGCCTCAGTGCAGTAGAAACCCAGTATAATTCACTGAGTATCTAAGCATCGGACGCAGTGGTGGCTCACACAGACGCTGAGAAATCCGAATTAATTGCGGATTCTCTTCAAACTCAATTTACACCACATAATGATGGAATTTTTGCGAACAGCGCAAATTCTTTCCCACAAGATGTTGAACATTTTTATCCTCTCCATTCGTGAGAGATGTACAGTACACATCCATGAGCGAGGTAAATGAATACATTACCAAGCTCAAACCCCCAAAAGCACCAGGTATGGACTTTATTTCAAATCGTATGATTAAAAATTTACCCACCAGTTATCTATTTTTCCTAGTAATGCTTATAAATTATATGATACGGAATTCCTGTTTTCCTCAAAGCTGGAAACAAGCACCCATTCTGCCTATTCCAGAACCAGGCCAGAGCCTTTCAAATCCTCAAAATTATAGACCTATCAGCCTCCTATCATCATTATCTAAGATTTACGAATTTGTGTTACTTAAACGCCTGAATGATTTTCTCCGAAATCACAACGTTCTTATTGATGAATAATTTGGATTTCGAGTAAAACACTGCACTACGCACCAGCTGCTGAGGACAGTGGAGTTCATTCATGAAGGGTTTCGTAACATAATGCTTACTGGAGCTTTATTTCTTGGTATAGCCAAAGCATTCTATAGGACTTGGCATATAGGATTATTATCAAGCTCATACGACTTGATTTTCCGGCCCATTTAATTCACATAATTAACTCGCACCTCAGTAATAGATCTTTTTCTGTACGAGTTAATTCTTTCATTTCGGCGCCCCGTCCAATACTTAGTGGCGTCCCGCAAGGATCACTTTTGGTATCAACTTTGTTCAACATTTTCATAAATGACATACCAAAATCACCTAGTATCACTCTTTCACTGTATGCAGATGAAAATATTATATGCCAGATAATATATTGCCAGATAGTATATAGATATACTTTGTTGAATTCTGCAATGAGTAACTGCATCGAGATACTGAAGTTTGAAACAATAAAACACTCTTGAAGAAATTTAATTGTAGTTTCATTTGCAAACTACTGTTAACAAGGAAGTCAAAAATACCGACATACGCCATATACAAGGATTCTCGAAAGGAATCTTTCACAATTAATCCAGTCTCCTTCATTTAGATATTTTTTTTTCAGTTATATGTTTCTCTCATCATCTGAAATCTATACAGTGTAATATTTATGCATCAGTAAACAATGGAGAAAAAGCTCTTAGTCGAAATCGAGCCTTTTAAATTAATCAGCAGTTGTAGCAGTTAGTGTCCTTCGTTCTTTCATTTCGTCATCGACAGGAACTTTTTTTCACTGGGATGGCTGTTGATTAGCCTATTAGATCCCCGTCAATGGAATTAATAAAAATTAGATCTTAGTGCAATGTGTTCCAGGCAAAAACGACTTTGAGAAAAACTTCTAAAATGATGACGTTGACATTTTTTCTTAGTTAAAGAAACCGTTCTGGTTTACGCATACGTTTGTGAAACATTTTTCTAGATCAGGCGTTTCGAGTATCCTTATGAATTCGCACACTTTGCACTAAATTTTCCAACCAA
The DNA here is from genome assembly GCF_044657685.1 of Stegodyphus dumicola. Taxonomy (NCBI): domain Eukaryota; kingdom Metazoa; phylum Arthropoda; class Arachnida; order Araneae; family Eresidae; genus Stegodyphus; species Stegodyphus dumicola. The sequence goes on along the minus strand of NC_140778.1, from coordinate 4,987,764 downwards.
ACGTCGTACGTATGTTGCTTTAACGTATACAGTTAATAAAAATGTAGAAAAATTTCCCAGCAGTCGCATCTTTCATTATAAAAACACCGCTTTGCCTCTACGACGGAATGTGGTTTCATTGAAAAACGTTACAAGTTCTCGTACCAATTTATGTATTAGTCAAAAGTAGCTAAATTTTTATACCGTATAAGTTGAGGAGAAAATTGGTGTGCAATAATTTGTTTTTCTTTAAACAGTAATTTAACACTCTCGCCGTCGCAAATTAGTAGCTACATTTAGAAAAACATTATGATGTCAGATATAGGCAATTCGTACAAAATAACGCATCTCTCTAAGTAAAACTTCGTCGTCAAACTCTTCTTCCGCGAAACTTGGCACTTAATCCAGAAACTATATCATGAGCAAGAAACTCCTTAAATATCAATTAAAATAGTTTTATTTGCGATTAAAATTATCTTAACTTGGCATTTTCATTATCAATTTTTTCTTTCCACACCTGTAACACTATTTTAGGACAAATCTTCCGACGCGAATTTACAGCTTTTGCACGCTGTTAAGGCACGCCCCATTTCGTAAAGACACTACCCCTAGCATAGTGCAAAGATTATGTTTACGTGATTAAGCCAAAGCTGTCTGTCTAAGGGGAGGGATGCCTTCGTCGAGGAGTTTCTAAGGAAAACTGGCTAGCATACACAATAAATATCAGTTCCAGGTTTCACTTTATGAAGGTGATATCCGGGAAGTAATGCGATGTTTTCCGGCTACATGAAAATTAGGCCCGAAGGCCACTTGACTGTCATGTGTTCGTGAGTGTGTATCTCTGAAGAGCAAAGCAGTGAGGGGTAGAAGGGGAGCCGAAGATCTTTACAGGCCAGGTAAGATATAAACTTCGTCTGTCAAATTAAATAACAAGTATGTAAAATATATAAATATTTACAGCCCAATAGACAAAATTAAACTGCAAGCCTTCGCGGATGATTTCCTTATAATAGTCTCTGGAGTAAAAGACATAGAACAAAGAACGCAACAGGCAGTCAATAAATTCGTTAAATTGGCAAGCAATCACAATCTACACCTCTCAGCGGACAAGACCAAGCTACTCTTCATTGGACGAAAGAAAAAGATGAAACGAAATCCTTCCGTTAAAATCAATGGTCATCCAATTAAGTGCGAAAGGTCAATAAAATATTTAGGCTTTGTTATAGACAACACACTCTCCTGGATGCCGCATCTGAAAGAACTGAAATTCCGTAGCAGTTACCTCACAAACCACATGCTAAAGACGATGGGTCTTAACTGGGAAACTCCCTCGTCAATAGTAAAAATTTGGTACAAGACGATTCTCGAAAGAATCCTACTATACGGAGTGGCAATTTGGGGAAAGCAACTAAATCAAAACATGAGAGGCCTCCTGAATACAATCATACAACAACACCTACTACTAATCTGCAGAGGCTACAAAACCACATCAATCACTGCCCTCCAAGTATTAGCGGGGACTCCACCCCTAGACCTCATGGTACAAAGGGAAGCTGCGATATCCAGAGTCTTAAGATTACGCCAAAACTGCACATTATGGGCAAAAACGTATATAGCCACTGACTTTGAAAATAGAATATATCATATAATCGGTCACCCTGCCAGCCTCAATATCTCCAAATCGATCAGCTTAACACATATCCCCCCTCTCCATAATGAAAAAGCGATCTACACTGACGGTTCAAAAACACCTAATGGTACTGGCAGCGCTTTTTGCATAGTGCAGGGAGGTAATGTGCTGTTCCTATGGAATAGAAGGCTTGACAGCAATAACACAGTTTTCCAGGCTGAGCTAGTAACTCTAAGAGCCGCAGTCGCTTACTCAAAACTGAACAACCTTGGAAAGCTCAAAATTCTCAGTGACTCAACTTCTAGTCTACATGCCATTCAGAATTATCTGAACAGAAATCGCATCGTACAAGCAATCCAATCAGAGCTACTGGCACTCCCGGAAGAAAATAGGCCGGCTTTGTCATGGGTTCCTGCTCACGTCGGAATTTTCGGCAACGAAGAGGCAGACAAAGGCGCGAAACAAGCAGCAAATAACGTCTACAGAGAGGAGCGGCCGGAAAAATTACCGTACTCTTACCTTAAAAAGATGACGCTAAAGGAACTTATGGTGGTATGGCAGAAATGTTGGACTTCAGAAACCACAGGACGAAGGGTCCATACTTTCTTTCCAAAGGTTTCATTGCTTCAGCGAGGCCTAGCAAATTATTTAACGCAATTCTACTCAGGACATGGCCCTTTTCCGTCCTATCTTAAAAGATTCAATCTTACGAACACGGCCATTTGCTCATGTGGAGAGATTGGAGATGCTAATCACTACCTCTTTAGCTGCACAATGACAACCAGTTTACATATAAAGAAACCACAGGAACAATTTCGTTCGAAATGGGCGGAGCTCCTCCCCCAGAAATTCCCTGATCTTAAAAAAATCAAGGACATAATAAAATTCTATTAAGAACATACCTCTTCCATAGAACTTCAAAGGGAAACCAGTGATTGAGTAGAGTTAGTATTCCTCTAACTTACACAAGCTCATACTCTCATAGAATAAAATAAGTGTCTTATTCAATGATAATCCTGAATTCAAGTAATCCTGAATATCATTTATATCATTTATATTAATGGCTGAAGTATGTTCCAACTATATTGAATTAAATTTAATAGAATTGTAGTTTCAACAACTATGGTATCATTTATATTGTGCTGTATCGTCTCGTATGTGTCTGTATTTCGAAATGTAGGCAGTACGACTACTATGTACAACATCTGAATACTTGCAATAACTTGAATATAAGCACTTGTAGTTAAATTAGGCTTATGATACTGACTAGATCGAGTTTTAGTATTATATTTACTGTTCAATCCCTTAATAAATGTTCATTGAATTCTCATGTATGCATCTTTTTGGCACCTGAAGAATTTGTGCCGAACATAATAGTAAAGTAACTGTACGCACTAATAGAATTATAAATGCAAAGTTGTATAGTCTTGTATATATCTGTACTGAAATAGAGAAGGTGGTATTACTGATCTGTATAGCATTTGAATAAGTTGCAATTACTCTGAGTATTTGTATATTAATGAAGTTGATGTTACTACTAAGTTAGGGTTTTTTATTATTATTATATTTATTTGTGCTGAATATAAATTTAGTAGAATAGCAATTGATTGTACTATAGCATCATAAATACTGTACAGCATAGTCTAATGTATCAGTATTGTAAAAGAGGAAGTAGTATCACTGCTACATACAGTATTTGTAAAAACTGTAATAATTGTAACTAAGTATTTGCAGGATAATGAAGTTAATATTACAATCTAATTAGGGTTGGTACTGAAATTATTATTCATTCCAGTATTCACTGTATCTTGAAGTCTATTGCATGCATCTTGTTTGTAAATGAATAATCTGTGTTGAACATATATTTAATAGAATGGTAACTGTATGTAATATAGCATCATAAAATACTGTGTTGTTTAGTCCTGTATATATTACTGTTTTTAAAAGAAAAGGTAGTATTATTGCTATGTACAGCAATTGTATAGTAGTAATAATTGTATCTAAGTATTTGCAGGTTGATTTTTGTATTATATTCATTGTACGACGTCTTTTGCCAAACAGTCTGCTAATTCATTTCGGAAGAGGCCTTGGTGTGATTTGACCCACATGAGATTAGGTCGAAGAGTAGACGGACATTGTAACAATAAGCGTTGTATATCTCGCACAAGAGAAGTTTTGCTGGTGTAGTCTAAGATAGCCTCTAAGCTGGAAGGTAAGTCAGAATAAATAGCAATCTTTTGATTTGTAATTAGGACCATTTGGTGTGCAAGTTGAAGTGCTTTTCGAATAGCCAAAAGTTAAGCTTGGTAGATCGTGTTAAATTTATACAGTCGTCTGTTCCAGTGAAAGGTCAACTGCTGATTCTTTAGAACACAAAGACCACTGCCACTGCCAGAGGCCATCCGTGAACCATCTGTAAATATATACAAATTTCTGCTTGACTTTGAGGAGTATTTTTAATATGAATTGAATGTCGTAAGTTAAAGTCAGAGGGCTTGCAAATGAAGTTTTCAATGACCCACAATTCAAAATTGTCCGGGTAAAACGTAATGCCCTAGAGATTTTGCTGTGTACGTAGACGTGCAATACTGGCTATAAGTGCCGCTGTCTCTACTTGTAGAGAGAGAGGAAGAATGCCTGCCCATATCTGAAGTGCCGCAGTTGGTGTTGTTCGATAAGCCTTGCTTATCAGAAGAAGATGCGAACTCTGTAAGGAATCTAACTGCCGCTTGGCTCCTTTATTAAGATTCGTGCCCCATGCTGATATTGCATACAATATGATGCGTTGCCTAACTATGTACTTGATACCAAAGTTTAAGAAAATGGGGTGGTACTCCTCATATTGGTCCTGTTACTTTATGCATAGAATTAAGAATGCGCATTACTTTACCCCTTAAATATTTAATGTGGGAAATCCAAGATAGTCGATTATTAATGATAACGCCCAGAAAAGGCAGGTTCTCCACGAAGGTAACAGAATAACCATTCAATTTTAGACTCGGATTACGCAAAAGTCGATGTCGTCTTCGAATTAAAATTGCCTTGGTTTTGATTGGAGAAACAGTAATCTTGTGTCTTCTCGCCCACTTCTGGAAAATATTTAGTCTAATTTGTGCTCTGTTTTCAATATTATGTCTATCGTTAACAATGATTAAGAAGTCATCAGCATTGGCAATAAGCTTTACGTCTGTATGATCCATAAGGTCAGCAAAGAGTGAGTCGACTACAAGCAGCCACAGCAGGGGTACCAAACAGGAGCTCTGCGGGCATCCCTTAGTAACCCTATGGGTTGTAATACCTGCTGTATCTGTGATTTGAACTGCTCTGTCAGAGAGATAGTCCCGAAGTAAGTCAATCAAGTAAACTGGACAATTGAAATTCTTCAGTGCCTGAATAACATCAGGCCACCAAAGTCTATCAAAGGCAGCCTGTATGTCAAGAGAAATGATTAAATTATGATTATTATATTGCCTGTTTGTTTGAATTGTTGTTAGAAGATCGTGTAAGGCGTGTTCTGTAGATTTATTCTTGGTGAAGTTATATTGTTTGTTAGATAGTAGGTTATGTTTAGCGAGGAAGTACTGTAGCCGTGTTAAACTCTTATCACTAAATTATCTTCTGACAAATATCTCTTTCATTCCTTCTGAGGTATTACTGAAACATTTCGTATTATTTCCGATTTTCTGTCTGTATTTTTGTCGTTAATTAAAAATCTTTAAAACTTTCATCATTTTCTTATATTCTTTATTTGCATGCAAATAATAATTATTTTAAATAATTTCTTTTTGCCCTAATTATTACGTAGTTTTAAGAGTAATAAACGGAACATTTGGGTGTTATTTAAGGGTGATAATATTAATATTAAATTTGCATTTTACTTTTTTATATACGTTCAACATATTCAGAAAGGGAATTATAACCTGAAACTGTTTTCAGTGTATCATAAATTTATTGACTCAATTTAAAAATTCTTGCTTTCCTGTCCAATAAACACTAGTAAAATTTATCTGAAATAGGAAAAATGAGACATATTAATAACAAACAAAGCAATTAATTTGGAAGCGAAATTTTCACATTCTAATTTTCGTTATATCTTATCTCGTTCATTTGCGTCTTTCAGATGAGGATGGTGGTTCGGTAAAACCATCGAAACTAGTCCTGTGGAAATTTGAAAATATAACGCTGATTTTTGTTATTTGACTTATTAATATATCGGCGTGTTATTGTATCTTAATTAAACTAAGCAACAATGTTGTTACTCATTAGCTTACAATATAATTTATTCAGTATTGTATTTTTTTAAAGAAAAAGCGTTGCTGTACATTTTGTAAAGTATAAATAAGCATTGCATTTAATAACAGTTATTAGTTATTTAATAATTAATCATAAGAATATGAATAATTAAATATTTTTTCGGAGATATATTATCCGGCGATATTTTTTTTCTAGGGATCCCAGCATACATTTTTGAAGCATTATGCTCTAAATAAATGTCTTGCTTTAACATAGCATTAATTATTGACACCAAATCTCCAACCAAAGGAAATACCTTACTAGGGAGGATATTTAAACAAAAATTGTTATTAGAATAAATATTTTCGTTATTTTTGTTGAAGGTATTCGTGGTTCATTTCTGTTTACTGTTACAACTTCGCTAAATCGAGACGAGCAGATGAATAAAACAGAATTAAAGTTCTTACCTTAATAAAGTGCAATCCAAGCTGCGGAGGTAAGGAACACGATCATTGTATTAGCAAACGCAAAATAACATATTTATTTGGTATATGAAGAAAAAAAATATAGCGATGATTACAAGCGTTGTTTACTGTCCATTGCATAACGCGAGAAGTGAGTCATACAAGGAGAGAATGTTTCTCCTTGTTTTTTGGATCAAGTTCAATCACAGTTAGCGGGGAAGAGGTGGGGTGAATTAACGTCGGAGTGTACAGCTTCATCGCTGTCATTATGAATTGCTCCACAATCTCCCACTCGATGAACTGTTCTGTTCGAAATAAGCCCGATTCCTTTCAATAGAAATTCCAGCTGTTGTCTGGGCAAAGGTTTCGTGAACATGTCTGCATACATCATTTTACTGTTGCAGTGTATTAATTTAACAATCCCTTGATTTTGTAGATCACATACGTAGTGATATTTCACATCGATGTGTTTGGTGTAACTGCTTCCTTTTTCTTTTCTGGAAATATTTATGCATGATATATTGTCCTCGAATACGATGTTAGCTTCCTGTTGAGCGAAACCTAAATCTCTCATCAGTTGTCTAATCCATTGTAGCTCCTGGAATGTTAAGGCTAGAGCGATGTATTCGGCTTCGGTCGAAGATAAGGCGACACAAATTTGTTTCTTGCTTCCCCATGATACCGTACTGTTTCCTATTTGAAATATATATCCGGATGTGGATTTTCTATCAGAGGTATCTCCTGCCCAATCAGCGTCACTGTAAGCTTTGATGACTGGTGCACCATTGGATTTTAGATGTAATTTGTAATTAATTTTCGCTCTCAAATATCGTATGATTTTAATGATACCGTTCCAGTCCGATGTTGATGGATTTTCTACTTTTCTGCTAAGTATTCCAACATAATTTGCTATCAAAATCGTAAAAAACAACCTTATACTTAGCGTAGGTATAATGAAACACTCAATCGATTTCGAGGGCAGCTAAAGGTCCCTCCTCATCAGGAGAAAGAATTACATAGAAAGAAGAAAATAGGAATCACAGAAACACGTGGTGCTTATCAGCACTGCACGCGGTTATAACTAGATTTTTAATCAGAGTTGCACTGGCCGCCTACTTTTACTGAGCCAGGCTGTCTGATCAAGCATAAAGAAATATTAGCGAAGTTAAAATAGGGAGCGAGGGGCAAATGCACATTACGCTCAAAATCTGAACTTCAAATAATGGAAAGCAACCACTGAACGGATTTTTATACCCTCTGGTAGTACCAAGTGCGAGGAGGTAACGCCATCTATCGGCAAAAATAATTGAATTAAGACAGTAGAATTTTAAAGGCATTAGGAAGGACTGGATTGGACTTCAAATCATTAACTAAACTTTCTAAATCTTTGTGAATGTGAAAAGCCTCAAGAAAATCCAATTCGCCTATGGAAGAAGCCTTTTGGATGATTTTTGCAGACCCAAAATCAAAATTATGGTTAAAAGTCCAGCTATGATACGCTATTGAAGACTTGTTAATTTCCCCTTTTTTGACATAAGATTCATGTTCCTTGATACGAAACTTCAACGCTCTTTTTGTTTGGCCAATATATCTTAAACCACACTGACATGATATACTATAAATTCCCCAAGAATTCAAGACAGAAACGCAATCTTTTAGAATCGAAGGGTGAATTTTATTAATAGGGGAGAAACCGACTTGAAAATTGAATTTCTGGAGAATCCGTGCAATTTTATAGCTAACAGAAGGATAAAATGGAAGCACGACAAGGTCATTGATATTATTTCTAACAGTAGAATGTCTTCTTTGATGGGAATCTGAAAATTTTTTGACGGCTTTATCAATAATCACGGGAGAAAATCCACGGTCAATCGCAACTGCTCTCAAATAATTAAGTTCATTGGTAAGCAAAGATTCAGAGGAACAAACTTTTAGCGCGCGGAAAACATAATAGTAAAAAGAAGCCATTTTATGCTTAACAGGGTGGCATGACTTGGCATGGGGTGGTAAACAAACTGCAAAGGGTTTACGGTACACAGTGGTGCTAAGTGCACAGTGGTACACAGTGGTACGGCCAGTGCAACTCTGATTAAAAATCTAGTTATAACCGCGTGCAGTGCTGATAAGCACCACGTGTTTCTGTGATTCCTATTTTCTTCTTTCTATGTAATTCTTTCTCCTGATGAGGAGGGACCTTTAGCTGCCCTCGAAATCGATTGAGTGTTTCATTATACCTACGCTAAGTATAAGGTTGTTTTTTACGATTTTGATTGTCACATTAGCGTGTTTCTCTTCTAGTCTATAATTTGCTATGTCAGGTCTTAATACTGTTGCTAAATATAAAAGTGCTCCCACTGCTTCCTATACTTCCGATTTTCGGGAAAAACGTCATCCTGGTTGTTTTGGTTCTTCGTAAAATTCGTAGTCATGGGTGTATAGCTTAGTTTCTTTGGTGACTCTCCGTCGAATTTTTCGATCATACTCTTAATCTTGTTAGCTTGATGAAGTTTAAAGCTTCCGTCTTTTTCTCTCCGATTTCAATTCCTAGATATGTAGACACTTCTCCAAGATTTCGAATGTCGAAATATTCTTTGAGAATGCGTTCAACTTCTTGAATTGATTCACACTTGTCGCTCGCGACTAATATGTCATAAACGTAAACGATTATGTAAGTTCTTGCGTTTTTTTCGATTAGTGTGAAGGAACATGGATCAGCCTTTCCTTGAACGTATCCTTGTTTGCGCAGGATTTCAGCTATCTTGTGATTCCAGTTTCTGGCTGCCTGTTTTAGTCTGTAGATACTTTTATTCAGTTTACAGACTTTATTTGCTTCTGAAGCAGAGATGTAGCCTTCTGGTTGCTTCATATATATATCTTCTTTCAGATATCCATATAGAAACGCTGTTTTTACATCGAAGTGATTTACGTGCATTTTCGTTTGAGCTGCTATTGCCAAAATAATCCTTATTGTTGTATACTTTACGACTGGTGCGAATGTTTCGTCGTAGTCGTGCCCAAATTTTTGGTAATATCCTTTAGCTACTAAACGAACTTTATATCTGATAATATTTCCTGAAGCGTCGGATTTTGTTTTAAATGTCCATTTGTTTCCAATTGCTTTCTTTCCTTTTGGAAGATCGACTAGTTCCCATGTTTTGTTCCTCTTCAGTGCTTCCATTTCTTCTTTCGTAGCTTTTAACCACAGTTCCTTTTCTTTGGTAGGAAAAGTTTGCAGTTCTTCCCAGTTTTTAGGAACTTTGATTTCTTCATTCTTAGCCATGTATGAGAATCTGTTTGGTGGGATTCCTTTAGTCGTTCTGTGGGATCTTCTCGGTAATGGGGGGATTTCTTCTGTTTCAGTTACTTCCTCTGTAATAGCATTTGCACGTGGTTCTGTCAATTTATTTTTTTTAAAAGCCATTCTATTTCCTCGTGCTGATCATTTAATTGATGAGGCATTTCTTCTTTTTTGTTTTCATCGAATATTACGCTTCTTCTGATCACGACGTTGTTTGCATGTGGCATGTAAATTCTATATCCTTTAGTACGGTTACTATATCCAACAAGAATTCCTTTTTCTGCTCTTTCGTCTAGTTTGCTTCTTTTCTGCTTTGGAACTCGACTATAAGCTGTGCTGCCGAAAACTCTGATATGGCTTAGGTTCGGCTTCTTATTATTCCATAGTTCATACGGTGTTTTTTCAACTGATCTTGATGGTAGCCTGTTTTGTAGATAGGTGGCTGTCATTACGGCTTCACCCCAAAATTCTCTTTTGAGTCCTGAATCGAGTAGCAGGCATCTTGTCATTTCCATCAAGTATCGATTTTTTCTTTCTGCTGTACCGTTCTGTTGCGGTGAATATGCTACGGAGGTTTGATGTTCGCTTCCCTCTTACTTTAGATAGTCTTCAATCTCTTTGCTTGTATATTCTCCTCCATTGTCTGTTCTTAAGACTTTTGGCTTCTTTCCAAATTTTTTCTTCGTCATGGTTACAAATTGTTTTAACTTGGAGATAGCTTCATCTTTTGTAGCTAGCAGATAGATCGGTCTGTATCTCGAATGATCGTCGATGAATGTTATGAAGTATTTCTTTCCTCCTAGTGATGTTGTACAGATTGGCCCACAGATATCTGAGTGTATCAAGTCTAGAACTGATTTCGCTCTATAGTTGTTTAGCTTGGGATACGGCAATTCAGTCATTTTGCCTCTGATACAGCATTCGCATTCTTTTTCCTTTTTGGCTTCTCCGTCAATTCTTATTCCGGTTGCCAGGTCGTCGTTCTTTAGCCTCTTGATTGCTTCATAATTTCTATGTCCTAGCCTTCTATGCCAAAGATCTATACTATTTTCTCTTCTTTCTGCAGTTGCAATTTTGGCTTTTCTTCTTTGCGATTCAACTATGGTGTATAAATTTCCTTCTGCTTTAGCAATTCCTATGGTTTTATTTTTCTTCTTTATTCTGCAAATATCTTCTTCAAATTCAACTGTGAATCCTTTCTTTGTAATTTTTCTTACGGATATCAATCCTTCTTCTAGGTCAGGAACGTGCAGAACATCTACGAGTCTCACTTCTATTTCGTTATCTTCGTCGTCTGTACAGTATAAGTATCTTTCTCCTATACCTTCGGACTTCATCTGCGTGCCGTTAGCAATTGTTATCTGCTCAGTTTTGCTTCTATCCAATTTGGTGAAAAAGTTTATGTTATCGGTCATATGACAAGTAGCACCTGAGTCAACTGACCAGTTTGAGTTTTGAGATTTTCTTTCTCTGGTGACTTCGAACGTGTAATTCTCAGTCTTCTCATGATTCTTATTTTCGTTTTCATCTTCATGTGTATCCTCGTTTACAGCAATTTCGTTTTCTGTTTATTTCCATAATTTCCTTTATTTGTTTGCTTTTCATTCTTGAAAAATGAATTACTTTCGTTTTTATCTTTTTCTTTGTGGTTATTTAAGAATCTGCACTCTTTTTCTAAGTGTCCTATTTTTTTGCAATAATTGCACCTTCGTTGATTTAAATGCTTGAATTTTGTGTTAAAATTCGTTTTGAAGGCAGTTGTTTCTTCTGTTCGCGTGCCTTCTTTTCTTCTCAGGCATTCGTCGATGAGATTCGTTTTTACGTATTCCAGCGTTAGTTCTTCTTCTGGGCGTGCTTCTAAAGCTGTAATGAGATTTTCTTAGCTTTTTGGTAAGCCGCTTAGTAAGAGCGCTGCAATGTGACTGTCCTTTATTTCTTCACCGATTCCTCGCAGTTCGTCTACGATTTCGAGCATTTTGTTGACGTGTTCTTCGAGTTTGTATTCGTTTTCTGCTATACGTATACAGCTTTCTCAGAAGGTAAAGTTTGCTGGAAAGATTCTTTCTTTCATGTATTTTCTTTAATTCATTCCATATTTCTTTGGCTGTCGTTTTATTTCTTATGTTTACGATTTGGTTGTCTTCTACGAGTAAACTAATGGTAGCTTGTGCTTGTTCATCTCGTTTTCTCCATTCGACGTTTATTTCTTTTGGTGTATCATCTGCTATTAAATCCCATAAATTTTCCTTTTTCAGGATCATTTCAAGTTTGTATTTCCATACTTGATAGTTGTTATTGTTTAGTTTCATGATCGAATATTAATTTTCGCAGCTAGTAGCCATTTCTGCTTCTGTATTTCGAATGCGCAGTACGGAACTATGCAGTTTTGTTTCGCTTTTGAAGACAGGCTTGGCTTTTCCTTTTTCGGATTATCCAGCGATAATTTATGGTAAAGTATCTTTTCTGTTTTTTATTCTTAATGGCTTATCTCGATATATTTTATGCGTTTAGTTGAAGTAACATATTTTCAGTCTCATAATCTTTTGTTGAAGGTATTCGTGGTTCATTTCTGTTTACTGTTACAACTTCGCTAAATCGAGACGAGCAGATGAATAAAACAGAATTAAAGTTCTTACCTTAATAAAGTGTAATCCAAGCTTCGGAGGTAAGGAACACGATCATTGTATTAGCAAACGCAAAATAACATATTTATTTGGTATATGAAGAAAAAAAATTTAGCGATGATTACAAGCGTTGTTTACTGTCCATTGCATAACGCGAGAAGTGAGTCATACAAGGAGAGAATGTTTCTCCTTGTTTTTTGGATCAAGTCCAATCACAGTTAGCGGGGGTGAGGTGGGGTGAATTAACGTCGGAGTGTACAGCTTCATCGCTGTCATTATGAATTGCTCCACAATTTTAATACTACTGATAATATACAAACAGTTATTTAAATCCACTATAGTTGAGTGAATAAGATAGCTGGATGTTGATAGTTTGTTGTTGGCAACCGAACAGTTTAGCTGCTTGTGGTCTTTATGATTTTCCCATGCATAACGTGAATTCAAGCCAATTTTAGAAGAAATTACCCACGAAGGAGTTGTCTTAAAACAGATAACCCGTGACTTCTTAAAAACTGTAAAATATAATCTGTGCATATTTTCCGTTATACGATAACACGAACAAAATGATTTCCTATACAAAAACATATGATCAGCGCTGTTTTTGGCCGCCGTTTAATTAAATGCATCCATCTTATTCCTTACAATTAATTTTCCGTCTTCATAGAAAGTTTTTTTTTTTTTTTTTTTTCAGTAAAATGTAGTATTTACAATGTGCCACTTTATTTTGCTCGTTTTTTATGCAAATATCCAAATTCAGATAGATAATGCGTAAGTTCAGAAAGCCAACTAGTCTCCAAGCGGTAAGATAGCTGAGCACCGGTAAATTCTAGCGGCTGCGTAGAAGGTTTAGTAGTTTTTCAGAAGTGCAATTGTGAATTAACAGTTTGTTTCCCTCAAAAAAATCTACCACGAAGACTTCCTTTCCCTTAGGACAAATAGGTCCTGTGTGCTTTACCATAACCCAAAATCTTAAGCGTAAAAACCTTTTATCATAGGCGATGATGACGATAAAATATTTTCTATCTGATGTGTTAAGTTAGCATAATTGTATGTTTCTAACGAAAACTGTTTGGCTCATGTTACCCTATAATGAGAAAAAGAATCAAATTGGTTTTTACCTTAAACAGTATTTTCATAATTAATTATATCACAAATTTTATCAATAGTATTCTTAGTATTAATTGCAGTAATGTATCCATAAATATACACACAATAAAAGCAAAATCAAAAAATTTACCACGGAGTAATATAAAAATGCAACACAAAAGAGGACAGTACTATTTCAAGTTGTGTAGTGTATATACAGAAGACATGTTTTCAGCATTCGTCACCAGAGAAAAACTTTTTATATGAAGCTAATTTTTTCAGATCTTTCACTATGCAAGTAATACAAAAGCAGTATAAGAATTTCTTTTCTTAATATCCAACCGAAGAGCAGAGGGGACATACAATGATTAACATACAATGCTTTATGTGTAGTGCCTGGAATTATTCTCCTTTACATGCAGTTTTTTTATATAGTATGTAAAACAAAATAAACTTTCACCCATTCCGTGATTTTAACAAGGAAGTCAAAAATACTGACATACGCCACATACAACACATCTGCCAAGGAAATTTTCACAATTAATCCAGTCTCCTTCATTTAGATAATTTTCAGTTATATGTTCATCCCATCATCTGAAATCTATACAGTGTAATATTTTTGCATCAATAAACAAGGGAGAAAAAGCTCTTAGTCGAAATCGAGCCTTTTAAATTAATCAGCAGTTGTAGCAGTTAGTGTCCTTCGTTCTTTCATTTCGACATCGACAGAACCGTTGGTTCACTGGCATAGCTGTTCATTAGCCTATTAGATCCCCGTCAATGGAATTAATAAAAATTAGATTTTAGTGCAATGTCTTCAAGGCGAAAAAGACTTTGAGAAAAACTGTTAAAATGCTGACATTGACATTTTTTCTTAGTTGAAGAAAACGTTCTGGTTTACGCATACGTTTGTGAAACATTTCTCTAGATCAGGCTTTTCGAATATCCTTATGAATTCGCACATTTTGCACTAAATGTAGAATTATCGGCACTAAAGTGTCCAGTGTAAGGTCGTAAGTATGTTGCTGCAACATTTACAATTAATAAACATACAGAAAAATTTCCCAGCAGTCGCATCTTTCTTTGTAAAAACCACCCCTTTACCTCTAACACTCAATGCGGTTTCCTTTAAAAATGCTAGTAGTTCTTACATGAATTTACGTTCTGTTCAAAAGTAGCTAAATTTTTATACCGTATAAGTTCAAGATAAAATTGGTATGCAATAATTTGTTTTTCTTTAAACAGTTATTTAATACTCTCGCCGTCTCAAATTAGTAGTTACATTTAGGAAAACATTTTGATGTCAGATATAGGCAAATTATACAAGATAACACATCTCTCTAAGTAAAACTTCGTCGTCAAACTCTTTTTCGCGAAACTTGGCACGTAATCGAGAAAGTATATCATGAGCAAGAAACTCCTTAAATATCAATTAAAATAGTTTTATTTGCAATTAAAATTATTTTAACTTGGCATTTTCATTCTCAATTTTTTCTTTTCACACCTGTAACACCAATTTAGGACAAATCTTCCGACGCGAATTTACAGCTTTTACAGGCTGTTAAGGCACGCCCATTTCGTAAGGACTCTACCCCTAGACTATCCCAGTGGGCGGGGCGCGCGTCACCGACATGTCGGCAAGAAAGGGTAGGGACGATGTGGTGTATTTTAACACTGAAACCTATGGCGTTTGTATCACATAACTCTTTTTAATTATTAAACGTGATACGTTGTATAGTGCTGAGATAATGAAAGACACAGTTTTTTCCAGATAGGATTTAATATATCTCATTAAAGCACATTTTACTGCATTTCGCGCATTTTTTTCACTCGTAATTCTTGTACAAACATCTTTACTTTGGTAAAACGATAAAAACTCTAAGCACAAAATTTATGAACTTAATTTTGCGTAAAAATAAAGTAAATTAAATAAGATTGATAGCACGCGATGCTTTGAAATAAATAAGGTAAAATTAAACAAGATCTGATTTTTTTTTTTTTTTTTAATGTAATGAACATTTTCAGGCAGTGATTTTCCAAACAATAATAACATAACAAAACGATCATATTTATTTGATTATATGATCATTAATTTATTAACATTAAAATGGATTAGTTATTTTAATAATTCATAAAATTTTCTGAGCGTAATGAAGGAAAAAACAAAAAGATAAAATAAAATCTAGAAGCACCCAGATTTTATATTACGCCCAAAAGGAACTTTTTTTTAAAGTTTTTATGTTACCTCTATTTATTGAATATCATGTTCTTGGCCCGTAAACCACATGCATTTGAAAACAGCATATCTTTAGAATTTCCGCACTGGAGATAAAACTGTTATTTTCCATGCAGTGCTCGCTCTGAACTCTTTGAGTTTTTTAATCAAAAATTCGTTAAAGTTTCACAAAATATGAAATAGATTAAAACAAATTCGAAATTCGGCCATCCAGATGCCCATGTTCGGTTGGAGGATTACATTATACAAAATTTGATGGCTCTAGATACTGTCGTTTTTGTCACAGTGCAAGAAACATACATGTATTCATGCAGATTTCTTCATTATTTAATTCCTTTACATATAATACAGGGCGTTAATATTTGGTAACAACAATTTGCAAGGAGACACGGACATTTATAGTAAAACAGCGCAAAATGCCACTTCGAAACTAACAGCCTTTCTACGCTACCGCCCCTTCGGGCTAATAAATTAAATTAACAGTAAATAAAAAAATCTTATTGAGAACAAAAAATAAATTTTAAAAACTAATCACTATAAAATACAAGCAAAATTAATTATTACTGTTAAACACAATTTTAATATTAGAATTAAATGTATAAAAATTTTTAAGGAGTCAAAAGTGTTTATCACTATGATGTATTATTAAATATAATTGAAATAAAATTCCTTTATAGAAATTGTGCTATAATACTCATCTATAATTTTAAAAAAGCAGCACAATTTAGAATTTTAAACAAAACTTTCAAAAATTTGGTTTTAAATATTTTAGTATTTTTCACTTATTTACACCAGTAAAAAGCATAAAAATTGCATATTTCTTTTTCATGAGACGTATATTTTTTGTGTAAGTGTTGGAATCTAAGAAAGATAATGGCAGAAGTAGATAAATTAAAAAAGAAAAGAAATATCTTAAGAACTGCCATTACAAAACTATTTAAGAAAATCGAAAGTGAATTAAATAAATCTGAAGGTAGTATTAATGAGCTCGAAGAATTGTTAGAACAGCTTAATGCTAAAGCCGAAACACTATCTAATGCCGATGTAGAAGTTGAACCAATTCTGAGTGTAGATGAATTCGAAATTACAGAACAATATCTCGAGAAGTTAATGTTATGGGAATTCAGGCTTAAGAAACGGATTAAGGAAATTAATCAGGACTTAAATGCACCGAACACTCAGCAAAATATAAAAGATACACCTAATGTTAACTCTTTCGCATCGAAGTCACCCGTAACGCCCGTTCATTCACGCAACGGCAAACCGCCCCAACGCCTTGTTTATTTTCTACATAGTTCTTTCCCCTCCACGTTAGTGTATGGCTCATTGGTTTCGCGAGTTGTTAAAAGACATGTCAATCATTCTTTTGAAGCAAATAAAGGAGAAATACGGAAAGCTATTGACGTTCGCAGGTACAAACCGGCCCTAAGGTGAAACTGCAGACAATGGATGAAACCGCAGGGGGGGAGGAAAACTATTTCAAGACAAATTCGTAAACACGGGCGTTTTCGATGTTTGTTGAAAACAGATTTGGTCGTCTCTCGATGCGAAAGAGTTAAATTACCAAAACTTTCGATTCCCGTATTTTATGGGAACAGTAGTCAATGGCATACTTTTTGGAATAGTTTTGAGTCCTCAATACATAATAACGAATCATTGAACAAAGTAACAAATTTAATTACCTGAAAGCATATTTAGGAGGAACAGCTGCTAGTTGCGTTCAAGGACTTCCGTTATCGCCGAAACATTATGATTCAACAATTCAAATCTTACACGACCGTTTTGGAAGGAGAGACATTCTTATTAATGCGCACATGAATAATTTGCTGAATGTTGAATCATTAAAAAATGCGAATGACATAAAAACATTTCGTAACTTGTATGATAAAGTACAGACACAGATTAGATGTCTCGAAGCGTTAGATGTTTATCGGAATCTTACAGCGCTTTGCTGTGTCCGATGATTTTGAAGTTATTGCCTTCAGAATTAACGCTTGAATTTCATAGAACACAAAATGTTGACACCGATTATAACATAAAAGATTTAATGTCATTTTTACACGCAGAGCTTTCATCCCGCGAACGCACAGGGTCAACGGTTTCGCAACAGCAAAAAGTATCCGATCGGCGACAGTCTTCTTCCCCCCCCCCTGCAACGAAAAGCGCATATGGTCTCTCAAATAGACATAATAAACCAAAGATTCCGACCGCTACAGATTTGTTTACAAAATCCGAATATGCATTTGGATTTCTCCACTTCTCAACTGTTAGGATCAAATGTAATTCTTAAATGGAATCTAAGTCAGCCTAGTGCTATGAATAGTAATGTTTTCTCTACTTCAGTTTCTCAGTCATTTTGTTACTCTGTAACCAAACATAAATTACCACCTTTTACTGAAAATATCATTAAGCTCACTGCTCGTTCTGAAAATTTTACTACCGATACTGTCTTAACTGAACCTTTAGTAGAACATGCTCAAAGTCAATTTTCCATAGCCAGGTCAGTTAATCAGACTTCTTCATCTAAGAAATTTTATGTCAAAATTGAAAATTTTTCACCGAATACACTACATCTCAATAAAGGAATGAAATTGGCCAGTGCCCAACCTGTGAATGTCATCACACATAACTCTGAACTTGTAAACAATACCACCATAGAAACAGGTGAGGATTTCGAGTCTTGGGGTGCTGAATTTGATCTTACACATTTACCTGAGCAGCAACAACAACATTTATCACACCTTCTCAATCAGTATAGTAACATCTTTGCTGCCTCAGTCATTGAGTTAACAGGGTGTGACACCATCTTGCACAACATCAACTTGCGTGATAATATTCCTGTTAGGCAAAAGCCTTACAAAGTATCTTACCATCTCAGGGATGAATTAGATAGACAGGTGGCAGAGCTGCTTGAAGCCAACATCATTCAAGAAAGTGACAGCCCTTACAGTGCTCCTGTTTTATTTGTTAAGAAAGCGGATAACACCTACCGTTTAGTCACTGACTTCCGCAAGTTGAATGAGAAAACGATAGAAGATAGTTTTCCTCTGCCTTCCATGATTGAGTTGATAGAACAGTTAGGAGATTCGAATTATTTTTCCACGCTTGATTTAACTTCAGGGTTTTTCCAGATGAAAATTCATCCTGATGACACCTTCAAAAGTGGTTTCTCGACTCCTTCTGGGCACTATGAGTGGTTACGAACACCTTTTGGCATGCGAAATGCTCCTAGTTCCTTTCAAAGGTTGATGTCTATAGTTTTGGCCAATCTTTCACCATTAAAAATAGGGATTTACATTGATGATATTGTCATTGCTTCTAAAACTTTTAATGAACATTTGGAAAAATTGAAGTTAGTTTCTGATAGACTAAAACAGCACAATTTAAAACTTAAACCTTCTAAATGTCATTTTCTGAAAGAACAAATTACGTATTTGGGATATAAAGTTACCAAGGGTATTGTACAGCCTGATGATAAAAATTTAAAGACTATTCAGAGTTTTATTGCATCTAAAAATAGGAAAGAAGTTAGGCGATTTTTAGGCCTTATTGGCTTTTACAGAAGGTTCATTCCAAATTTTGCCCAAAAGGCACTTCCTTTAACTCAGCTCACTAAAGATAAAGTTCCATTTTATTGGTCACATGAAGTTCAGCACGCCTTTGATATTCTAAAAGCTGAACTTCTGAATGAACCCATTTTGGCTTTACCTAATTTTTTTAAACCTATTTCCTTGTGTACAGATGCTTCTAATTATGCACTGGGTGCTGTCTTGTGTCAAGAAGATTCTAACGGTTTCCAACATCCAATTTGTTATGCTAGTAGAAAATTAAAAGGTCCTGAAACATGTTATAGTACTGTAGAGAGGGAAATTTTGGCAGTTGTTTGGGCCACAGCACATTTTAGACAATATCTTCTTGGTAAACCATTTACAGTATATTCTGATCAAGCTTCATTATCTCATGTTTTAAAACTTAAAGATCCCACTTCTAGAATTGCACGTTGGATTATGGGTTTATCCCAGTTTGATTATAAGATTGTTCACAAACCAGGTAGATTAAATTTAACAGCAGACTATTTATCTAGAGCAGTAAATGTTACACAGTTAATTCAAACTTCCATTACTCCTGAATTGTTGGAATTATTCAAAAAAGAACAAGCTTCTGATCCTTCTTGCCAACAGATTGTAAATGATCTTAAGAATAATAAGTCTCCTACACCTAATTCTCAGATATTTTTTGTAAAGGAAGATATTTTGTATTGCAAATACAAGAAACCCAAGTCACGTTGGCAGAAACAAGATAGACTACTTGTTCCTAGAATTTTGTAGGAGCATCATGATTCTCCTACTGCTGCACACTCAGGCTATCACAGAACACTTCATAGGATTCAAAAGTCTTTTTTCTGGAAGGGTATGCATAAACAGGTGCACAATTACATTAAGTCCTGTCACTCCTGTATCCAGAGGAGGGGTCATAGACCTGCTCATAAGGCTCCCCTTATGAGAATGCCTATGGCTACCCGTCCCATTGAGCGAATTGCGATGGATATAGTGGGTCCCCTTCCAGTTACTATGGCAGGCAACAGATATATTTTGGTCGTAACTGACTATTTTTCACGATGGCCTGAAGCTTATCCTTTGCAGGACACCACATCCATATGCATAATTGAGAAATTAGAACAATTTATTTCAACTCATGGTATACCTCAACACATTGTTACAGATAAAGGTACTAATTTTATTTCTCAAGCTATAATGGAAGTTTATAAGAAATTGGGGGTTACTAAACATAGTACTACGAGTTATCATCCACAGTCTGATGGTGTAGTAGAAAGATTAAATGCCACTTTAATTAATTCACTTAGCCACTTAGTTTCTCAAACTCAGGAGGATTGGGATAGACATCTGCCTTTTACCTTATTGGCACACAGAACTGGTCGTCATAGTGCACTTCAGGAATGTCCAGCTTTTATTTTATATGGCAGGGATTTGTGCTTACCAATTGATTTATTATTGCAAACCAATTTTAGAACTTATGATGACACAAACAATTATTCTAAAGATTTGGTTTTGAGATTACAAAAGGCTTTTAAATTAGTCAATCAGAATTTAACGGAGGCTGCTGATAAGCAAGAAAATTTACGTGGAAAGATTTCTCATGATAAGGACATAAAAGTGGGAGATTTGGTGTACTTATACACTCCAGTAGTTCAGCCAGGTATGGCTAGAAATCTCTCTAAATTGAATCAGGGACCTTTCAGGGTTATTGAAAAAGTGACTAAAGTCAACTATAAAATCTCTTCAATTACAAATCCTGATCGGATTCAGACGATGCACGTGGACAGACTCACGAAGGTACCAGAGAGAATTACTTTTCCTACACTTCAAAAGGATGACTCAATTTTGACAGATAATGTAAAGAACTCGTCACACGTTTCACCTTACCATCTAAGGCCTAGAGATACACATGGTTTTGTGTCGAAAAAGTGAAATGAAATATTTTGAGAATATAGTGCGTTTTGTATACAATTTTGGTTAAATTATTATTTGTTTCTGGTAATTGTATTCTTGTAGCTAAATTTTATAATCAATTAGTATAGTTGTGTAGTCTTCTTGGCTTATCCTTGGTCGAGTGTTGCATTTGGATTTTACATGTTTTGGCATGTGAGGTTGTGATCAAGTTGTCTTGGCTTGGAACTTTCTAGTCTCAATAGCCTGGTTTTTTTTTTTTTTTGGAGGTTTTGCTGGGCTGGTCTCCGCTTTTCTCCTCTTCTTAAGTTCAAATTTTTTTTTTTCTCTCTCTTCAAATTCCTTAGCCATGGTAGTCGGGATTTGTTTCGGTTACAATTTTTGACTAGATAGTTCTCCAGCCAACACTTCGTGGTGATTGTCTTCTGTTCTTCTTAGTGCAACTCGCTGTAATTTTCTTATGCCAAGAATTTATTAGTAGTTTAGTTTGCGCTGTACAGTCGCGGTGTTTACTCGTATGCCCTCTCGTATTGGTGGGGTGTCAGTTCTTAGGGAAGTGAAATTCTGTGTGTTAGGGAAAATTATGATTTATACGGTACACTTTTCCTTAAGCGTACTTTTGAGTTGGTATTGTCACTTCAATTGGTGATTGCAAGAACTAGTTTGTTTACATTTTGTGTCAAGCGCCGGTAGCTCTTGAATTGTTTTGTTTTGAACACTCGTATACTCAGTGGTGTTTGTTTATTTACATATATTTGTTTTTTACACACTTTTCACTTGATTTGCCTTTGGGGGGTTTCGTGATTTTACATTTTACTTTACACATTTTATTTTAGGGCGTGTCACGTGTTGTTTGACAACACTTTTATTTGTTTTGATGTATGCTTGTTGTGTGCCAGGGACACTTCTTGACCCTCTTACTCGGTTCACGAATGGATTTTTCCTAACCATACAGTTTGGTAGAATTTATATTTGCTAACCATGACTCATGGTAGGATTAATTGTAAATAGGTATAGGTATACTTCTTTGTGATTAACATGTGGTACATCATGTACTCTGATTTTTTGTCACTTCAATTCATCATCCCACATAGCACAAAAACATCCTTGGGATATCCCGAGGATGTTGCTCGCGGGATATGCGCACATCCTCAGGACATCCCGGAATATCCCGCAAACCTCCTCCCCAGTGCTTAATGTCACATCCCGGGATATCCTTAGGACATCCTAAGTCCCATCGACAGCGTGCGGGATGTTATTAGGATATGAACTCCTACTTACTACATCCTCAGGACATCCCACTAACCTCATCCCATCATATCCTAAAAACATCCTATCTATCTCCCATCGACAGAGTATGGGATGTTATTAGGATTTAACGTCCTACTTACTACATCCTCAGGACATCCCGTAATATCCCAGTTTCCTCCTAAACTCATCCTCCTGAGTGTTTAATGTCACATCCCAGTATATCCTTAGGACATCCTATCTAGCTCCCACCGACAGCGTATGGGATGTTATCAGGATTTCAAATTTTTACTAATTACAATAGCACTTTAACCTTTTAAATACATACTCTCCACTGCTTAATACCCAGTATATATGCAAAGAAACTTCCAATGAAAATATGTGAAGGTAATGATCTAAAACCTACTTATTTTACACAGACAGTCTCAAATCCTTCTCCTAGGGTTACTCTGGATAAATCAGAAATGTTGAGAATATTTGACAACTTATTTTGTTTTTAAAACTGAATTTGTGAATATATTAAAACTGAGCAAGGAAATTAAAATGAATTATTAATACAAAATATTATAACAGAAAATTTTGTTTTTATTTTTAAGATATTAAAAATCTTTCGAACATTTTTAAACATCCAATAGCCCCCAAACTGAAGTATTCATAATTAAACTATTTTACAAAATCAGTTTCTAATTTCAGTTAATTTGTATTAAAAATTCAATAATAAAATTAGCCATTTAATAATCTTTACATAAATGAATCATCTTTCTTTAAAACATGTAAAGAAATTTTAGTGTTTTGATGAGACTGTTGGGAAACTGTTAAAAGGAATAAATTGTATTTTTAAAACTAAATCAATTCCTAGCCACAAAATAAACAAATATGTTTTCGTAACATGAAAATGCTGCAGGCTGTTTCATATATTAATATTTAGTTGTAAAAATTATGTTCTTGACATTATGTTAACAATTCTTTACATCATTCAAAAGGTAACTCAAGGAGCTCTTCTAAAATTCTATCTTTCAACTCACACACACAAACACAAAAAAAAAAAAAAAAAAAAAAAAAAAAAAAAAAAAACTGAAAGGCCTCAGATGTTAGCAGTCACTTAAAAGGGCTAAAAAATTTATGAGTGCATAGATTATCAATACAGACGGGGCTGTGGAAATAGCAAAACATTTTATAAGATACTGACACCAGAAAGTTAAATATCTTCTGTATAATTGAAAAGTGAAGAACTATATCATGTAATTATATAAAAATATTAAATGTTTTCAATTAGATATATGATGAATTAAATGCATTTTAAATCAATCAGATTAAAAAGTTAAAAAAAAATACATTGTTAAGAACTGTGTGTATTGCTTTTAAATAGCTTGGCTTGTTAATCGATAAGAGATTAGATTTTAATATGTTAAATTTTGCCAAATGACAAGACTTGAATGAAAAGCGAAGCAAGTTTACGATTGACGATATGAAGTCACATTTTGAGACTAATAGCCCTTTTGGACTAAAAAAAAAAGTTCTGAAAATAATTTGCACTTGTGCTTATGCAAATTTCAGTAAAATGAAATTTACCAGTTGAAATCAGCACCAAATTAAACTTTGTAAATTCTAGCACATGTTAAAGGTTATCTCATCCAGAATTTTATTACTAACCATTCATTTCAGAGCAAAATAACACAGTAATTGCCATTTATATGACAATCAATATCAAAAATTTAAATCTGCATTTTACACAACACAGAAAAACTCTAAAAGAAGATCTACTGTTTACCATGCAATTAAGGCATTTTATTCTGCAATCAGCTCTACCAATTATTAATACTTCTAATTATATTCAGTTTATTCTTTGTTTAATATATGGTGTGTAAAATTTTGCATAAATTTATTAATTCATTTTATTTTGAGGTGAGCTGTTGTTCAACTCTCAATGTCAACGAAAATGTTTAGTTCCTTTTTTATTCGGTCTCAAAAGAGAAATCAAAATACGTGGATTTTTGTACGTGTTATAAATACATGTATTTATGAATCAAAATACATGAGAAATCAGAGTGAGAAAAGCACTACTACCTTAATCTGTGATTATATATAACAAATGCAGTGAATTATAGTTAGCAAATAGTGAAAATATTTATATTTCTGAAATATTTCATATATAATATTTTAAGTTTCACATAGGTGGCAGTTTGAGAATTTTTTACGTATACCAATTTTTTTTTAAATGTTTAAAAATTTTTGTATTTTTAAGGAAAGCTTATTCTTTCACCTTTAGTATATAAGTAATGATGTAACCAATCCTTTAACATAAACTGTTGGACTAACTGTGACAACAAGGCTGCCCTCTGGTGAGTAGCCAGAGAAGTACTTCAGTAAAAGCGAAGGCTCCCACTAGATAGGTTGTACCAGACTGTTGCTCTGTAATTTTTCTTAAAGTTAAATGTAATGTCCGTGTGTAACTTAAACCTGTTAATAAACATCTGTTACACTATACCGGTTTCTTCTATGACCCTATCTAAAATGACCCTTTTACAATGGTAATTTACCAGATAAAATTACTTAATAGGGAATACAGAAAAATAACCACTTACCTTTGTGACTTCATCTGCAGAGAGACTAAAAAAGTAGTTCAGCTAAATCTGTTATAATAAATATTTATAATAATGCTAAATCCTGCAATAAGTATTAATATGACAAATTTTGTAAACCTATTTATTTGGATGAAAAATAAACACTTTCAGAAATTTATGGCACTATATTATGATTAACGGAGGAAAAACACTTTTCAAAATTCAAAATAGTTTTTATTAATCCAATTTATGACATTTTCTTTTAATTCCTGAAAAATAATCTTAGATCCATGTAAAAAAAAATATGTATTCTTATGTATATAAGAACTCTTGATAAACTGGATCTCTGCCATTGCCTTTCACAGTACCTAAAATAAAAAACACTCACAATTACTATATGTGAATATAATTTATAATTAAATTTAAACAAATGACTATTAGAATGCAAATTAAAGGAAGCATTTAAAATATTTTAACATTTAGTACCTATAAACAGAGTAGCAATTATTTGATTATTCGATTATAGTAAAATAAATATTTGGATGCCTTTTAAAATTTTTTATGTCAGAAACTAAACTCAAACCACCAGCTGAACATGTGAGCAGTTTTATCAATCAGCCACTGGTAGGTAACCTGGATACCGAATCAATATATAAAGTTGCCAAGATAAAGAGAGAAACAAAATTATGATAATCACATCTTACCTAATCATAAAACTATTTTAAATTTAAAGTGTAGGCAAGTCCAAAAAGAATGAGAATGAATTTATTTTGTCACACAAAGTAAAGTTATCTTGCAGGAGCAAAAAAAAAAAAAAAAAAAAAAAAAAAAAAACTTGTCTCATGAGATTGGCAAGTAAAAAATAATTAACTGCATCTGGTAACATTTATCTGATAACACATAAGTGATTGTTAACTATGTCTGCACAGATTAGATTTTATTCATTTTAAACTTTTGAATTTAACTGCAGAAATCTACCAAAGAAGTATATATTTTATGTTGTAACAGTAGTAAATGAAGATGTGGCTAATCTTTGCTGTATCCCAGGCAGCACGTCTCCAAAAATATACGTATAATTTTGGTGAAATAAGGGTATGGTATTTTTTGCACGTTACTTTTACGAAATTTATACGAATGAAAAAGGCTGAAGTTACTGTTGACTCTTGATCGTTATTTTCCACACGTTATTTTTACGAAAATTATACGAATCCGAATGTACTGATAAAACTACCGCCATGATGGTATATTTTATTCGTCACTTTTACGCATATTATACGAATCCGAATGTTCTGAAAGAAACTACTGCCTTTATGGTATATTTCATTCGCCACTTTTACGGATATTATACGAAGTCTAAAAAGATTGAAAATGAAGTTTATTAATTCAAAATATTTAGTGTATTTCTGGCATTTCACTTTGTTTTCCTTGTCCACGAACATGAAAAAAGGGGCATTCATATATGAGGCTAAAATTTTTCTATAAATTTTAACATGTGAGCTAAATCTTTACGTGCATTTTTACAAAAAATTATATTTTCTTAATTCAAACATCTTCAAAATAACTTTACTTTCTTATATCAAATTTGTTATTTTTATTCATATCAACACTTACATTAATTTACACAATTTAATTTCTTTTATGAAAATCCTATTACCCATTTAACTGGAATAAGCTGTATATTAAATTTGTGTACTTACTGAGTTTGGTATAATACTCGCCTTATTTTATTTAGCAAATGTGGGCAATTAAATTGGAATAAGACTAGCAAATCTTTCATGTCGAGGAATAGAATAATAAATACAGCAGAAGATGCTCGAAAACGTTTAATTTCTTGAACAATAGTTTAATGTAGACCAAAGGATCATTAATTATAATCAAAGATATACTAATATTTTTATTTAATAATAATAATAATAACTCTACGAAATTGCAAGCTGAATCCTGATATTTTACATATATTTCAGTTCCTTTAATCTTTGTTATAAAAATCATATGAGGCTAATTTTTTTTTATTTTGTTTAATGTACGGAAAAAATGATATAGCGATTTTAGTAATTTTTATATGTGGAAAAAATTAATAAATAATGTAAATAAATCATTATATTATATTTTATATTTTTCATGAGACAGTTAAAGACATTCTTAATATGGAGATCTACAGAATAATTACAAGGGTCCAGTTAAATGAACTCAAAATTTGCATAGTTAATTTTACGCTAACTTTTAAAAATTAACCGGATTTACGATTATACACTGAGCATGCGCATACACAGACATTTCTATTTTTCGTAGGAAAATTTAATTATTACCTTAATACAGAGATGCTGTGAATATAAATTTATATAATGCAAAAGTAGGTTTATTTCATATGCTAATTTAGAGGCTTTCTTAATATGTTTAACTATAAAGAAAAAAAAAAGCGTTGCAATTCTTGTTCACTGACCAATGGCAAAGCAGACACTTTCTACTTCCGGTTGTGGCGGGATATTTGTGAAGTCAGCACTCAGCAATGGCGGTCGAAAAGAATGGTAAAGTCGTAAAGAATACTGTTTGTTCGTGGATTGGCGTTTGTGACTGAATCCATCGAAGTTACTAATTATTTGAAGAAAGTAAGTGAATATTTTATATTTTCAGTGTTTAATACTCGTACTTTCTTCACCTATATAAAATTTTATAAATAACGTCTGTGTAGGAAATGTGATTTTCCACGTGTTGTTCTTTTGTGTACGTGCCTAATGATATTTTCAGGATTTGGTACTGTTAAATTTTGCACTAGTCTGTTTCTTACTGTTTGTGTCACTCCTTTTTGTATGTGTCTCACCTTTTTATAGTTATATTATTTTTACTCAAACGTTTTGATATTTATCTTAAAGCATACTGTAATTAAGCAGGAAATAGCTTTTAATGGAAAAAGAAAGGCAATATTAACATGACTAATTGTTCAGAAATCTGTTATAGAAATGTTATCTACCTTATGCCAAAAAATAAAGCATGTAACTTTCATTTATTTATGAAATTCAAAATTTTTTATTTGCTTAGTGTTTTCCCTAAAAATAATTTAATTTCTTGTTTTTGAATTTAGGTTTATAAATTTGCTTTAATATATAATCTTTAACTCAAAGATATTGTGCTATTAAAAAAGGAAATTTTATGCCATAGAAACACAGGTACTTTGTTCCAAATCTGTGTTCATTTTTTTTTATATACATACTGAATTTTTATGCACTTGTAATTACTGAAATATATCCTTTCATGAATAATAAATAAGTCCTAAGTCCTTTCATGAATGCATTTCTTTTTTGTTTGTTTGATTTTGTTGTTTTAAAAGATCTGCCATAGTTAAAGAAAGAAAATAAAGTAAGAATGCCTTACTTTCAGTTTTGAATAAGTTTATTACTATTTACTGCAGCTTCAAGTTTCTCTAAACATAATTTTCGAAGTCAAAACTTGATAGTTATGTTGATTATTAGACTTGCATGAAAAAATTAGTATTTGATCTAAAATACCTTAAATTATTTGAATTATATTTTACTAAATCAGGTATTTTGATATAACTAGATAGTTAAAAAAATTAAAATTGTAAATGTGCAGAAATGCTTATATAAAACCAAGGAATTGTTTATATTTTTGTTGCTTTTTCCCTTGTAAATTAATTATATATATATTACAGTCTGGGGAGTCAACACCCTGCTGAATTGTAGTAAACGAGACGTCCAATCTACTAGACCATCAAAGATGCAGATTTGGATTTTCTATTTCATAGTTATTGAAATCATAATGGTATGTTTGTTTAAATTAGTACTGTTTATGAATGTGATAAAAATAAATTATGATAAGCTAAGAAATGATTTATTTTCTATTAATTATGAACTGTAAATAATGTAACCAATTTTCTTCATAGTATTTACTAAACATATTTTTTTAAAAAAGGGAGGTAGTCTTATTTATACAATTCTTGCAGAGATACCAAGAAATAAAACATTTCAGGAATTTTCACTCAGTATATCTTGATGTGTAAAATGGTGTTGTTCAATGCCATATTACTTTTTCACAGTAAAGTAATTTTATTGATCTAACATCTGCATAAATCTTTTTAAGAATCTTTTTAACATCTTTTTTAAGAATGATTACAGTTTCTAAGCTAACTTAAAATTTTCAGATTTAAAAAATGTATGTTTAATTTAGCATTAGTTTTCCATGGAATAGAAAGGTTTTCAAAATGTTCAGTTGTTAGAGGGAAATAATATAAATGAGATTGTCCTGATACAGTTTCAGCTGGAAATGAAACTGAATTTTCGGATAGTGAAGATTTCATTTAAGAATTCTAATAAAACTGATTAATGTAAATCCTCTGCATTTAAAAATTCTAATAAAACTGATTAATGTAAATCCTCTGCATTTAAAAATTCTAATAAAACTGATTAATGTAAATCCTCTGCATTTAAGAATTCTAATAAAACTGATTAATGTAAATTCTATGATTCATGTAGGTATTCTTCTGTTATCACGACCAGATTCAGAAATGTGTGTTTATATGCATGCATTTTTAAATGAAGGTGCTCGTGTGTGCATGTGTATATTTTACACATATATGCACATACATGCATATACACATGCTTACATATCTACAGTGGAACCCCGAGATACGAGTTTAATTCGTTCCAGCATTCAACTGGTATAGCGAATTTCTCGTATTTAGAAACAAGCTTCCCCATTGAAAATAATGGAAATTCAGTTAACCCGTTCCACACCCCAAAAAATATCAACATTTTAATATCAAGTCAATTTTCCTAATAAATAACACTGGTAAATAATATAACAATAGTTTAACTTTGTTACCAACATTTTAACTCCTTCTAATTAATCCACACCAACAACAGCTTCTCAACATCTAGGAGTACTTTTATGGTGCTTGGAAGAAACGATAATTCCTTTGGCTACATCAGGTTTCTTAATTTCTTCCTGCTTCTTCAGAATAGTATAGATTTTCAATGTTGAAGGGCCGCAAGTCTTCGCCAATTCCGTCACCATGCTTATGTTTATCTATGATTTCTTTCTTGATATCGACGGCCATGGCCTCCTTATTTTTCTTTGCAGCACTATCTGAGGCAACAATCTTCTTGTGAGGCATCTTGAAATAATTATTTTCACTTTAAATGTCAAAACAATTAACTTACAAGTGCACAAACACGTATATAAAAGAACACTGAGTGATCTGTCGAGGGGTAGTCATCATAATACGTACCTTATTTTTTATTATTTTTAAATTAAATTGAAAGTAATAAACTAGTTTCCAAGAATGGAGTTAAACTAGATTTGCATTCAACTCTGGTTTATTGTGTTAATGATGTTTTGCTGTAACAAATATGAATTTTTTGTTTAAGTATAATAATTTAAAATGGTTTTTCTAGAGAATGAAGTACTGCCACTAAGGTAAAGGTGCTAACTTGCAAGGTAATTTTCTATTCTACATTAACTCAACCTTTATGTCCTGTTACAGATATATTGGCAAAAATAATGAAAACCTGACATTCAAAAAGAAAAATAATAGCGTTGAATGTAGTATATTAGATGGTTAACTGTGGTTTGGCAGCTTATTAATAATCTTACACATATTGAGTACAAATAACTTTGACAATTACCAGTATTTTCAATAGTATAAAATTAGGCAAGAAAGCAGCTTTAGCTTAGCACCGATTTTAAATACAACTCTCTTACCAATATTGGTTTGACGAAGGTAAAATATAATTGAATTTAATAAGTTGGAAATACTGTCTGTCTTTCCATGAGTTAAAAAATAATTTCAAATAAAATTTCTTTTTTCAGTTTTTCATGTTATTTGTTTAATGTTATTGTAATCTGATTTATCATATTTAGTCACATATTCCATCCCTCTGCACTATAGTATATAATTCAAATGACTTATCAGTTTCAACAATATTTTTTTTACCAGTATACATTTTTACCATAACTCTGTTTCTAAATCATATCCTGAAAAATTAAGGAGTAAAGTACACAAAGAAGGAAAATATGCAAGTAAATAATGGCATTTAGTGTTGTTTATGTGTCTAATATTTGTACTAGATTGTAAAAGTTATAAAATTTTATTAGCTTTTTTAAATTATTCTTTTTTTAAATTGAGATGCTTCTTTGCACCCAAATGGTTAAAGCCCTAGTGTGACTTTGGTACTTTGATCTAACTTCTATTCCTAATAAATAATCCAGCTGCATACAGTTTACTCAATTTCTGCCATGTGTAAGGTAAACAATATTAGCTTTTTTTAAGTATATCTTTTACAACTATTCCATCAGGTAGATTTCTTTCATATTTTGCCTTAATTGAGTCATCCTGCTAATTAAAAATTTATTAAAGTTAATATGTTAAGTTTTTGTGTGTATAATTCATTTTAAGTATGTGCAAGCAAATGCATACATTAACAGTTACGTAGAATTATGTTTTGGGTATCAAATTCAGAAATTTTGGGGCTGTTTTAGAAGATTTATAAATGATTTATACTATATTAATATTGGTAAAAAAATTCTGTGGCTTTTATATGAGAGTATATATTTTAAAATAGCTGCAAGATATGGTAGAGGTATAAAGCTTCATGTGGATCATAAATTAATATTACGTGGGAATTTTTCATTTATTTAATAAAGAAAATATTCAAGCCACAATTAAAATTTTTTCACTGGATTATTTGCATTGCAGCAAATATTTCCTGCAACAGAAGTGACAATTTTTATTTTGCCAAGACAGGAAATTTAGTTAGTGTAAGCAGTAACTCTATTTTGAGATGTTAAACAGGAAGGCAAATTTTTGAATTTAAATTGATTTTTGAAGGAAGACTTCATTTAGTCTTGCTATCATTCTACGTGGCTCTTAACTTTTTTATGGTATTTATAATTTTATTGTTATTCGGCTTTCTGTTTGCTTAGAATGCACATGAATGTAGACTTGAAATATTTTATATTGCAAACTGAGATGCCATTGTTATCATAATTAAAGATTTTTGCTCTGATTTTGGAGGAATTTACTGATAATACTTTTGGTTGTGTATTGGTTTCTGGTTTATTGAAATGTGTAAAATAGCCTGTTAATGCATATATGTATGTTAATGACATGTATATGTTTATGAAGTATTCTGTTATATGTATATAGTGTTGTGATTAGTTTTCTGCTTACTCTTTATTTAAGAAAAAGTTATCTGTAAGAAAGCGAATATTCTTTACTATATGTAGGAGTAAAATTGAAAAGGCTAATGCAATATAATTAATACAAAATTAAGTTTTTTCTCATGTACTTAAATACTAAAGACTTTCTCAACCTTGCAGTTCTAAACAAATCTTAAGTATTTTTTACTTGAAATTATAGGCATTGTGTAAGGTATATAATGAAGCTTACTGTGTGATAGTATGAAATAAAATTTTTAATTACTGAAATGTAAATTTTTAAATATGAAATACTCAGTGCATTTTATATGCATCTTTTAATACTTCAACTATATTTAAAAACTGAAAACATCTGAAGTGTGAAATTATTACAAATTTTTCTTTTTCTTGTTTAGGAGCTGTTCTCAAAACATTGGGTGACAAAGAATTCACTTTTACAAAAATCGAGCAGGATATTAAAGACAGCGAACTATAGAACAAATATGGCGAAGCTGCATGAAGTCTATGTGGAATTTTATTATTGAAAAAAATATGCTCTTCAGATTTAATGTTAGTTTTTATTGTTTAACAGTAATTGCAGTTTTCGAATACCTGTAAAATAAACCTAATTCTTAAATTAATTTCATGTGTATTTCTTTTGCAAGTATTACAGTTCATAATACTTCAAACAACTTGAAATTTTATACTTGTTAATTTATGTGGGATACGTTCATAATAATTTTATAATTTAAATAACTCATTGTCATCATATGAGCATAATCTAAAATGCACAGCATTTGACAACAAATTAATAAAAAATTAGCCAACTTCTAATTGCTTTCTTTTGTCCAGTTGCCTCTTTTTAAATCATTTAATACCATAAAGCTATTTGATGAAAAAAAATAATTGGTATGTGCACATCAACATGTACATTTATAATGATGTTATAGAAAAAGTCACATGAGATAAATATTTAAAAACTTAAATATTCCTAAACAAATTAACTTTTTAAAATTTTATCTGGTATATAAGATAAAATAAAGAACATATTTAGGTAATTTTGAATTTGCATAATTTTATGAACTTATTTATGAAATTAACAGTTACATTGTAAAAGGGAACTTTTTAAAAATACCTCAATAAAGCATTTCTCTTGTAGAGGTGAACTTTTAGTACTGATCTAATATATTTATAAGATTTTAAACTGAAAAAGACAACAATAATAGATTACAATACATTGCAAGATTGACTGATAAATGTAAAATTTTTACATATCATAATTATGTGTGTAATTAAAACAGAAGTTACTCGATTAACTTGCATGCAAATTAATATTTTCTTTAACATGTTTGGGATAAACTGAATTTTAATAAATAAATATGTATAGATTTGTGTATTATCTGAAGATATGAATGAAATATTTGTGACATTAAACATTCATCTTCAAGGAAAATAACAAAGTCAACTTGGTAAACTATTGGAAAAGGTAAGTTTTCTACAATTTCCTGGTCTATATTTAACAATTTTAAAATTTAGCACACTCATTCAAATAATCTAAACGTATGATGTTTTCTTTTGTGCTACATTCGTTTACTGAATCTGTTAATTAACTATATTGTACTTTAGATAGAAATTAACGTAGATATTCCCTGTATTTTACTGTACAAAAACTTATATATTTGATAATAATTGACCTAAATCTTCCCTATGTTTTCTTTGCATATACGAATGACTTTGGTAAAAATTTAGTCCGATGTCTTCTCCTCTTTACTGTGTATAAGTGCACATTTTTGGTAAAAAATTTGCATAAATCTCCAATTACCTATTTACTGCATTTTTCGTAAAATGTGCTTATTTTAATCTCTTATTTTTTATATAAATATATGCAAAAATGTTCTGCATATTATGATTAAAAGATAAAATTAATATCAAATTTTTACATATCCACCTTTTAGTTATGTACAGCAATATGGAATATATATAACTGGAAAATTTAAATGCAAAAAATTTAATTTCTATTCAAAAATTACATAACACAAAAGGCTGAAAATCACTTTTAATATTTCATTTCAAAGTGACTACAAAATATGCAATAAATTTTGTAAACCTGAATTCTATGTTTTAAATCAATTAATGCTATCGTTCATTTACATGGCATAAGAAAATGTCCTTCAGAAAAGCAAATAATTTATTTAAAGTGTTATTTAGTAAACAACTGTTTGCTACAGTTTTTTTACTAAATTTAAATTTATGAAATGAATTTAGTAAACAAAATGCAAATGAACGATGGCATTAATTGATTTAAAACACAGAATTGATGTTTACTAAGTTTATTGCATATTTTGATATGAATGAAATATTGACATTTGAATTAAGTTTATTGCATATTTTGATATGAATGAAATATTGACATTTGATTGAAATGAAATATTAAAAGTCATTTTCAGCCTTTAAGTGTTACGTAACTTTTAATAGAAATTTATTTATTTATTTATTTATTTTTTTGCATTTACTAGTGCATTTAAATTTTCCAGTTATATATATTCCATATTGCTGTACATAACTAAAAGGCAGATATGTAAGAATTTGATATAAAAATTATTTTACCTTTTAATCATAGCATAAAGAAAGTTTTTGCATAGATTTATATAAAAAATATGAGATTAAAATAAGTACATTTTATGAAAAATGCAGTGAAAAGGTAATTGGAGATTTATGCAAATTTTTTACCAAAAAATGTGCATTTATACACAGTAAAGTGGAGAATACATCGGATTAAATTTTTGCCAGTCATTCGCATATGCAAAGAAAACATAGGGAAGATTTAGGTCAATTACTATCAAATATATACATTTTTGTACCGTAAATTACGGGAAATATGTACGTTAATTTCTATCAAATATATACGTTTTTGTACCGTAAAATACGGGGAATATCTACCTTAATTTTTACCTAATATATACGTTTATATACAGTAAAAAATCGGGGAAATTTACGTAAATTTTTACTAAATATATACGCATACGTGAAGCAAAAATTTGAGATTTACGTATATGCGATAAATATACGTAAATTTTTACTAAAAATATACGTAAATCCCTGAAATTTACGTATATTATACGTAAAAGTTGCGAATGAACAGTAGTCTCTCGCATAAATATACCTAAATTTTACGTAAAAGTTACGTATAGTATAACGTAAAAATATACGTAAATATTTAGTAATTGCCACTGGACACTTTTTATGATATTTTTACGTTCAACTTGAACGTTTTTTATACGAAAGGCCATTCGTAAATTGCACGTATTTTTCTCGTGCAATTTACGAATGCATGCTGCCTGGGATGGTACACCTTGGTTTCTGTCTGAAAAAAATCACAAACTGGTATTGGTTGTTCATGAAACCTGGAAGCCCATTGTGTCAAATAAGTTTTTTGGTAACCCTAATGTTGATAATGTTAGTGAAAGTATCTTTGGGAGGGAAATTAAGTTTTTGTAAATAAAAAAGGGTTATTTCCGCAAATATTGTCAATGTGTTGTGATAAATTTAGTTTAGGGCTCTTTTCTTGTAATAGTAACTCTTTTGTATAAACCCGGGTTTTTGGTTATTACCATTCTTTTCAATTGCAGTGTTTGGTTTCATGTAAGTGGTATGGTCTTGTATTTTGAACTTGCTATTATTTTGGTGTGGGTACCATCATTTGAGTATGTCTGAGGTGACTAAGAGACGAAAACTTTAATTGAATTGCTTATCTGGAGGATGGAAGAGATGGTGGTGGGAAGCCTAAACGTATGCATTTGAAAAAAAGGTATGTTAAAAAATGACGTTTCATTTATTTATTCGTCTCTGTGTGTTAATTTTTGTTAAAAGATTTGTTGTTTAATGTTTTTATGTTAGGAAATATGTATTTTTTGTAACTTATTCCGCTCTGTTTGTGCCTTTTTGGCTGTCTCTGTGTTTTAAGACAGCGGCGAATTTTTTCTGGTTAACATGATAGTTTTAACTTTCTGATTTTCTTAAAGTGAAAATAGATCGATGTGTACATGGACAAAGTTAAGGCAGTGCACAATGCTTAGTTTGTGCAGTTCTCTGTTTTTTTTTTTTTTTTTTTTTTTTTTTTTTTTTTTAAAAGCTAAAATAGGTCGATCTGTACATGGACACCCAGTTTGTGTACGTCTTTGACTTCTTATTTTGGTTTTGTGTAGCGCCCATCTTGAAATTGGTGCCGATCTTGGTATCAAAAAAGAAACAATTCGCCAAGGGTTACCGTAGAGTAAATTTTTACCAAAGATGTTCTACCATAATCACCATTTCAGTGGTTTAAACACTAGTGGAGCAGTATGAAGATTTGAGTTTTGTTTACACAGCATGATGGTTTAGGCACTCCAGCTGTTACGGTGAACAAGATTATAATAAACATAGCCACAACAACTGTCTATAATTATTGATGTATAACACTGCATGAACTAATAGATTTTTTATGTTAGTATATAGAGAATCCTTAATCAAAGTAAAAATGAGAAGACTGTGCATGCATTTCCTTTAATTGAAACATGGGTTTGACCATACAAATCTCAGTCTTACGGGACATGCCACACTATGCAGATAGACAGTAAATAGTGCTCATGCTGTGTTTGTTTCTTAGAGCTATGAAATAAATATACTTCTACATTTTAATTTTTTCTTTTCTTGTTTCACATTTGGATTACCTATCAAAAAGTAAGGAATTTTGATATTATTACAATATCTGAGTTAAAATAACATTCCAAATAACAATTACTGGACATGTTAAGGTAATGAAAATTATAAATTAGGTTAAAAAGTAACCCTTAATGTGGCATATTTTTGAATTAAACTCTATCGACTTTAAAAACAACAAAACATCCCTTTTTATTAGGGAACTTAATAAATTAATTTTAAATACAGAGCTATGTATAAATTCTTCCCTTTCAATGTTATAATAACTGAAACAAAATTACACTGATACAGTCAAAATTCCTAAATGCAAGTACATAAAATTTACTTTAGCAATTTAAAGAGATGAGACACATTGAACACATGAATAAATTTCTATCAAAGAATAATTTATTAAATTTGGCCCGTTCCATAGTAAACTTTAACCATTAGATTACATTATTACACCATGTCATCAATTTGAAAAGAAAGTCATATGCCAGATCTTGATTGTAAAAGAAATACACAGAATAATATATAGATTATTGAAAAATGATCTATACCAGTGTTTATAGATATGATTAAATGTAACAGAAAATTTACTGTCACAACCACATTTTTAAGTGAAATGTATAATTTTAACATTTTATAATATTTTAAGATATGGCATTAAATGCAAAACTATGTGCATGGACATAAGTTAGTAAATTAAAAAAAATAATAATAATTAAAGAATGAATGTCATGAAAAATTTCAAAACAAGCAGAATTTAATTTAGAAGGCTTTTAGACACTTATGATAAATAAATTTGAGACTTCTTCACTCAAAATTAAATTATAATTAACTAAAACCAGTGTGATTGACCTTCCACAAAATCCTTCAGCTGCGATTTTTTCAAGCTTGAAAACCAAATTCTTCTGGTAATAACAGCTTAACCAGTTGAAATCCCTACAGAGAGTTTGATAACACAATAATAGAATTAATAGAATAGAAAAATTAACACAAAATTATAGAACATCATTTAAACTTAACATTATTACAAATTTTGGTGCTTTCTGACTATCTGCAAAGCTGTGAAAATTGGCAAAATGTTTGGTTAGTTTCTGGTTCATATCTACTGCTCTGTTGTCCACAAGTAGTAATTCAAATAAGCACTTTAATTATAGGATGCACACACACAAAAATATATACATTGGGTCAATATTCACATATTTCTCATCCAACAGAATACTATTCGGAAATAAAGATTAAATATAAAGCATGTAAATACATGTGTGTGGTATGCATATTCATAATTTGCTGTTATTGTGTACATACTCTTGCAGTTTTAGAATAAGTTGAAGCTGTGAGGGCAGATGATCAGAAAGTATCAGAATTTTTCATGTATAAGAAAAAATTGCCCTGACAATAAACAATGACAATAGTATCTCAATTGTTTAGCACTGACATTTACATAGTGCATTAGAAATATATAGTAATATATGTATAATAAAAGATAATTGCATACTATTAAATCATTTTTTTTTAAATGACAAACTTATAACAATTCTTTCACATATAATTAAACAGAATTCTTTCACATGAACATCCAAAATCCATTCTTAACTAAAAAATGAATAATAAAAAAAATGTAAATTTCTTATGAAGCCCATCATTTCCAAAATGTCCATTTCTGAAAGTTCCCAGCCTTTCTCAGTATATTATTAAATTACTAAACTAAGCATCAATGATTGTCATGTTCGCTAATGTGACAATATCTTTCACACTTCTTTGTTACCACAAGTAACAAGAAAGCTTTGATAAATCTTTAACTGATACATGCTACATTTGTCTAAAATTTGTACAAATAATAAAATTAAATGAGCTTTATAATATACTCAAAGAAATAATTTTGCATGAAAATTTGTATGTTATGTAGCAGAATATTGGCCTGATTAATGATTCAGGAAATAATTCAAATTTCAGCTTGTGTTAAAATAAAAACTATAACCCAAAGATAAGCAAATTTCTTATGAACAATGCATATTAACAATATTCAATCACTGGCGATCACACAGTACTGATTGCTTCAATAGACATTACTGTAATTGTGTTATTTAAAAGACTATTTTAATTATTTTCTTAATTAAAACATTAGTCTTTTTCTCTTCCTTTTCCTAATACCAAAAGAAAACCCAGATAAGAAATATAAAAATATCAGTAAAAATAAATTATATTACTGAATGACACTACATTAATTACACTTATGCGTATATTATTTCAAAATAAAAGAAGAGAAGGAGGAGAAATTTTATTATTGGCATTTCTAAAATAATGTAAACATTAATAATTTAGTACAGTTTGTTATTTCAGGCAAAAAGAATTCCCTTTTCTGGATAGCATTTATATTTCCATCTCACCTTCAATAAAACATTAAGAAAAATGCATATAATTTAAACACTAGCTAAACTTTATTTTATTTAACAGACAGATTATGTCAACTCAAACAAACCTATCAGTAAAATTCGGTAGAAATTTATTCTGAATGTTAGACAACTTGCAATATTCAACAAAAATTATCAATACTTTTATTATAATGACAATACTACAGTAACATGGACATAAAATTAAACTGCATATAACTATAAATTAAGCCTTAAATAATAATGGTGCATTGGTTTCTAAAACAATGGGCTGGATGAAAAAATACATGTATTATGGTAGCTATTCATATTCTTCAGCTTTCCTAATATTCTCATGTTCACTTTACACAACTAAAGTATCTAAAATACAATAAAAATGCAAACAATATTTATGAGAAAATGTTAAAAGCAACAAAATCAATGTTAAGCATTTGATTGAATGACCATATTTTGTCTTCCTGCAAGTCGAATCTTAAAATGATAAGCAGTTTGAAAAATGCTTAATCCCTTTATAAAATATTCAAAAAAGATTAAAAAAGGTACTGTTCTGTTATCAGGACCGGGTTCAGAAATGTATTTATGTATGCTTGTATATTTGTAAATGTATGTGTGTGTGTACACATATGCACATACTTACAAACTCAGGTTCATACATTCCCGAATCCGGTCCCGATAACAGAACAGTACCCCCCAAAAAAACTTAAAACTTCCAATTCTCCATATTTTAAAATTGAATTACAAACTAGATTAAGATAATGTTTCAACCATACATATTTTGAACAAAACAATGCAAACTCT
This sequence comes from Stegodyphus dumicola, assembly GCF_044657685.1. Lineage (NCBI taxonomy): Eukaryota > Metazoa > Arthropoda > Arachnida > Araneae > Eresidae > Stegodyphus > Stegodyphus dumicola. Next base: position 4,947,908 of record NC_140778.1, on the reverse strand, counting down.
TATTTTTATACAATCGTTCAAACTATTTAATATAAATTTATTGCTTCAATAAAATAATAATCTGATCACACATAATATTTTGAAACTGAATGCATAAACTGAACTAAAAAGAGTTCAGTCATAAACATTTGGATAGCAGGACAAATCAGATATTTGAAGACAGCCATTGAGATATACACGTAATTCACGACAGAACGGTAACAATTCATAAAGCTGTGATAGCTAACACATTTAACTGTCAAAATAACATAAATCGAAAAGCAAAAAAGTAAACATACAAGTATTGCAAATCAACTTACCTTTCATGCAACAAAAAATATCCATAGAAAAAGTAAACCTCATGGCACAGCCATCTTGGATTTCGTTTCAAATCAGACGGACGTTTACGGATTTGCGGAAGATTACAAGGAACTAGTAGTTTGCCGGATACAATGTGCAATGACGCGAAAGAATATAGTTCTGCAGAACTTCCTACATTATTCCGTAATAAACAGTACTATGTCATATTTTTTTCTTTATCTCATTAATTAATTAATAGGGAAATAGTTAAGAAATACTGAATTAATTTTCAATGAAATGTAAAATTTTGCATATATGTGACGACCACCTTCTGTCCAATATATTTTTGAGAATATAAACATATTTTGGAATCTGAGAGTATTAGTAAATAAATGTATAGAATATCGCCTCTCAAACGACCACTCCTGAAAGTGACCAATAGTTCTGATATTATAAATAAATATTGATATTAAGCATTATTTCTATAAGACGACCATCTCTATATAAGACCAAAGTTTCTAGAATCTTGGATAGTCATCAGAGAATTATTTTTACTGCGAAATTATCGCACGACTGCAATTCAATATCAATAACACATCGCGCGATTGAAAAACATTTTCTGCCTTCTAATTAGGGGAAAAGAATTTTCCTTATGAGGTATTTCTCACGCTTTCCTAGCCTGCCTTCGTGGTGTAATGGTTCTGCACGCTGGGCCGGTATTTCAGAGGTCCGTGGTTCGATTCCCGGCGAAGGCGGTTGCTAATTTTTCCTCTCTACGGCTTCCCCAAAAAATCCTAATGTCTCTACAGTGGCGCCCGAACTAAAAAGGTGTTGGATGAGGTATATCACACCTAGGATTTAGTGATTGGGTACCCTTAAAAAAAGTCGCTTTTTACAAAGGCTAGTAATATAAGGTATTTCTCCCGCTTTCCTAGCGTGTATTCGTGGTGTAGTGGTTCTGCACACTGGGCCGGTATTCCAGAGGTCCGTCGTTCGATTCCCGGCGAAGGCAGTTGCTAATTTTTCATCTTTCCTGCTTCCAAAAAAATACCTAATGTCTCTATATCCAAATTTAAAAAAAAAATTCGTTTCAGAATTAAAATATATATATATATATGAAATTTTACCTATACTTATAGTAGGCTTAGTAATCTGTAAGTAATCATACACGTAATTTATACATTTTTTATAAAAAAAATATATGTTATTTAGAATTTTGCAAATATTCTAGAAAATGCTAATCCATTGAAAAAAATCTTTTCCATGACTAAATAAATTTTTAAAAACGTCAGAAAAAATAGCAATTAATAACAAATAATAACAAAATAAATTAATAACAAAATAACAAGAATAAATCATCAATCATAGCAATATTTTTAATGTACAGCATTTAGAAACAACTTAGTAAAATACATATGAAAATTAAATAATGTGCAAGTTTCAGATGTGCAATGTCAAAAAATTAAAACTGGTAAATTGAACAAATATCCTCAAAATGTTTGACAACGAAAGTCCTCCGGACAATGCAGAATGAATGTCCTCAGGATGTGAAATTGGTGAAGTCCTCAGGACATCTGAGAATCAACATCTTCAGGACATCCTGTCATGTCCCGGGACATAGCGACTTAAATAAGACATCCTCAGGATGTTAAATTACGATCTCCTCAGGACATCTGAGAACCAACATCCTTAGGACATCCTAAGTATGTCCCGGGATATTACGACTTAAATAGGACATCCTGAGGATGTTTTGTGCCATGGGGGATGTACTCTGATTTTTTCTCTTCGTATTTAGTAACTTATGTAAACCTTTTCCATTGTCTGTGGGTCTTCCCGATCATAGGAGGGATGTTGTGTAGCGAATTTAATTTAATTTAATTAAGTGATTCATAAAAATCAAAATTTTAATTTGTTATTATTCAAAATTTGAGCTACACAAGTTTGGTTATATTTTTTTGGCTTATTAATTCTAGTGTAATATATTTTGGCTTTCCGAGTTTACACGAATTGCGTCTTCAATCTTGTACACGCAAACAATGGATTTAGGTGAACTTTTCACGTAACAAACTCAGTTTTTCATGTCAAAAATTAATTTGATTTCTTAGTATTTAATATTATTAGTTGCAGAAAAATTAGCTCTTTAATTTGACATAACTTTCGTTTTTCTAACTTTAATTGCATTTCAGTTATGAGCTTTAATTAGTAGATTTTTTCCGTTGTGCATTCTGATTTCTGTTATGGGGAAGAAATGCCTTTTCCGGTAGAAAAGTCACTTTTTGCGAGTTTCAGCATTCTTTCGTTGGGACTGCTTGCAGGGTTGTTGAAATTCCAGGTTCCCCTTCCACAAAGCGTGGTTATTTTGGCGAGGGCTTGGCGACATAGAATTTCCGTTGAGGTTTCGAAGTGGTGGATTTGGCGAGTTTGCTAACATGAGGGAAGGCTGTTGTTGCAACTATTTTAACTTTTGGCGAAGAGTGAGTTGTGCCAACTTGGCAGTCCAGCGTGCTCCCTTTTAACGGGTTGTTTTGGGGGACGAACACACTTTATTGACTCTTTTCACTTGCCGTGAAGTAGGAGCTAGCCGGCAGCTGATTTTGCTTCTGGAACCATGATCGAGGTGAAAATTTCTGAAGGGCCATTGTTAGGCCATTGCTTTCCGATATTACCCTAATGATGCTGGCTCCAGTAGCCGTTTCTCGTGGCCCGCGGCCCGAGAAAAATGTTCGGCATCTTTATAAGGTGAATTCCTACTGCAGCGATAATAGCTCTTAAAAATGTATGATCTGAAATAGCTAATTACCTTCAGCATCGATAATAGCTCTTAAAAATGTATGACATGTTGGTGTCTTCTTCAAGATCCCTACAAAGAAAAAAAGGAAAATATTAGTTGATAACTGAGTGCTGTCCTTATCTCCGAAATGTCAAGATTTTTTTCCGACAACAAATTTCTTCAACAGATATCAGTGCGGTTTTTTTTCAAGAAAATTTTAAAGCTTCTAATTAAGGACATTCCATGCCCATAGCATCCAAGAACTTTTCTATCAGACTTTTGGGACTCAAAAAATTTTAAGTTACTATTTCAAGAATTTCCGTGACCATAGCCTACAGGAACTTTTTCTTAACGTCTCTTTTGGTGTGTTAACAATAGCGAGATCTTAATTGCCTCACATAATTTCTACACCAAATGTGATAATCACGAAAATGAAGCTGTACGTAGCATAGGAGATTATGACTATACAGTCATTCAACGCTGCAAAAGACCAAGAACGATACACCATAACGAGTTATGGTGATCGATGTACATAGTCAATTTAATGTTTTTTCTACTTTTCATTGTTTACTCGTATTTATATTTACTTAATTATTGCAAAGCGATATGGACTTTGCGCCCCGGAGGCAGGACTTTGATTTGTCTTATGTGTATAAAACTTCAACGTTTGGTCAGTGCAACTATGTCCGCCCACTACTGTTATATGCCTCAACTATTATGCCCACGCTATTCTGTTGCTCCAAGACACGGAGGAAGGAGGACACTCAGCCGTAGTACCTACGAGGAGAAAGTTATGCCAAAGTTTTTATGCTACAGATGTGTTAAATTTCTTTTACGATGTGAAAGTTATGCTTCAGATGTTAAATCGCTATTTTACCAAAGTTATGCCACTGTTACATACTGCCACATTGGATGTTATTCAACACTTCAAGTGTACAGGTTTATTATAGTACTTGGAATTTTTTTTTCACTTTTAGAATTCCTATTAAGGACAGTTATAGATAGGTAAAGACTTCAGGGTCGTATACCTATTGGATAAGCGAGGACTTAAGACAAGAGTATTGTATCAGGTTAAATTATAAAACATTTATATACAGCAGCATTTTACGAAAACACTATAATGTAACAAATTAATTATATTTTTTTCATAATAATAATAATAATCTCAAATTCGAAAATGTACTTTTAAAAATCTATGGTATCATCGAAACGAAACCTGCTTCCATATCACATATACTTCATGAAGAAATTTGAAGAACTAATTTTCCCAAGTCCTTAATAGTCCAATCTGTATAAGCAGCAGGTATTTGTTTTAGTAAAGTGTTTTCACAAACTTTTTTAAAGAGCTATCACATATTAACCTTAATATTGATGGACAGCAATAAACGTGATTACCATGCATTAGTTTAGAAACAGAAAAGATGTATTTGTGAGAGTTATGGCACGACCAAGTCTCAATTTTAATAGTTTTATACGAGTATTATTATCCTCTACAATTCTGATATAGTTATAATTTACGTGTTTCAGTTAGGTACGGAAACTTGAGTGTGAAAAGATTAATCTGCATTTTGTTAGTAGATATGTTTTCCTTAAATTTAATATTTTTTAACCAACATGTCTGCAGTCAATGTGTGCCTTGTGTTAAATCCTGAAGTTCCCTCTTTCTTCAAAACTTAATCATGAAAATAAAATATTCTGCAACGATTTTAATGTCAAGTCACAAAAAAATACTGTTTTTTAAGAGTTTAGTCTAATAGAGAATGGACATTATTATGCTGTATTATGAGCTCAGAAACCACATTCATTTTGTTTATCTTACTCAGCGCAAACCTCACGGGAACCTAATTTGCAAGAGATGGTTAAACCTTCTTAAAAACCTGAACTATCTGTGAACACACAAAGTAACGGCTAACATTCAAAATTACCTTAATTTGTTGAAGTATTTCTGCTCTTAATAGCAATGTAACTCTAATAAGAAAACAATCTTGATCAAAATAAAAATTAATATCCATTAAACCATTGTTGTGGTTTTTAACAGAATATATAATACAAATCTGAAACAACGAAATTCATTATGTCAAGGAGTCAAATTTGCGCCTGTCGTTAGCGTACAGGTACATTATAGGTACATTGCGCAGAGATTAGCTACGTTGAACGTTAGCATACAGGTACTTTTTAGAGCATAAACATAACAATTCGACTATGCTCAGTTCCGCCGCCACTTTTGAAGAAGAACACCAAGGGGACGTGTCCGAGAGCCTCCTATCTCTATTTCCCTACCACCAATCTCTCGAGAGGACTTTCTGCTGGTCGCATATATGGAGTTCCTCATGCTGGAAAGACACTACTCATTTACAAACATCTATGCCTTCTCAGCACATCGTGGCCCACCAGCGGCCGAGCGGTAAAGACGCTGAACACTGGTAGTTTTGTCCGAGGTTCGAATCCCGCGAACAGGTTGGCTGCATGGGCGTTTTTGTGGTTTTACCCATGTGTAATGTGTATACGAGCCAGTTTCCCTTAGAAAGTCCTCCACGAAGGCATACTTCCCCTTACGCAGATAGCCCTCGTGTGTTTTCCCATAATTAAATAATTCAATGCAATCCCTGCAATTCGTATCCGTGCCCTTGATACCCGTGATACAGCAGTCACCGTCGCTTACCACAGTCACATTTAATGGCATAGAAATAGGACGACCAAATGAGTGTTTTCTGTTGTAGTTCATTTAAAAAATTCATAAACACAAAGTTTATTTCAGTTAAACATCTGATAAGTCTGCACTACAGTTAAACTCTAACGCAGCTTACCAATAGGACAATCTCTACCAAATTTTAGGACTCAAATCTAAGACTACACTCCAGTTAAACGTTAAGAAGCTTACCAGCATCACAACCACTATCTAAATTTAGTTCTCATATGGATTTAGCAGGAGCAATATTTATTTGAGGTAATGACGAACAATACATTAGCCGAGTTTATTCGTAATTAAAAGCTTTGCCGCGCAGGCATTAAATTTGTGACATGAACAAGGAAGGCAAGACACCTCAAAATATAAGTTTTCCTTAAATTTATGAATAATTCTAAAAAATGTTCTAAATGTAAATTTCTCTTATGCTTGTCTTACGCTCACAGATCATTTGCACTCATTTTTGAAACAAAGATTGCAGCTGAAAATGAATGAAACTTTTTCTATGATTAAAAAGCTGAAGGATTTAAATTAAATCACGATATGCTTCGAAGAAATTTGGACTAGAAAAACTTTGAAATATATCATGTCCGTTAATGTAATAAATTTAATTTTTTAATATGTCTAAATGTAACTTATAAAGTAACGCGTATGGTAGAAATTAAGAAAGGAATGTTTTGAAACTGTGATATATTACGAGAGAATTTCTCCATAAAATTGCTCCGCTGAGAATTTTCAAAATTATTTCTCTATAAAACTGCTTTCTCGTCTTGTACATTATCCTCTGCTTCCAAATACTTTAAATATTTCTTCAGAGACGAAGCTAGAACGTTAACTAAGGAAACGCCATTAAAAAAACGCAGTTTCACCGATAAAAACGAGATTGATATCCTACCTAATAAATCATATATCAAGTTATTCTTAATTTCTTAATCGATTTCCTCAGCTTATGCAAATGCTTAGAAAATTGTTATTAACTAAAATATTTCTATTTGACTTTTTATTTTTATTTTTATTTTTATTTATTTATTTATTTATTTATTTTTTACTTTCTTTTAAAGCATTTTCAGCTGAAGTGAAGTCAAATGAAATGAATGAAACAGTGATTGAAATAATTGCTTCAATTTATGCTGCAATGAATTCCTATCCAAGCAGTCATCTTGAGAACATTCAATGTAAACAAAGCTCTGTTTTGATGCTTGTAATATATTTGCTCTCAATAGATTCCATATCAGAGTTTATTGGTTTTTCATGATTTTTAAAATTTCAAAGGATGTTTATTTCAGCAACCGGACACTTTATTGGTCAAGCGTTCGAGGGCTATAGCCAAACCTATGTCTCATTACCGAGAACAGTGGCGATCAAACCCCAGAAGCGGATAATTAAACTTTGGAAATCTTTGAATAAAATAATGTTCATGGTAATCCAAAAATATCGCAGCACTTAAACACAACAAAACGATCACTCACAAAAATGGATAAAGCAGGGATGGCAACTCATATAAAATACGCAAAGAGCACTTTCCTCGACATGGTTACGCGGGGTAATTAGCTCTGGGCAGATATATAGCGAAGTGCCACAGGAATCGTCGATCGCGCAAGTGAAAAAAATCCCGAACTAAAGCGGATATATTTTATTGTATTAGCGGCCTACTCAAAACAAAATCTTCCCGCCCCGCTATTTGCCGACTAAATACTTTAACTAAGAAAACATTCTGGTGGAGCTTTTGGAAGGTGTTCATAGTTCAGCATAATAACATCTTCTTTCAAAAATATTTAAATCTTACCCACGCTCTAAATTAAACTTAATTAACTTAACTCTAAATTAACTTAAGAGAATTACGTTTTTAATAGCTTTTGCAGCGAACAGCAAAGTGAAGATATAGTTTAAGCACAGAACCAATTAGTCGAGGAAAAAAAAAACACAATTTATTCAAAACAACCTGCTCTGCCTAAAATAGACAACGCAGTTTAATTTTAAAATATTCAGATAACTGAACGCAATTGTATATTGGGGAATCAATCAATCAATCAGACAAATTATTGCTGGGATAGCGCGTGAAGCGCGCTGTTTCCAGCTCATGAAGAGTTGCGTATAAGCACACGACTAAAAATTCTGAAGTTGAAGCTGAACTCTTGAAGTGATGAAAAAGAAGGCCTAAAGCATGGCAGGCGTAGAGGGAGGTGTCAGTCATGAGAAGTAGGCGTGTCTACTAACCAGAGCTGGAACGCAGAGTCCGGAGGGCGGTGCTCTCCCCTGAGGCCCGAGTACACTAGAAGTTAAGCAAAGTTAACATTCAATTACAAGTCCACTTACATCATCTGTTCAACCATTCCCAGGACAAGTAATACTTTGTCTTGCGGCGAATCAATTTTCTTACGTTTTTCAACAAATTCAAGGAATTTGACTGCATTCTTCTGAAGGTTTTTATCCATAGCGAAATCCACTTTAGCTGGAGTTCTAGCATCTGAGTGGGAGTCTGATGGCATACTATTTTCTTTCTGTAATGGTTTTTCAGTCAACGGAGACAAATTCATAGACTGCGACTTCCGTGCTGAAATCCTTTTCATCCTGTCAGAGACAACACGAATTTTTGGTTTAAATTCGCAAAACTTCGAAGTAGCAATATGATCTTTTTTACAGTTTGCACAGGTAGGTTCCAATTCTTTGGCTAATTTGCATGTGTAGGTCAGGTGTCCCTGCCCACACTTAAGACATCTTGGCGAATTGTTACAAAACATCTGACCGTGTTCATATCGTTGACATCTGAAGCAAATCATATTGCATAGATAGCAACTGTATCTTCTAAATTTGACTCTAAGGTCCAGCAAAGTTTTCTTTCTGTAAATGTTTCTGCTCACATCATTCCTCTTGAATGAAGCAAAGAAAACAGGTAACTTCATTTCTTGTCCATGAATTTTCTTGGTAAATTGCGTTACTAATCCATCTTTAACTAACTCAGCCTTGATTTCTTCCACAGACGAGTCGTCAGGCAATCCACGAATAACCACTTTAAGCGGTGTATCCTTCTTTGGGCGAAAGGTGCTAAATTGCACTCCATCTTTCATAGCACAGCTAGTGCTCTATCTCTTTGATCAGTTGTATTAAAAATCAGAGTGATTTTATCGTTAGTCAAAACACCAACGTAATCCTTGACACCAAATTTGTTAGTTTGACCTCGCTATTCCCTCCATTTCACATCCGGTTTTGGGCAGAAAATCGGAGGAAGTCGTTCACTTTTATGATCGGTCTTAGCGTTAGACACGAACATAAGATCTTTACCAGCTTTGTCAGAATTATCAGCACAGTCCATAGCCACTGGATCAGAAACTGTAGCGAGAGCTTCAAAACTATTCGACATTACTACTTTGGAAACCTCAGTAGCAGCGGAAATCTTCGTAGGGGGTTTCAACGGTTCTTTAACAGGAGCATCGAAAATCTTAGCAGTCTTTGTAGGCGTTTGCCATTCATCATCTGTAGATTTATTTGATATGAGAAACTGCTTTCTCTTCCTTTCAGCTTGCCTTCGGTGAAATTCAATCACAATCGGATGCTTTTTGGGAAAGTCTCTCATGAAATCTTTATCACAGAATTGATCCAACGAAAGGTTTTCCTTTTCCATAAAGGGCAGGCCTGACTTAACAGGCCTGCCCTTTCGTAATTGTTCTTGCATAACATCCACATTGTTAAGAGCTTCGTATATCTCTTTATTTGCAGGATCATTCAAAGCATGACCAAAATTCTTTAATACAGCATACGACTGGTTGGTTCACAAGGACCGAACGATGTTCATTAGGCATAGCGATAATGCACGAGGCAAAGGACGTACTTCGAGAAATTCACGTAGTTAAAACCGGAGAAGCGTCGGAGATAGACAACCTTCACGTATGAAAGCCACAACTCGAATGAATACTGTATATTGCGTATGTTTATGCAAACGCACTGAATTTTAATATTAAACTAAAACATTTCGTACTCCTTTTAAAAAAATACAGTATAAAGTTACTTATAGAGTACAAAGCCACATTTTTACTAGAAAACAATTAACGTTACTTTTTTCAAATATATATATCACAAGAGTATACAAAAAAACTGGTAACATATTCTTTATAATTTTTTTCATAATAATTATAAACTCTTAACTGCAAATATAATTTTAAAAATCCATGGCAAAATCGAATCGAAACCTGTTCCCATTTCACATTGTGTTTCATGAAGAAATCTGAAACTTGAGAAACAAATTTTCCTAAGTATTTAATAGTTCAATTTGTTAAAGGTGCAAGCATTTGTTGAAAAGTAAGTAAAGTGTTATGACAGATTTTGTTAAAAAGCTATCAGAGATACTAAATCCTAATATTTATCGACAGCAATGAACGAGGATACCATATACCTGTTTAGAAACAGAAACGAAGTATTGAAATTTATTGCGTGATCAAGTGTCACTTTTAATATTTTTTTTTATTATTCTATACAAGTCTGATATAATCTACGTTTCTCAACTGGATACAGAAAACTGGGAGTGAAAAGATTGATCTGCATTTTCTTACTAGATATTTTTTTTCTACAATTAAATTTGTTTTAATCTACATGTCCGTAGTTAATGTGTGCGTTGATTTAATTCCGGAAGTTCCCTGATTCTTCAGACTATCAGTATACAAGCAGTAGTAAAAGAAGAACATAATTATGGAAATAAAATATTCTACAACGATTTTAATGCCAAGTCATAAATAATCAAATGCATAACTTCAAATCTCTGAATTAGTTTAATATGACACTTTGCAGATTTTCAGATTCGTTACTCGTGTTAGGTTTTAATGATAATCAAAATAATCTAAAATTGGACTCAAAATCATTTAATTCCTAAAATTGTTATATATCTTTGCCATAATAATTAGTGTCATAATAATGCGAATTAATGGAAGGGAAAATGTATTCGCCGGCTGAGAAGGACTATTAGGACGACCTGTAAGTTCACAACACTACCTTTTAGTGTTTATTGTGCACAATGAAATATTAATTCTTAATAGTGTTTTAGTCTAATATATCGTGGATCCTACAATGTTGTATTATCAGCTCGGAAAATACAATCATTTTGTTAATCCAACACAGTGTAAACCGCGCAGAAACCTAATCTGCAAAGAATAATCGTTAGAGATGGTTAAACCTTCTTACAAAGCTGAACTATCTGTAAAGAAGCACTTTAACGGCTAACATTCAGAATTACCTTAACCTGTTGAACCAAGCTTTCGGGTTATAACAGAAAACATAAAACAAATCTTGAACATTGATTTGTTGTAATTAAAATAGCTGTTTTTTTACTAATTTCGGTTGTCTGAATCAGATCAAGCCCATGAAATTCATTGTGGCAAGAAATCAAGTTTGCGACAGTAGTTAACATACATGTATATTACAGGTACTGAATAGAGTTACCTTGTGCATAGATCCCGCTGCTTTCGGTCTTAGCATATAGGTAACGGTTCGAATTTGTTAAAATTTGCCACCAGTTTGAAAGAAGAACAGCTCGAGGCGATTTGTCCGATGGTCTCCCATTAATCTTTCTCGGCCTTCAACCTCTCGCAAGAATATTTGGCCGGCTACATACATAGAATGATCCATACCGCAAAGATACTACTCATTTACAAACATCTGTGCCTTCACCGGACACGCACCCGTGCCCTTCGACACGCCAGTCAGCAAATATAATGATGATCATTGTCCCGTTTGAGTGGCAGAGAAATAGGATGACCAATTCGAGTCTTTTTTCTCTGGTAGTTCAAGAGAGATAACGGAGTTTCGGCAAATTAAGGCACAGAGTGAAATTTCGGAAGCCCAAAACCTGTTAATAATGCGAGTAATGTGGGGATCCGTGACAAACGTTGACAAATAGTTATTTTACTTGCTTGGTCTACGGAATAATTGGTAATGCACATGTTGATGGTTACATTGATATTTCTTGTTCTGGTGACGAGAACTGCTTCAGTCTTTTCGACATTAAATTTTATTTTCCATTTGATGAGCTGAAATTCCAGTGTATGTATATATTCTTGTAGCGACTAGCGCACTTGTGCCATTGTGATTGTCGCAGCATTGTGAGTGTTAGGTAAATGTGGGATATCGTTGACTACATGTGATAAAAGGGCAGAGCAGAAAAGCAAACCTTTTGTATATTTTTGGATACTCCCTCAAGGATATTCTTGAGTATAGAATGTGTGTTATTAGAGAAAACGATAAATTATCCGTCATTAAGATAGGAATTAATTATGTTAATGTTGTAATCTGGGAATTCCAGAGTAATTAGTTTGTAGGTAATACCCTGCAGCCACAAGCTGTCAAAGGCTTTCGATATATGGAGAAAGTGTGATCCAGTAGTTTCGGGATTTCTAAGTTTTTATGTAAGAAATTCCGTCAACCTCTAATGATAGAGGGTCGTGGAGGGTTTGTTGCCTTCCGAACCCATGCTGCTGAAGAATGATGTCTTTGTTGTCATCTATGAAGCTGTCAACACGATGGAGTGTAATTGCTTCAGCAGTTTTGCTGAGTGTGGAAAGTAAGCTAATCAGAGGATATAAAGCCGGGATATCTGGGGATTTTCCTGGCTTCGAAATCGGAGTATTGATTACAGTCTTCCAGTTGGTTTTTAAATGTTAAATCTTGATCATAAGACGGATAATTTGGTGAATCTTCGCATCCATTTACTTGATAATCGTATTACTGATGTTCACTTCCATGCCTATCGAATTAATTTCCACCTTTTCGTTGCCCTGCGTTGGCAACATTCTTTTGAGATTTGTCGTTCGTAGAATTCGGTTGCTAAAAGCATAGTTGGCCTGTAACGGTTGTAATTCTTATTTTAAATGCTTATCTGTACTGCTGAATTATTACTAAATGTTTGCGTATGATGTTTTATTATTAAATGTATGCAGTTTGGTTTAAATAGACCAAGAGTCATTGGATTTATTAAGGATATTTAAAATCGAAACTACGTCATCCATTTCGGCGCCATTCTAACACAGGAACGTAAACAATTATTGGAGGCATCGGTGAGATTGTGAATTCGTTAGCAATTCAAGTATAGATAAGTGCTTTTTATTTCGATTTACATCTGAATTTGATTCTTGAAGTTTTATATCTATTTTGTATTGATTTTCATTTTGCAGTTGAATACTTCGATTGCTTATTATGGATCAAGCTACTGTCATTAGATTGCGTAGTAGGTCAAAAGCGGCCTTCACAAAGCTTCAAAATACTATTTCTTCCAATTTATCTAAAAATGAAGTAATTTTGTATCTGGAGGCTTGGAAATGATTTATTCAGATTTTGATAAATTTGATGCCCAATTACCAGAAGAACAGTCAGAAATTGAAGATTTTGAATCGAAGTATTTTAGTTTGAAACTTCAGTATCAAAATTTGTTAGATGTATTGAATGTGGCTAATGTGCCAAATGTTTCAGAAAATTCTAATATTAGTAACTTTAAGTTACCGAAGTTGAATATTCCTATATTTTCGGGTAATTTTAAAGATTTGTTTGTTGCAACAGTGCATAATACTTCATTATCGAATATACAGAAATTTCAGTATTTAATCAGATCACTTGCTGATGAACCAGCTTCTATAATCAAACATATTCCGTTATGAAGAAGCATGGGCAAAATTGCTCGCTAGGTACGATAAAAAGAAACAAATTGTACAATCGTTAATTAAACATTTCTGGATCAAAAATGTATTTCACAGGTTGATAATGTTAATTTACGGCAATTAGCTGACTTTACGGCAAACTCGAAAGTTATGGACACAGAAAACAGCGGAAGAGGATTTTCCTACATCGGAATCATTGTTTGAATTTTTAAATTTAAGGTGTTCTTCTCTCGAAATTATTATAAATTAAGAAGCAGAAGCTAAATCATAAAAATAGTAATGTTAGTTCTAAAACGTTACAGAATTCTAAATTTAGTAATACTAAATGTTCGAAATGTAACGGACTTCACGCTTTATATAAATGCGTTAAATTTAAGAATTTGGATGTTACTGCTAGAAAGAACTTTGTAAGAAAACAAAGATTGCGTTCTTTATGTTTAAATTCACATCTAGTCAAAAACTGTAATTCACAGTTAAAGTGTAATTTGTGTAATTCAAAAACGCATAATAGTTTGTTGCATGAAGATATTAAAGCTAACAACGTACAGCTTTTAACAGCGCCAAATGCAAACGAAAGCACTCCAGAGAGAATTTCGAATGAATCATGCGAGGGTCAAGGTCAGGTAGTTATCAGTAATACGATTAAAAATTGCAACTCTGTGATTTTGCCTACAGTTCTCGCACTCGCCTTTTCGTCCAGTGGCGAAACTATCGAAATTAAATTACTATTGGATTCCGGAAGTGAAAGTTCGTTTATTTCTGAACGAGCTGTTCGAAGATTAGGATTAAAAAGAACGAATGAAAGGTTAATTGGGGAATTGGGGAAGTGCCAGCTTCCAAGACTCGTAGCTCTACTAGTGGTTTAAAGATTAAATCAAGGTTAAATAATGAAATAATTGATGTTAACGCATACATTTTGGATAGGTTAACTTTGCCATTGCCGGAACAAGTTATTAATGTAAAGCATATCGAATACAGTAAATCTATTCCGTTAGCGGATCCGAATTTCGCTCAACCCAGAGAAATTGATTTCATTTTAGGAGCTGATTATTTTTTCTCCGTTTTAAGATGTGGCCAAATATATGGTTCGAAAAGTTTTGGTTGGGTGATTGCTGGGAAGGCCGGAAATAATATGGAAGTCCAAAAAACGGCAAATTCACACTTCATAAAGTTAGAAGATAATATAAATATTGATTACGAACTTAAGCGTTTCTGGGAAATGGAGGATATTGTCGATGTTGGGAAGAAGGAACTTCTGACACCTGAGGAACAATTTTGTGAATCACATTTTCAAAACACTCATTCTGTTAATTCAGATGGGCGATTTGTTGTAAAACTTCCAATTTATATATCGCATTTGAAGTTGGGTGATTCAAAACCGGTAACAATTTCTAGGTTGCGTTCCATGGAACGAAAATTCAAAGATAATCCGGAATTTGAAAAACAGTATAAAGATTTTATACATGAATATGAACAGTTAGGACATATGACTGTGATTAATAATGATTTATCTAACAGATCGGATACAGAAAAGTTTTATCTTCCTCATCATGTGGTCATTAAACCTTCTAGCACAACGACAAAATTAAGAGTAGTTTTTGATGCATCCTGTAAATCTGAAAATGGTATATCATTGAATTCTCTTTTAGGGGTAAGTCCGAAATTACAAAGAAATATTTTTGAGATTTTGATTAATTTTCGATTTCCTAAAATTGTTTTCACAGTCGATGTGGAGAAGATGTATTGTCAGGTGATGGTAGCTCCTGAAGATCAGAATTATCAGTTAATCAGAATTATCAGTTTGGCGATACAATTCCAGAGATGAAATGTGCACGTACAAGCTGAAAACACTTAGGTATGGTCTTTCCTCTGCTTCATTTTTAGCAACTCGATGTCTGATACAGGTGGATTTAGATTCTAAAGAGGAATCAGATGTATCTCGTATATTGCAAGAGGATATGTATATGGACGACTTATTGTCGGGTGCAAATACAGTTGATGATGCAGTATGTGTCTGCAAGAAAATATCTTCAATTTTACATGCACGTGGTTTTGATTTGAGGAAGTGGAATTCAAATTCGGTAGAATTCTTAACTGAATTTAAGGAACATTGTTCAATGAATTCTGATTTCGAGATATCTCCTAATTCGAGTTCGAACGTCTTAGGACTTTTTTGGAATTCAACTACTGATACCTTCAGTTTTAAAGCTACAATGCACATCAACGCACCTATAACAAAGAGACGCATATTGGCAGAATCTGCTCGCATTTTCGATCCTTTAGGTCTCCTATCTCTTTGCACTATATTGATTAAAATATTCCATCAAAAGCTATTATTAGTTAAAGGGGACTGGGATTCAGTTGTTCCCCAGCATATCTCAGATGATTGGTTTAAATTTCAAGAAAGATTCAGCCAAATCAATAATTGTGAAATTCCGAGATGTGTCTAACTTACAACAGACAGTGTTATCCAACTACATAGATTTTCTGATGCATCTTCGCAGGCCTATGCAGCAGCCATTTACTGTCGCCAAAAATGCAATGGTAAGGTTAAGGTTAATTTTTTTTTTATGAAAGACTAAAGTCGCGCCTATAAAGCAAGTATCCATTCCGCGATTAGAACTTTGTGCTGCGTATTTGTTGACCAGATTAATGCGATCTCTTTTGAACATTTTAAAGAAGTTTAATTACGAAATCTATGCGTGGACGGATTCCAAGGTAGTTCTGTCTTGGCCATCCGCTCATCCACGTAAGTGGAAAACTTTTGTGACAAATATAACATCTCAAACCATCAGAATCATTATTTCAAAGATGATTTACAATGTATTAAGGAAGAGAAACCTTTACCCAAGAAGAGCCCTCTACGTTCTCTGTGTCCATTCTTAGGTAAAGATGGTCTCTTACGGGTGGAAGAACGTCTTCGAAATTCATCTTTAGCATTTAACATCAAACATTCTGTCATACTTCCTTCTCGACATAAATTTAGCATATTACTAGTGAAAGAACTTCATATTACTTACTTTCATGCTGGTTCTTCTTTATTATCACACATCATCAGGCAATCTTACTGGATAATTGGAGGGAAGAAACTGATACGCAGTTGTGTCAACCACTGTTTAATATGACATCGATTTAAAGCTGCTTCAAATCCGCAACTGATGGGTGACTTACCTGAACATCGTGTGACTTTGGAAAGACCTTTTTACGCATCTGGTGTGGATTACGCTGGTCCTATTACCATGAAATTTAATAAGGGTAATGGTTCTAAAACAACGAAATGCTACATAGCTCTGTTTGCTTGTCGACTAAAGCTGTGCATATAGATGCAGTCAGTGACCTGACGGCAGACTCGTTTATCGCTGCACTTAGACTTTTCATTTCACTTCGCGGTGCACCACGGCACATTTATAGTGACAACAGTACCGATTTTGTGGGAGCATGCCGAAAACTACAAGTACTAAATCAGATTTGTTCCTCCTTGTATGCAACAGAATCGGTTTCCCGAGAACTGAATAAGTCATCTATTGAATGGCATTTTATACCACGTGCTTAGCCCCACTTCGGAGGAATAAGAGGAGGCCGGCATTCGCTCAGCGAAATTTCATCTGAGAAGAGTATTGAAAGAGACTCTTTTAACCTACAAAGAGTTGTCAACACTACTTACCCAGATCGAGGCTATTTTGAATTCACGTCCACTTACTTACGTGAACGATTCTGATATTGACTCTATTAATGTTTTAACCCCTTCTCATTTTATTACAGGTGATACTTGACTTCCTTTCCAGAGACACATCAGCCTGTTCGCACAAGGAGTTCTAGGTGGGAACTTGCACAGAATCTACGTCGCGGATTTCGAATCTCTGGAAAAAGGAGTACTTGACTTCTCTTCAGCAGAGATCCAAGTGGCAGCACACCAAACCCAACCTGAAGGTCGACACGGTGGTTCTTGTCATTGAAGATGGATTTCCACCTTTAGCGTGGCCTATAGGGCGGATCATCGATGTCCATCTAGGCAAGGACGGCTTAGTTCGCGTAGCTATAGTCAAAACTAAAACTGGCGTCTTCAAAAGACCAATTAATAAACTTTCATCTTTGCCTGTGCATCAGGACTAAACCTGATAGGGTGGGAGTATGTTCACTTCCACGCCTATCGAATTAATTTCCACCTTTTCGTTGCCCTGCGTTGGCAACAAGCTTTTGAGATTTGTCGTTTGTAGAATTCGGTCGCTAAAAGCGTAGCTGGCTTGTAACGGTTGTAATTCTTATTTTAAATGCTTCTCTGTATTGCTTAATTTATTACTAAATGTTTACGTATAATGTTTTATTATTAAATGTATGCCGTTTGGTTTAAATAGACCAAGAGTCACTGAATTTATTAAGGATATTTAAAATCGAAACTACGTCATCCATTTCGGCGCCATTCTAACACAGGAACGTAAACAATTTTTGTGGTAGCCCGTGGGGGAATCCAGTTACGGACCGTGTGATCCAGTTACGGACTTTAGCTGTGATTTTTTCCTTTTTCGATATCCATATATAAGCATTTCCGAGGGCAAGACAATAGGGATGTTGTTTGCGTATGTTCTTTATGTTCTTGGAAAGAATTGTGTATTGCGTAATGACACGGCATTTTCTGTTTGAGGGTGGGATATGTGGTTACATAATTTTCCATCTGCAACATCCTTGCAGTTTTTGGTAAGAGCAGAGTATATTTCACTCTTAAATGTTTCATCATCAAATCATGCCAGACAAACCATCTAAGTTATTCCTGTTATGTATGTGTGAGAAAATGTGTTGGGTGTGGTCTAGAGCTGTGGTATATCCTGCCCAGTTAGTAATAAGGGCTCTCCTGTGTTGCGTACTGTAGCTATTAATGGTGCTCTCTGCCATTGTCAGATTATGATTCGAAGAACGTTCATTCATCCTCTCAATATAAGACTGGTTTGATGTCCTGCGTATTTTGCGATAAATGAGGGGATTAGGGAACTACTAATTAGTGATTTTAATGAGAAACACCGTACCGTACTCACCTTTATTAACTGAATGATCAGTTAGGTTAGCGAGCAAATATCTTTATTAATTAAACCAAAATTACAAATAGATTATAACTTTAGAAATACAATAAGAATAATATAATCGTTATTTGGGTTTAAAATAGAATAATAGAAAATACAACGCGTATTTAATACATAGAACCGTATTTAATACATATACATTATTAGACCTGTATTTAATATATATATACATTATTATACCCGTACTTAATACATATACATTAATAAGTAGAATTCTCGCATTTATTAATGCTCTCAATCTAACTCGAAGCTTTAATATTTTTGACCACCTGCATTCCATGTAACTGTTGTGTATGGCATACACGTTATTGGACTGAGTCATAATTGTTAATTTCATTAGTCATTTCAAGAAAAATTATACATTTTATCAATATGATCACTAGCCGCTTTGAACTAGGCATACAGTTTTTGAATATACTATTTATAATTTAAATTCTACTTTTTTTCTAAAACTTTTATGTAACTCAGTCATACCTTTGAACAAAGAAAAAATTCAGAGATTTGAATTTGACCAGTAAGATCACTAGTACTGAAGGATTGTTACACAATTCACTGCTATTAGTATTACAGTTATTAACCAACCTGGCACTAACACTAGACGAGTCTTGGAGGCTAGCAATGGTGTTTGAAATTTGTGCAGCAGCCTGTATTTTGGCGATTTCCGCGTGAGAGATGCACGGTTTAACAGAGCTAGTGTTTTTTTACTTTTGCTGCGTTAATTGCAGGGGAACAAACACGCCCATGATAAAAAGCAACTTGAAGTTTCCGGCAGTTACCGCACTTGGAATTTTCAATGCTTCCCTTTTGTGAGCAGTCCATTCTTTTGTGTAGTGAAAATAATTTGTCAAGTCGTGTGTCTGAATGATAGAAGTGCATTTCGGTATAAGTTTTGTGTTTGTGAGTGCAGTGGTTTTGAAGTTATTAGTGTTTATGTGATTCGTCCATTGTCTTCGTTAGAGTGTCTACTGTATAGTGAAGCATTATACAAGCAGTGGCGTAGCGACGGGGGGGGGCAAGGGGGTGTATGATGCCCCGGGCGCCGCTCGCAGAGGGGCGCCAAATTGTCTCCAAACAAGATTTTCCGGAAAATTTCAGTTTTTATTTTGATCGATTTTTGGAAAATGTATTTATAAATTAATAATTATTGTAATATAATTAATTATTTTTTTTATTTGTCTGATAAAATGTGTAATAAATGTTTATGCTTGCAGTACATCAATCAAATATCTCCGTATATAAAACGTTCTTTCTGACCACTTTATTCTTCTAAAATAGAGATTTTTTTTTTTTTTTTTTTTTTTTTTTTTTTTTTTTTTTTTTTTTTTTTTTTTTTTTTTACGAAATGCATGTATAGCTCCCGCTTTTTATTTTAAAACGATAACAAACAGTACAGTCTCATATTATAACCCTTCGACCTTGAACTATTATTTATTCGGGGGCTGAAACTATAGCTATAGAAATCTTTGATATGCATTTTACTTTTTAACATCAACTTGACGATTCCATTTTGCGTCTGAAATTGTTATGTGATAACCACGTTCCGCCAAAGTTCCATGCCCGTTTTTCTCACAGCCGCACCGTCGACGGATACTCCACAGCAGCAAATCACGTGGTGTCAGTGGCGTAAATAAGGGTATGCAAGGAATGCCGTCGCATAGGGGCCCGAAGGCTTAGGGGGCCCTTAAATGTCCTGTTGAACTACATTTACATGTTTAAACTTAAAAGACGAATTCTATTACATATATATAGAAGCTTTAATTCATTAACCTTGATGAGTTTGGAATTGGAGTTTCAAAAAAAGAAGATTAATTATTATTTATGTATATTTTTATCTTGTATTTTTTTCCCTTTTGTATAGTTCTCACAATGTAATAAATGACGGTACTTGCAATCTGTGCAGTCGCACCAGGAGGCAGGGTAAGGGACAGAAATAGTTTGGATTTAGAAGTACGATTGGTATTACAGTTAAAGGCGGATTGATTTTTTTTCCTCGGTTTTTTACACTAATAAGCTGGAGGAGGGAATTTCATTCGTAAGTATCAATTGCTAACAGCTAACTCTAGAATATGTGCTTTTCTTTCCTTTCTTAAGGACACAAAATCATTGACGTAAGTTGAGCAGTTGTGCCATGAAAGGACTTTGCCCCACCCACATGTCGAAATGCCGGACAGGAAACGCAAAGAATTTATGACACCACATTTGGAAAGGAGAGATTTCCCGTTCCGCTTAGGGATCTTTGAATGAATCATGGAGGTAAGAAAGGAACCTCCATGGAATGAATTCAAGAGCCGAGAAAAGGGGGAAGTTTTACGACACACGAGCTAAGAACACAAAGTTTCATTCAGATGCTCAAACATTAAGCGGCGAAATATTTCAGTTAATTGTCGAGGTAAATTGCTTTTGTTCATTAAATTTATCGAAATTCATTATTATGAATTAACTGCATTAACTGAACGCATTTATAGTACATTTATAGTTATCATTAATTATGCATTAACTGAAATGCATTTATAGTACAGAGGAAATGTACTTTTTATTTTTCTTCACTTATGGGGAGAGGAAATGGAATGGATAAATATTTTTACTTGAAATAATGAGTAAATCAATATTTATCCAATTTTTCAAAATATTCTCACATTGCAGATAAAATGCCGGTTAGGAATTCTTTAAAATCCCTAATCGAGAATGAAATCTGAAGGCATAGCACTCGTAAACTATATCTTACTTACTAAGCATATTTTAATACTGGAGGATTTAATAGATTTGCTTTAGAAAAGAAAAGAGCTGTGGTGTTTCTTAACCTGTAAAATTACCCATCTACCAAAAATTCACACTTATCTGTAAAAGATAACTCTGAAGACATTAAATTTGTTTCGAAAGTAATATATTAATTTCCCTTCGTTTGAAAAAATACAATAAATTACAATTCATTTTAACAACGTGAAACATTTAAGCGCATAATTCAGTAATGCGCAATAACTTATACGTTATTTTAACGAAATTGAATTATTATATAATAATAAAGCACTCGAGGACTATTTGCCTAAGGGCAAGAACGCCTTTCTAATCATTATTTGAAAGGAAATTTTACAATTTGCTTTGCTTTTGCTTTTAATTTACTTTCCAGAGCACTCAGTACGTGAAACCGTCAATAATAATATAATAATGACAATAAAAATGGCATAACTCAACTAAAAGTAGATACTACTTCGTAAATGTTGATAAATTAATTACCGAAAATATTAAAAATATCAATGGCAGCGTTGTTCTAATAGTTTTAAGTTGCATTTCAACATTTAAAAGAACGCGAATTACATTGCTATCTTCACCACACAAACAAATGGAATATTTCAGAAAAGAATTCGCCCCGTTATTCCAATATTTCAATAATTTCGCAAGTCAAAAAATTTAATTAATACGTTTTAATAGTAAATGATGCGATTTTCACTCATAAAATCCTTTTGTACATTATTATCTTTTATTTCAGCACCACAGCATTACTTTTCTAAGACATAAATAGCTTCCATTAATATATGTTCCCATACATTATATTTATTTTTTATATTTTTGTCATTAATAAATTAATGATAGATAGATAAAAAATTGATACTACTTAATTTATAAACAATGTAAAAACTGGAAATCTGAGGTCGTTAATTTCTGAGACATAAATAGCTTTCCAAGATGCAAATAAAACAGATAACAGTAATCATAAATATTAATGCTCCTAAAATATATCCGCTTTTCCTAACTGATTTTTGCTTTTTGATCCATCTGGGGTACAACAAACCTATTTTCATTAAATGAAGTTTTGCGCATTTCTCTACGAAGTGCGCAAAGCTTGTTTCATACAACTTTATTTTAACTAATTATGAAGAAACATTGTACTTGTTTCCTAAACAAGTATTTATGTGTACTACTTTTAGAAACCACGCCACAGAGTGTGAGCACTCATCCTCAAATATACGTTAGTGTCGATAAGCTTAATTACAAATTATTAAACATTTCTGGGAAATTGAAACTTAGAAGGGAATCGTCTTATTCTGCTATAGTGGGTATCTAAATTTAGATAAATCCTCATACCAATGAGTTTAATTTTAAAATTTCCACTTCGTATTACACAGTCATTTTCAAAGCTCTATGGATACATATCAATAAAATTTGTTTCTACCTGTTTATGATTTCATCGTAAACTTGTGAAGAATTTCCTAAAAATATTCGAATATCCACAATTTTTACTGTCAAAGTATTTAATAATTATGCATTAACTGAAATGCATTTATAGTACAGAGGAAATGTAGAAAGATATTGCAGGTCATGTATTATGTATCTTTGGAATATGACAATAATAATAGTACGATTTAACTGGAAGAAAAAAAAAAAAAAAAAAAAAAGATGTTACAACGTTTTAAAAGGGAAGTGGACATCTTTACAATGAAATCTTGGATGAAAGTTTTACTATGACTCAACTTGGGAAGACACTGGAAATTTATAATGGAGGCGGAGTCCCTTTCTTCGCTACACAGCTGTGTTGAAATGTGAAACGCTACCCCTCAAGTATACTTGTAATTGGCTGATGACTCAGAACAGTAAATTGAACTTAAACTTGCTCTTATTCTAATGCCATTTCTCTAGTCTGTGACGAGAACGAACAGAAGTTTTTCTTTAAAATTAAACGTGATCTCAAATATAATTCTTCATTATAAAGGTAAGTTATTGATTTGTAATATTACACAAACTAAATTCTTATAATTTAAAAATTCAATTCAGCTAAACTTTTAATCGATTTATTTGAAAATCCAAACTTATCACCATTAACAATTCAAATGTCTACTAATATTAATAACGTATTGTTATATTAACATGAAATATTTTGATGATAAATATGGAATATAAATATAATATATGTTTCCATACATTAGGAAACATAATAACAGGCCAAAAATTAAAAACAAAATTGTTTAAACATGTCCTGCGCTATAGCTGTAGAATCGATTAATCAATCAATCGACTCGACAATCGAAAATCAATCGACTTGAATGGAGCTCATCAACATCTAAAAAGCGTTTCTATTAATATGCAAGATATGAGAAACAAGTTTGAAGACATTATGAAATAAGCTGAGTTTATTGAAAATAAATGGGGCATAGAAACTAAATTTGAAAAATAAAATAAAAATAAAGACAAAAATTTGATGAGTTATGTGAGGATAACAGGCTTGAAAATTCCGAAATGTCTTTTAAAGTAACTGTTTTCTATGCTGCTCTTGACATTTTAAATTCTCAGTTAAAGTACAGAATGACTAGAATGACAATAATCGCAATGATGTTTTCATTTTTGGAACCTAAAACACTGTCATCGTTAACAAATACGGAAATTATTAATAATGTTTCAAAACTACAGAAAACATATAAAGAAGACTTTGCTAATGCACTGGAAGCACAACTTTTATTATTTATAAATACCTTCAGAACAGAAATCCAATGATCTTTGATCCAATGATGAGAAATCTTTATGATGAATTTTAGCTACCAATGTTATAATTACACTTATTGGGGGAGGGGGGAATTAGAGAAGAAGAGCAGTACGGGCTGAGGGAAAATTAAAAGGAAACAGGAAAAAAATTTAGCATTCATATTTTTTTATAAAAATCATGTATTCAAGTAGTTTAGTGTACCAAAAGGATTTTTAAAAAGACAGAAAAAATTTTACATATTTTCCACAAAAATTGTATATTCAAACAGTTTTCTTTTTGAAGTTTATGATAAATATGTTTTATATTTAACAAATGTATCATTTACAACATAAAAGTTCTTATTTGTTACTTATATATTATTGCATAAATCATGTTCGTAAGCTGAGTAAATCACAGAGTTCTATATATTAATGTAATATCTTTTCTGTACGTTTATCAATTATATTGTCTGTCAGTTTATAATATAACCAATTATTTATAAGTTTGCTAAATGAAGCGAAAAAACTTAGATGGGTGCAGATTTTATATAAAAATTTAAAACATATAACGAACTTCTTGGATTTTATATAAAAATTTCCGCAAATCTAGGATTTTTTCCTTTTCTTAATGCTATACTTTACGTCGACATGTTTCTTTTTTTTATATAGACTTATTCATTTATTATCAGTATGTATTTCAGTGACAGGAGAGAAAAATCTGTCTCTCGCACTCACACGCACGCACACAAAAAGTCTTAAATAACTGAATTAAAATCATCTGACGTTAAACACCCAGACTGAAGCAAATATGCATTTCACCAGTTGGCCAGGGGAAACTATCTTCCTTTTTATTCTTTCTTCATATTACGTACCTTTCAACTGGTTCCCTAAGAACGTGCTTTTATTTTTTAACAATTAATCCAGATGTGATAAAAATCATGAAAACATAGGCTCCTGGAATAATCGATTTTTTTTTTTAACTTTTCACTTAAAAATTTTTTTTAAAATTTTTTTATGCACATTAAATTTATTGGGATAGGGACCCAGGAAATTTTTTTCCATAGGGGCCCAAGAATTCTAGTTACGCCACTGCGTGGTGTTGCTGTTAGTGTGTTTATGAAACAGACCGAAGAATGCATAGGAATCTTTTCCAAGTCCCGGAATTGTTATTGTTGACTTTCAGTTTAAAAATACAAGTGCTTCAATTCTGTTCGAACGAAGACAGCCACGCTAGGCTTCTTTAGCTAGGCTTATTTAGCTAGGCTTGTAGAGACATTAGGTTAACTGGAAGCAGCAAAGTTGAAAAATATGCAACCGCCTTCGCCGGGAATCAAACCACGGATCTCTGGAATACCGGCCCAGCGTGCTACCGTTACACCACGAAAGCACGCTAGGGAAGTGGGAGAAATACCTTATATACTCCCCTTTTTAAAGGGCGACTAGGGTTTTAGGGGACCTAGTCGCCAAATCCTGGGTGCAGAGAATCATCATCCACAACCCTTTTAGTTCGGGCGCCACTTGTAGAGACATTAGGTTAATAGGAAGCAAAAAAGATGAAAAATATGCAACCGCCTTCGCCGGGAATCGAACCACGGACCTCTGGAATACCGGCCCAGCGTGCTACCGTTACACTACGAAGGCACGCTAGGGAAGTGGAGAAATACCTTATAGGCTTACTCTCATTTACTTTTATTTCTGTCCTAACTACCATCCTTCAAGGGGTAGCGCGGCTTAAATATTATTTTCCAATTAATCTCAATCTCGCTGCTAAAAGTGTCAGCCATGTTTGTTTAGTGAGCGTGACAATAACGATAGCATTATACCCCTTCACTAACTTTTCTTCATTATTATACACTTAGGCATATTTAATTGACTCCTTCTGTATAATTTTACCTTTATATTATGTTATACTCAACAACTCTTTATTAGTATTTGTGCTTGTTTGCAAGTTATCTTTGTAATAGTATAATTAATTGGAATTCTGTTAAAGTAGTTGTATTATTGTTTAACAAATAATTATCATAATGTGAATTTAGTACTTAGCTAAAATTCAGTTTCTGCATCAGTTGAAAGCCTATCTTCAGCCAAACTATCTTATACGCATTATAACGTTTTATTATTATATGCTAGTTGATTATTAAAATTTAAGAACTGTGTATTTATTTTTATGTAGCATATGCAATATATTCTAGTGCTGAAATAGCCTACAAAAGATTTCTGAGTTCAAATACTTTATAACAATGGAAAATCAAAGGGATTATTTATACCAGAGGCTTATAAATCCTTTTAAACACTAATTGACCTAAGCTCCTCAATTTTCTATTTCAAGTCTAGAGCTCCCAAATTTCCGCAGTAGCTAGCTTGTAAGGATTATGTTAATTTTTTTAATAGTTAAATTTTGAGTTAAACTTTCTTTCCTATCGCTTCTAAACTTCAACTTACCACATCCGGCCAGAACATAGTTTTAGAAACACGTCTGAATACTAATGAGGAAGAGCGGTGAGGGAGAGAGATACCAGAGATTCTGCTTAGCACGCGTCCGTCTTTTTGGGCTACTCTCTCTTAAGCTATTGTTACGGCCGTACTTTAGGCCCTCCATAGCTTCGCAGTCAATTAGCGTTAAGGGGCCAGCTCCGTTAGAATCTTGATATCTTCGGCTATATCTCTTTAGTTTAAGATTAGTTTAGTTTAATTCTTAGTCTCTTCAGTTCAAGCCCAAGTGTCCGTTTTATTGTACAACTCCAAGACGGAGTTCTGTTAAATCTTATTTGAATAATAAAGGGTTAGTTACCCTTCCATCTTGTTGTTTCTTGTCATTCGAACTTAAGCGATTATTCGCTAATTAGTTCTTAAAATTCGACACCTTCAACGTTAACTTAGCATTACACAGTGGGGAATCCTATAAACTTTATACAAAAATGCAACTCACATTTCTGTACCACCAGTGCAGGATTTACGTATAAGCTACACAAGCTTTAGGGCCCCTCCAAAAAAATTTAAAATATAGTATAACAGACTTATAAAGGGCCCCAGTTTTCAAATAGCTTAGGGCCTCATCAAGTTTAAATCCAGCCCTGCCTTTCACTAATAGTTGCAGAAATTTTCCATTTTTAATTGTATGTAATTGCCTTTAATGTCTTTTTATGTCTTTAATAACTTCTCTTCCCGCAACTGTCACAAATTATTTTTTATTTAGACTATGTCAATGCCAAGGAAAAAACTTAGCGGTTCTCAGAATCGGAAAAGAAAACTAGAGCAAGAAAAAGAAGCTCAGAACTCCAGAATAAGAATGGAATTATATTTAATAAACAAATCTCAAAAAGAAAAACCAGAGGTTAAGATGGATGAAGAACTGAAATCAGATTCAAACTGTATTTCTATTGCTGCTAAACGTTTATGTGATAACACATCACAACAAATAAAATACACTAAAGATGATGAAGTTGGGGGTCCAAGTACATCAGGAGTCCCAAATGCATGTCCATACTTAATAAGTACAAAAAATGCAACAGAAACACTCACTGCGATTCCGGATGTTCTGGAGTTCAAAGATGTTGCTTATTTAAAATTCTCTAATAATCGTTCCATCGTAATATCGAACCATCTTCGCACCGAAATGATTATTCTGGGATCCCACATATTTCAAAACGAATCCAGTCTAAATGCAATAGCAACATATACTAATCGCCTAATGCCAAAATCTTGGTTTTTTCGACGAATCGGTACTGAAGAAGAAGGAACTGAAATAAACCGATCTTGGTTATTATATTCACCAAAAAATAACGCAGCGTACTGCTTTTGTTGTTTACTGTTTGTTACATCAAACTTCGCTACACAGTCATCTTTCGCAACAGCATCTGGTTTTAATAAATGGAGGAAAAAAGATAAATTGATTAGCCATGAAAGAAGTCAAATTCATCGAAAATCGTTCACAACGTGGAAAGAAGCGGAAAGAAGATTAATTAATAAAACGGGAATCGATGAATCATTAGAAGCAAATATACAGTCTGAAAAAGAACGGTGGCGAAATATATTGCAACGGATATTAGCTTGTATGAAGTATCTGATTATACAAATTCTTCCTCTACGTGGTCATGTTGAAAATCTAGCGCTTCAAGACGGTACAAATGTCGGAAACTTATTATCTTTACTTAAACTTGTAGCTCAGTTTGATCCACTGCTAGCTACTCATCTAAAAAATGTCATAGAAACGCCAAGAACTGTCTCATACCTATCACCACAAATCCAAAATGAATTTATTCATCTTTTGGCATCCATAGTTCGAAATCAACTAATAAGTGACATCAAAAGAAATAAATATTACGGACTTTTATTTGATTCGACTCCTGATATCACTCATAGAGAACAAATGTCGCAAGTCTTTAGGTATGTAGATATTGATTTTACCAACAGAAAGGTTTCCATCAAAGAATCTTTTTTAGGGTTTATTGAAATACATGCTAAAGATGCAGCCTCAATTGAAAATACAATTTTAGAAAAATTAAATTCCGATCAGATTTCATTATCAAATTGTAGATCACAATGTTATGATAATGCTGCCGTGATGTCAGGTCGCATATCTGGCGTTCAACAAAGAATTATGCAAAAAAATAATAAAGCATTATTTGTAAATTGTAATAACCACTCATTAAATTTAGTAGGAGTCACTGCAGCTAAGCAAGATCCAATCGTTATAACATGCTTTGGAATAATTGAAAACATATATCTCTTTTTCTCACGTTCAACATTACGGTGGGAATTATTAAAAAATGCTTTAAAGAAAACTGTTAAACGTGAATCTGAAACACGATGGAGCGCCAAAGCAGAAGCGGTTAGCGTTATTGTTGGAGGACTGGAAGAATTAGTGGAACTATTAGAAAAATTAGCAGAGGATGGTACTACCACAAGTGACATCAGAAGTGAAGCTGAACTTTTATTGCAAAATATACTGAATTTTAGTTTCATAACTTTAGTCCATTTCTGGCATAAAATCCTGAGAAGAATTGATCGTGTGCAGCTTAGGTTACAAGATCCTAAAATGAATTTTAGAGAAGCGTTTCATGATCTTGAGTCTTTAGCGACTGAACTTGCAGAAATTCGAGACGAGATCTGTAAAGATGCAATAGAAAAGGCTAAGTCTCTTTGCGAAAAGTGGGGTATTGATACAACAATACGTGTTAGAAGACGCCGAAGAATGCCCGGAGAATTGTCTAGAGACGTTGGCCTTTCCGCAGAAAGTGAAATTTCTCGCGTTATGAAAAGCGTTCTTGATCGTCTGCAGCAGGAAATAAATAAGCGATTCACACGACTAAGTGATCTTAACTCCAAATTTGGATTTTTACTGGACGTTGAAAAGTTATTAAACAAGGGTAATGTTGATAACGATCTTGAAAAGAATTGTAAAAATTTGGGTGAATTTTACAATACAGATTTTAATGAAACAGAACTCTATGTCGAAATATGTGATTGCAAGATGTTACTCCACAGTAGAAAAGAAATTGAACTTAAAACTCCATTACAGCTTCTTTCCTTTATAATATCGTATGGAGAAGATGTTTTTCCAAACCTGAGAGTCGCTCTACAAATACTCCTTACTATTTCAGTATCAATAGCTAGCTGTGAACGTTCGTTTAGCAAATTAAAATTAATTTTGACACATCTACGATCAACGATGGGACAAGATCGCCTAAGTGACCTAGCATTTTTAAGTGTAGAAAGAGAAAAATTTGAAATGATCGACTTTGATGAAGTAATTGACAAATTTGCTTCATCCAAGGCAAGAAAAATATATGCCTAATAATTAATTGTATCCATTTATTATAATATAATGTTATATTATTATTAATATAGCGACCTTATATATATTAACTTTCAAATTGTTTGAAAATTGTAAGTTTTTTTTTAATTAAATAAGTACGTAAAATAAATAACATCCTTAATTTATTCTAGATGACCGTATGTCCGATTTTTCTACTGACAGACAGATTTCCGAATCCAATTCCAGTCTTGGTTTTTTGACAAGATTCTTTTGTCTCAAATTTAAAGTCTAACCTGAGCCTGTGTTCCTATATATCTCGAGAAACAGTACGGTATTTTATAGACGAGTACTTGCAGCGACTGTTCGTAATATATTATAGAATATTTTAATATTTTAAGTTAGGTACTGTAATCTTTTATTTTTGTCTTATATTTTTATTACGAGTATGTTCTATATATTACAGTACTATATGTTTTTCGGGGGGGCGCCAAAAAGGTATCGTGCCCCGGGCGCCAGTTATGCTAGCTACGCCACTGTATACAAGCGTATGTAATTTTCACATCCATGAAGTTGGTGTATTTCTGTGAAAAATTCCATATCTGTGGATTACCCTGGTCAAACAAGATGGATTCAACTTTCCCAAGGCATTGAGTTGTCTGGTTATATCATCTAAGATTTCCCCTCTGGCTCGTACGACGTCTGACATTCTGTTCACCTCCGACGCCGTGCCTTCGACGGAGGACCTGCCGCCCGCAACCACGTGGTGCCCTTGCTAGTACTAAGATCTAAGGCCGGATTTCTATGTGCAAAAAATTGGTTAAAATTTCAAAAATCTACATCTCAGCCTCTAATACTCGATCTACGAAAGCACAAGGTAGGAATTTAATTTCCTTTCCATCCCTGTACAGCACTGACGTTTAAACTTATTTTTTTCCAATATCATTACTCGGACTTAACACTTCTTCAGCACTTTTTTTTTAAATTTGTCAAAGAACTTTACAACTTAATAACTGAACCAATATTCTGCTTAAAGATCCCAGCTAAAGTGAATTCTTCAAACAGTATATGTTAATTATAAATATGTGTGTTTCTTCCTAATCTTTGCATTTTAAACTGTACTTATAACTGCTTAAATTCAGTGTTTTGACTAGTCGATCTCGAAATTCTTAGTGCTAATTTTGCTTAAATTTTCAAAAATCTGTATCTATGCATATAATTTCACTTGAATCACGATCCGAAGTTACTTTTGTATGTTTTACTGTGGTCTTAATACATATGTATCTCATTTTTGATTTTATGCAATATCTTTTGTTTTGATATATTTGTTTAATAATATTCTAAGTCCCACGACTGTTTGACAACTACCTACCCTGTCAAATTTTTCTGTGTAGCAGCGCAGGGTCGGGCCACATGGCTTGGTTCCTCACGTATAAGAGTTACCAGAGGCTCCTAAATCTTAAACTTTCACCCTAAGCCCCCCCAACTTTATTTTCTTGAGCTGGTCACTCCAAATCTTAATATAAGATCCCCCTTAGCTTCCCTTTCAATATAAAACAACTCTTAAGCCTTAACTTCTAGCAGCTCTCCATTTATAACGTTTTAATTGCCTTTAATTACCCTTAATCTCGTTTTATTTCTCGAATTTCTCACTCCCTAATGTACTAATCTCTTCCAAACCTAATTTTTCGTAATCCCCATTTCCTCCCCTTTCGGAATTCTACTCACTTTCTAGTTTCCAAAATACAAGCCCCCGCCCTCAATTTTTAATATAAATTTTATATTAAAAACTTCTTTCCTACATAACTCTCCTCCTAATTGACCTAGAACCTTAATTCTTTTTTCCTTCTACTCCTCCTCCCTTCTGCTTTCATACTATCTACTTTATTTTCCTCCCCCTACCTTTTATACTTTCCCTTTTTTTTATCGCTTAATTGAATTTTTATTTCTCCTCTAACTTCCAACTTAATCAACTTAGACTCCTAGTTCCACTTGTTTCAAACTCTACACCTAATTAAGATTCTTCCAACACTTTAGTCTAACTTCTTCTGTCAATTTTCTATTTTCCCCTTTTTATTTATTTATTTATTTATTTTTTTAATTAACCTTTTATTTCTCCTCTAACTTCTGTTCTAATCCACTTAGACATATATTTCCTTCAGTTTCTGTCTCAGCCCACCTTAAGGATTCCAACCACATAACTACTTAATACCTCTCTTCAACCTTTATTGCTCTCCCCCTTTTAATTGTCTTTAATTAACATTTTATTTCTCCTCTAGCTCCTCAACTAGCAGTCGTAGCTTCATCGGACCACTTTTTATAACAAACTCACAAACTCTTTGCTGTCCTCTGCCACCATCCCCAACTCTACACTAATTATTTAATTTTTAATTAAATTAATTAGCTCTTTATTCACTTTATTTCCCTTATAATTTTCCACGAATCTTCCTATCAACTACCGCTAACTTATTAACAGACCTAAATCTACCCTGTAGTTCCAACGTTCTTTTCTATCCCTCCCTAACACTCACTTTATTAATTCCGCACATTCTCCCCCTTTTTCTTCACCTAGCAACTAATAACCCGGGTTTTCCATCTTCCTGTTAATTTTCCAAGCCTTTGGTACCTCACAACAACCACTGAGAATAGTAGTGCTATTATTTTAATCGCTATTTAAGCACACCAGTGCTCTACAGCATTTTTCTGTGCAATTATTACTGTTTTACTGTTATTTATATTTTTGAGTGAATTTCTGTGCTAGTGCTATTATTTTAGTACACTAGTGTGTTACAGCATTTTTCCGTGTCACTATTACTGTATTACTGTGATAATATTATTGCGTCAGCTTCTGTGTCTGCACTACTGTAGTCTTTTCAACTGCATCTTCGGACTACCAACTAAAGTACTTTATTTCCTGTGCTCACGCACTTGATAATTACTATGTTTAAGGTATTCTATTGATTAGCATTTGCTAAATTCTCTGTGCTCATAGCACCCTCTACTTTTCTACTACTAAAAGCAGCATATTTTACTACTAAAACAGCATATTTAGCGCAACATTTCATGCAATGACGAACGCAGACACCTCTGCAAATCACAACTTGCTAAATACTGCCTCAGTTCCAGCGTCAGCCTCTCTCACACACGCTGACAAAGTCAATAGCCTCGTCGAAGAAGCAGAGCGAATTAGTACCTGCTGCCGCGGCGGCAGGCACGTTCTACCAACTGATTTAAGAGAGCAAATGCTCCGTACAGTACAAGCCCTCCGAATTTTAGCTCTAAACGGCCCCGTACACCCGGTGTAAATACTAAAATCAACACAATTGCCATAGTACATTCAGCACCTTTCCCAGCACCAACTGCCCTTACTTACGCACAAGTAGAAGCCCATAGCCAAGCAAACACTCCTGATCTATCCCAAAGAGGACATCATCAGCTCTAGGAAGGAGCTAAAAGAAAAATTAAGCCCGGAATTTCCCCTCTCCCAACTGGGAGTAAAGGTCTCCTCTGTAAGATCCATTTCAAAAGAAGGACTAGCGGTTGATTGTCACTCCAAAGAAGATCTCACCAAGCTCGTGAGCTCCCTCCAAAGTAAAAAGGCCTCTGAAATATTTAAGACAAGGTTACCTAGCACAAGACTCCCCAGAGTCGCTCTGCATAGCGTCTCTCCGGACATAACAAAAGAGGACTTAGAGAAAGTCCTAGGCTCCGAATTCCATCTTTCCAAACAACAGTCAAAGGTCCTATATCGCCTAAAGGATAGATCCAATGGCGTCAAATGGGTTATCGAATGCAGCCCAGCGGCCTTCGCACAACTCATGCAGTCTTCAAGAATCTTCATTGGCTGGCGAGCGCATCGGATTGCAGAGTTCTTTAACACAAGACGCTGCTTCCGATGCTAAGAATTCGGCCATACACAACAGGAGTGCAGAAACAAGATGTACTGCGGCTACTGTTCTGGAAGTCACCTCACAAGAGACTGCACAGCAAGAGCCCCCACCTGCATCAACTGTCCAGATTTTAACCATCGTACCAACGGCAGACTGTACAGTGGACACCCAGCCTACGAGACAAAATGTCCTACATATGCCAAATACGTTGAGCGCATCAGGCGCAGCACGACCTACGTCTAACCAGATTAAATTTACGGCAGATTTACGACAGACGTCTACCCAGATTGAATTTGAAGATGAGCCACTGCCTCCAACAAGCACCAGTGCACATCATGGCCCGATTGTTTCCTCTTCAGTTAATGTACCTCCTACACAACAAGTCTCTATCAAATGTGTCCAAATTAACCTCCAAAGGGCGTAGGCTACTACCGCACAAGTCATACAACATGCCATAGATCACAATATAGATTTCTGTCTCATACAAGAGCCCTACACTATGAAAGGTCGAGTAGCTGCACTTCCTTATGCGTGGAAAATCTTTCAATTCTGCAGCACAGGAAGAGACCAAGCCTTACGTGCTGCCATTGTGTGTTGTAATCCCCTCTGGACGCCACAAGTGGTTCATCTGCATCGAGACTATGTAGTCATCCTGGTTATCTTCAATAACTCTCAATTCCTGCTCACTTCACTGTATTCGTCACCACAAGAAGACATTCAAGCCACCCTAGACCTCATAAGCGTGACCAAAAGAACATGCCCCAAACTCCCTCAAATAATATGTGGCGATTTTAACGCCCATAATGTCAACTGGGGCTACTCCACCACGAACCCCAAAGGGCAGCACCTAGAAGACTTTCTTGCAACCAATCATTTGCATCTGCACAATACTCCCAATGCCCCACCAACATTCGATAATTCATATAATATCGGGTGGCCAGACCTTACCATCTCCACGGAAGACATGAGCAATTACTTGCAATTATGGTCAGTTTTAAATGAAGAAAGCTGCTCTGACCACAATTACATCCACTTTGAAATTAATTTGGATACCACTCTCTCAATCATAAGACGGTTTAAACTTCCAGCATGCAAGATCCGTACTCTCTCGCGAGTTTTTGCTAATCGCCTTACTCAGGAAGAACAACGCTTACAGCAATGCAATACCCCAGATGATCTGGAAACCTTCACGGAGCAACTGCTTCATCATTTGCACCATGACTGCCAGCAAATCCTGCCTTTTCGCACAGCGAATAAAATACAGGGCATTTCATTGTGGAACAGGAGCCTTCGCCAAAAGAGGCAACACCTTGACGAAGACAACAGAGGTTCGCACTAACCTTGACGAAGACAACAGAGCTCACACTCTTGCAGCATACAGAAGGGAACGTGCAAATTATAAACGGAGTATTCTGCAAGCAAAAGTATCCAGCTGGAGGGCTTTTTGTACCAGCAACAATAACCCATTTGGTATTTTGCACAAAATCGCAACCCAGAAAGTATTCCAACCGGCTCAAATCCATGCTCTCCCTTCACCACAAAGCGCATCGGACAACCTTGCAGCAGATACTGATCGTGCTCTTCTGGATGCAATTTTTATAGCCGACTGCCCGGAAGATGACACACCAGAGCAGCGAAACATGCGCAATGACGAAAGCGTCCCAGACACCCCTGATGACTATCTTTTTAACAACAGAGAAGTTAAGCAAATCTTTAAACACCTGCCTGTCAAAAAGGCCCCCGGACCATACGGCCTTGATTACGCACTCATTAAAGTGGCTTACAAAGCTCGACCCGGTTTTTTCACCCTTCTTTACAGCAAGCTCTTGCAGGCGGAAATCTTCCCCGCAATCTTCAAAAAGGGACAAGTTGTCCTGTTCCTTAAAAAGAATAAGGACCCGACTAACCCCAGATCTTACCGGCCAATCTGCCTACTCTCATCCTTAGGAAAAATTTATGAGAAGCTGCTGATCAACCGCCTTAGCCACCATTTACATCGCAACCACTACCTGAGTCACCGTCAGTTTGGATTTCGCGCAGGCTTACAACGCACGCACTGCACACCATCCTTGAATGTGTTCAGAACAATAGATCTCTTAAGCTTCATACAGCATTTATTTCAATAGACTTGGAGAGTGCCTTTGACACCCTCTGGTGGCCTGCAATTAAGCAGGCCCTCAGAGATGTCAAATACCCTGCGAACATCTATAAAGTTCTCAACAACTATCTGCACGACCGGACCCTGCTAATCTCCAAAAACAATGGTATCACTACAAAGTCGCAAGTTAGAGGCTGCCCTCAGGGCTCTTGTGCTGGGCCATTGTTATGGAACCTAACATTTAATGCTGTTTTGAACACCACCTGGCCGCTGTACACTACTATAGTGGCTTATGCTGACGACGCAGCTCTCATTGTTCAAGGCCGGACCCGTGACGAACTGGAAAGGCATGATACGGAAGTCTGCAAAATCTTCACCGACCTTTGCCAGAAGCTCAGACTAAATGTGTCCTACGATAAGACATCAGCCCTCATAATTCCCAGACCTGGAGTTAACCCCACCAGACGCCCCTGTATTAAATTAGGTGGAAGAAATATCAAGATCGTGCGCAGCCTCAAGTACCTCGGTCTCACCTGGGACCCGGGATTAACGTGGATACCGCACCTTTAAGAAATCCGGCGCCGCACAACGGCTATAGCCACAAAGACCAGGCAATTTCAAGGTCATAATTGGAACCAGAACGCTCATATTTTGAAGATATTCTATACAACGGTTGCTGAGAGAGTTGCCCTTTACGCTGCTGCCATCTGGGCCCACCCTATGGGGGCAAGAAAAATCATGCAACTTTCTGCCATACAACGACCTTTCACGCTCAACATCTGTAGAGCATACCGGACTACAGCAACGAGTTCTGCATTGATCCTGGCAGGCCTTCTACTCCTACATATCAAGGAACAGGCAGAAGCCGCCTACACTAGGCTAATTCACTTACGACGGGACGCCACCTTGAATGACAGGACTTTCTGTCCGATCACTTTTGAACACCCTGGAGAGGTCCTTCAAACACACCCAGCCCTTAAAGGCAAGGGAGTTCGAGTGACTATTTCTACAGAGCCTCCAGCAAACATGGCTAATGACAACAAAGCCTATATTTTCACTGATGGCTCCAAGTTCGAAAATGGAGTCGGATGCGCTTTTGTGCAATTTGAGAATCACATTACGACTCATGAATGGAAGGGCCACCTAGCTGACTCCAACAGCGTCTTCCAGGCAGAAGCGCTCGCTCTCACAGCAGCAGTTCAGCATATAATAGAAGACACCGGTATTAATAATGCAACCATCTTCTCGGATAGCGCATCTACATTGTACGCCATCCAGAACCATATGCACACGTAACAAATTATTATGAATTTGCAACAGATGTTAAGGCTGAACAGCTCCCGCGAGATTTCAATAAAATGGGTCAAAGCCCACGCAGGCATCCTTGGTAACGAGGCAGCAGACCAGCTTGCGAAGGAGGCAGCTAACAACATTGCAGCGCAAGAGCTGTACGTTCCATCGCCTCCCTCTTACCTCAAACGTCTACTCAAGTGTGAAGCTGCCCGCATATGGCAATCAGAGTGGGACCAAAGTGACACAGGCAGGAGAACTTATATGTTCTTCACAAAAGTGTCCACTGACCGCACTATAGGAATTGCGCCACTGTCACACTACATCTCCGGACATGGCCCTTTCCCTACTTACTTCTGTAGGCACGGAATCTCAACTACAAATGTATGTGTGTGTGGCAACGAAGGCACACCCGACCATTATATCTACCAATGCCCACTTACGTCGCAGCACCACCTGCCTACACCATCCAGCAATGAAGAGGCATTCTACCGCTTCACTATCAAAAATAAGACTACGACAAATAAAATCTGCCGCATTCTGAAGGCAATAACGGCATTAGGGCAAGACCTTTGTCAGCCTACTTAATATGAAGCCCCTCTCTGAGTCTGCAGCATGCATTTGTCAGCAACATGTGTTCTTGCATGTCTTGTCAATGTTCTGTTTTCAACAATTCTTCATGTACTTTTTTTTCAGCAATTCATCATGTACTTTAGTCAGCCAATTGCATCATGTGTATCTATGCTTTACTGTGTGTACAATCAGTGTCACGGATGTCATATCTTCAGCCATCTATCATCAACCATATGCTATTATACGTCTTTGTGTGTACCTTGTACCACGGGTGACATATCTTCAGCTATCAATCATCAGCCATGTGCTATTATGCATCGTTAATATCATTAAGTGTACCATGTTAATGTTTATCTGCATCATTTAATTGTCTGCATTTTGTCTACACGCAAGTTTTGTTTGTGCACTATTGCCGTTTTAGCATCACGTGGTCAATAAGTACACCACAACATGTATATTTGCATGTCTTATCGTGTGCACTATTAACCGCTCAGTGTACTATTAGTATCTTCGCATCATGTATCACCATCATCACATTACATCACGTATATATGAATGGACAATTGTGTGTTACTATCAAGTCACGCGTGCCTTATCATCAACTGTATGCTACTATGAGTCTCATAATTTTTATGTGCACCATATTAATGTTTATTTTCTTCATGTGTCTGCATCATTTAATCGTCTGCATCGTTTATATGTGTACTATTTGTCATCGAGTATATGTTCTGCATATATGTGTGTATTGCATCGTACAGTGTGAACTATTAGCACCATTACGTCAAGTACTCTTTTCACTATGCTGTAACACGTATCTTTGTATGCTCACATGTGTGTACTATTACCTGTTATGTGAATTACTAACTTTATTGCATCATGTACTATTACCATTATATTCCATCCTGTATATCATTGCATCATGTACCTTAGTCCTTACTTTGCATCTTGTATATCTACGCGTTTTCTTGTGCGTACTATTATTATCATGGCTTCATGAACTACTGTCATCACATTGCTTCACGTATATATGCGTGCCTTATTGAGTGTCCTCTCAGTATCACACGCGCTGTTTAAATAATTACGTGCTATTATGCGTCTCATAACATCATCAAGTGTTTCGTTTTTATGTGTCCACATTATTTAATTGTCTGCATCGTGTTTATCTATGTGTGTTCGGTGTTTATTTAGTTACGTGTATTTTAGTGTATCTTAGTGTACCTTTTTGTGTTTTTAGTGCTTTATGTGTTTCTTCATGTTTTTCTTTATATGTTTCCATTTATGTTTTATGTTTATGTCTTATTTTATTCTACCTCTGTAACCATAACCTTCAGTTGTCTCACGTTCTTACAATGTACTACATGTAGTCTAGCCCTTGTATGGCCATGTTAACTTTTAAGATCCTAATAAACTCCCGGGGCGGCCTCATGGGGCTCCAGGGAGTTGTTGCCCCTACACAGTGGAGGACGCGGGGTATATGCCTGTTTACCTATGTTAGACACCAGGCGCCCCCGTCCTCCGTCACCTGTCACCTGTGTGGTAGAGGGCATTTCCCACACCGATGCTGAAAGTAACAATTGTCCGAGGAATGGAGCCATCGTTAGCGCTTGTGCACTGAGGCACTTGGTTATCGGATACATATTTTTCCGCAGATGCGAAGACATGTATGTGATCACTCAGTCCATAAAATTGTACCGAGTTAATATTTCTAATTATTTGAAGCATAAATGCGCATGCTAAGCTTTGTCTTCGTTTCGTTCACTTGGTTGAGCCTGCTGGGAAATCGTTTAAACCTGGCGATGCATCTGTATCAACGATACACTGGTCAGTGGGTGTGTGTGATTATGGCAAAGCCTCGAGGGTTAACTGCCTAAGGGGAGTGATGCCTTCGTGGAAGGTTTTCTAAGGGAAACTGGCTCGTACACACGTTAGACATGGGGAAAACCACGAAAACGCCCATGCGCCCACCCCGTTCGCGGGATTCGAACCTCGGACCGAACTACCAGTGATCAGGGACTTTACTGCTCGGCCCGATACCCTGGTCAGAAAAGTACATAATTTAACAAAGCCGATACGGGTATCCATGCCGGAAAATTCTTCATTCATAAAGTGCAGAAATAATGTTTTCTTTTTCTGTAGCGGTGGCTAATCAGCAACTCACAATCTTTATAGACTCGGTATATTTAGCTCTTAAACTATAATGTTCAACGCCATGTTGTTTTAATAAACACTACGTACGCGTTGATCATTTTAATTATAAAGAAGAATCTTTATGAATTGTCCATTCAGTTTCCGCACAAACGTAACATCACTACTCTCTGCCAGCGTTTTCAAAAATTTCTCATGTGATAGACTGGTAGGGTTAACTAAGATGAAAGGAATATAAGGGGGCGGAATGTTGTTCGATTGTTGCTGCATAATCTGAAACACTGGGATTGCATTATTACTATGATAAATATTTTCATTATTCAAACCATGAAATTAGTTATTATTTTCAATAGACTTAACTATAGTATCTATTTTAAGCTGTTTATCAGTTTATGTTTAAGTAGAGCAATGTCTGCAGTTCAAGTCAAATTACAGGTACCTCTGTTTGCTTCTCAACGTAATTCCTAGAGAAGCTTAACTGTATCCTTCGCAGCTGTATTTTCGTCGGCGAGAGAAAGTCTCTCGACTTGTAAATCAAATTTTTATATACCCTGTATCATATATTCATGTCTATTTTATTCAATTTCTTGAACATTCTTGACCACTCCGTTAACAGTCGAGTTGTTGGGTTTAGTTTCCTTAGTGCCCACATGCGGTTGTCTGGATTGCCATCAGGTCGGAACGGTTCGGCACCGCTACTCATTTTAGCAACCTACTAGCACGGAGACTGAGTACTTAATCTATGTTACATTAAATGCGACAGACGCTTTGAGTCAAAACACAAAAAGGATATCAAAAATATTTGCACGAGACTTTCTCAAAGTAAAAACAACTTGCAAAGATTAGTATAAAAGTATTAACTATGAACGTTTAATCGAAAAGAAAATTTTACTTTGGAACTTTGGGGTGATACTAGGGCACAGCAGGTAATTTTAGCCTGCTCTTGCAAATTCCTTTTCTAATCTCTTTATACTTTACCGTCTTTTTTTCATTGAAGAGTGTTTCCTCTTTAAAAAAAAAGCGACTATGAAGAATTGCAATTACGTTCCCTGTAGGGAACTGTGTGTTCCAAGAAGCAGGGTGTTCTTGCACTAGATGTTAAGATTTGATAGCGCCGGCCGTTAGATGGCATTCCAAGCGTTCAAGCTCTGCAGTTATCCATTGCTTAATTTATACATAAGTATAAATATAACGAAGCTTTCGAAGACGAAGCTTTCGAAAGAACTAAAGAAGAAAACTACATAATCAAACGATCAGGAATGAAATTCTGAAAAACCTACGGGCTTATTCTGACTTTGAAATTAGTATATTACACCATACAGGTTGTTCTTCAAATGTACTGGGAAAAGTTATGGGATACTAAAAAAAATGAAATCTTTATAAATTTGACGTTAAATTATTAAACTTTATTTAAAATTCTATAAGCGTACAATAATAAGAAATGCAGGAAGAATATTGGACCCAGTGTGTTTCTTTCTCCTTTTACTGCCAGTCTGAAACTAATTATCCAAGAATTGTGGAAACGAGGAATTCATTAGAATGAAGATTTACCACAAGAGCTAACGAAAAACTGGAGCAGCTGCTATTCCGAATTACATCAACTGAAAGAATTTTCATTTGCAAGCAAATGCTTTCGATGATTGTGGAGATGATTGGAGATACATTGCATTTATACATATTTTCAGTGCCAACTCTAAAGCTTACGCTGAAGAAGTCTATCTCAGATTTCAAGAAGGAAAGAACATTTGCACTAATTTTGTGATGGCTAAAAGCCGACTTTCTCTGAAGAAACTCTTTAATTCTACCGAAATTAGAATTAATGAATGCAGTGATATCAGGCGGAATTTATGAATACTTAGAAGGTGTATCCAAAGTGAGCAATATATACTTTGATCAGGCTGTTCCATTGCATTCTAATGGATAAAAGGTAAGACTAAAGATTCAATATTATTTGTGACCATTTCTTGACCTTTCTTCTTCAGTAGTAGAACCATTTCTTGATGTTGAAATATATACTTAATTGTCAAGATTGTATCGAATTACAACCTACATAAAAAGCTTCATGCATGAGAAAGAAAATCGGGAAGAAGAAAGAATTTGCCCGAACACCTTTAGAGCTGTCAGAAGCTAAAATATGATGAACAGTAAACTAAAGAAACAATTTAAGCACACAACGAAGCAGTCAAATGTATAAACACTATGCAATTTACTCCAAAGCCACCGCTCTGCCTAAAATAGGCAACGCAGTTTCATTTTAAAACATTCACGTGATTCAAATTTTGCGTAGTTTCGCAAAATTAAAATCTATATACCGAAAGAGTATACAAAAAAAACTTGTAAGTGACAAATTCGGTATAATTTTATTTGCATTCATTATAACCTCAAACTGTAAACACAATTTTAAAGATCCATTGCATCATCGAATCGAAACCTGTCTCTATGCACATGAATTTCATTAAGAAATCTGAAGAACCAATTTTCCTAAATATTTAATAGTCCAATCTGTATAAGTTGCATGCATTTGCTTTAGTAAAGTATTATAACAGATTTTCTTAAAAAGCTATCAGAGACAAATAATAATATTCATCGACAGTAGTGAACGAGAATACTATGCATTTGTTTAGAAAAAGAAACGGAACATTTGTGAGATTTATTGAATATCCAAATCTCAATTTTAACAGTTTTATATTATTATTCTCTACTAGTCTGGTATAATTTACGTGTCTCAACTGGGTGCCGAAAACTGTGTGTTAAAACATTGATTTGCACTTTCTTACTAGATATTTTCTCCTTAAATTGAAATTTCTTATATCAACATGTCTGTAGTCAATGTGCACATTGATTTAATTTCGATAATTCGCTGATTCTTCAGACCCTCAGCATACAAGCAGCAGTGAAAGGAAAACGTAACTATGGAAATAAAATATTTTACGACGATTTTAATGCAGGGTCATATAAATAATCAAATCCATAAATTCAAATCTCTGAATTAGTTTAATATCACAGTTTGCAGGTTTTTAGATGCGTTACTCATGTTCGTTTTTAATGAGAATTAAAATAATATAAAAGTGGACACAAAATCATTACAATTCTGAAATTGTTACAAATTCTTGCCATAATAAATAGAATCATAATAATGCTAATTCATTGAACGGAAAGTGTATTCGCTGGCTGCGTAATATTGATTGGACTGCCTCTAGGTTCAGACTACTAGTTTATAGAATTAGTGTTTTTTGCGAATTATGAAATATTAATTTTTAACACAGTCTAATAGATCATGGACTCTACTATGCTGTATTATCAGTTCGGAAAGTAGATTCATATTTTTAATGTGACACAGAGCAAATAGCATGAGATCCTAATCTGCAAACTAAGTTCGCTTGAGAGGGGTAAACCTTGTTACAAAGATGAACTATGTGTGA
Source organism: Stegodyphus dumicola (assembly GCF_044657685.1). Classification (NCBI taxonomy): domain Eukaryota; kingdom Metazoa; phylum Arthropoda; class Arachnida; order Araneae; family Eresidae; genus Stegodyphus; species Stegodyphus dumicola. The sequence goes on along the minus strand of NC_140778.1, from coordinate 4,904,834 downwards.
ACTCTCAACCTAAGGATTAACGTTCAAAATTACCTTAACCCTCTTGACAAATTTCTGCACTTAACACCTATGTAACTGGAATCAGAAAAGAAGTTTGATAAAAATAAAAGTTCATTAAGCTATTCTTGTGGTTTATAACAGAAAATATAATACAGATTCTGAAACAGTGATTTGTTGTAATCAAAATAGCTGCTTTTATTGCTTATTTTGGTTGTCCGTATCGGATCAAGCCTACGAAATTCATTGTGGCAACAAGTCAAGATTGCGCCTGTCGTTAGCATACAGTAACATCACAGGTAACTGAATATAGATACTTTGCACATAGACCAGCTACCTCGGGCGTTAGCATGCAGGTAACTTGGGCAGCATACAGTAGCCCTTCGACTGTTCCCAGTTGCGCTGCCAATTTTGAAGGGGAACACCGCGGGCAGGCGTGTCCGAGGGTCTAACAGCCCTTCGTACACGTTCCCTTCGATACGGCAGTAAGCGTGGCACAGAAGTAGGATGACCAAGATGAGTTACTCTTGTACTTAAATTTTAAAAAAAATTATAAACACAAAATTTAATTCATAGTTTAACATTTGCTAGGTCTATATTACAGTTAAACTCTTACATAGCTTACAAGTAGCACAGTCATTTTCTAATTTCGCCCTCAAATCTAGGTCTACGTTGCAGTTAAAACTCTTACGTAGCTTACAAGTAGCTTAACCACTATTTAATTTTAGTTCTCAAATGGATTTAGCAGGAACAACCTTTTAGTGAGGTTTTAGAGTGATATGTGGTTTGGATGTTTTTATTCTAGGTATTATGATTTGCTAAACCAGGCTGTTAGATGGCACTCCGAGTGTCCTGTCTCTGGAGTTATTCCATAAGTTAATTTCTAGACGAAGAACGAAGATGTTAAGCCGAACAATACCGTATTTGCATGCGCCTAATTATTCTGGCTGTATTGCGCATAAATTTATATGTGTTAATAACGACCGGAATCATCGGATTTCATACTCGGAATTAAATCTGAAGATTTGTAATATAAATAGTTACCGCAAAAATATGATTCAAGAACATACGACATTCCAGAAAAATAGAGTATACGAAAAAAGAATTGCTTGGAAAGAAAAAAAGAGATACGTGAAATTTTCCTGTTAGATAATGCATACACCTGAGAAGAATACATAAAAGCACACGGCGCTAAGAAGTAACTACAGCAAAATTTATTACCATAACTAAATCTTACACCCTCGAATACTAAACTGATTGAAAAACTGTTTTTAGTATTAACAGAGAAAATGCAAAATCAGTTGCCGTAAAATAAAGAAACAGAAGTAGATATGGCAGACGTGAATCAATTAAAAAGGACATAATATCTATTAAAAATTACAAAGAAAAATCTTAATTTGCAAAACACGCATGAACAGATATATAAAGAGTTGCCTCACGTGAAATTAGAGTGCAGGATACTTCGAGGTATTTTAAGTAATCCGAGAATATCCGATATAAATTCAGCTCAAATTAAAATTTCACATTTAGTAAACGAAACATGTCTCAAAATATTTGGACTTAAAAACTATTATTCACGACTATTATTCTATTATTCAACTATTATCCCTAAATGACGTAAAAAGGTTGAAGTACCTATTATTTAACAATATTTAACGAAACTTCCGCAGGAGGTCTATTGGTGATTTCAGAAAATTATAACACGACAAATGAGATATTAAAATTAAACGCTTTGGATAGAAACGAATTACAGCTAGACATCTGTATGGCTAGATTACCCAATCTGAATCCATGCAGATATTCCAAAGCCATAACGTCATTAACAAAAGACCACTTTAGTATCTAAGCACAAGCTTTAGTCAGTCTTGGCATTGATTCTAAACGCATATGGTACACTTTTTTCCCATTTTAATAAGTGGGGTACCAACAGGTAAAGCTTTTGCATTTAACCGATTTTATCATCCCGAAAAAAATAAAAGCAACAGACATGTGAAACATTTTAGAGAAAGAAACTGAATCTAGAAAGTGCACATTTCCTTTAACTGATTTCGATAATATTTATTAAAAAAATACAGATAATTAAATTCGCACTTATTAACAAAATAAAGGAAATTTCGTATCCTATGAAAATTTTTAAAAATGTGAAGAAAGTGCCAATGGCTGCAGCCTTAAATAGGCTTGCTGAAAATTCAAGATTTTCTTTTGTTGTTTTGATAAATTAACGGATCATTTATCGGATCGTCGTAATAAATTTAATTTCGCGCAGAAGAAGGATATTCTTAGAATAAATGTTAGATACTTTAAATGTTTCTTGTGTTATAAAACGTTCCATGCTAAAAAAATATGCAGAATTAAATTTGAATGTAATATATGTTATAAAAGGCAACAACACAGAAAAGGGGTTATACGAAAAAGCTTAGAAGTTTCTTCAATAGCACCTTCACATTTAGTCTTAAAAACATCAGATTTATGTTTAAGTAGAGCAAGGCCTGTTGTGCAAGTCAGGGGTTCTCAACCGGTGGTACACTCGTTGTACGCAAGAGCAAAATAGGTGGTACTGGAACCTCCGTCTCTTATAATTTCTGAGTTCTAACACAGCATGTGCACAATTATTTTCCATATTATTATTGAATTCAACTTCTTTGATTCTTCAAGCCTAAAGAATCAAGAAAAATATATTCGTAAAGGCCGTTACGGGCCAATGCCTCTTCCCAGAGCTAAGACATAGACATAGACCTCCTCATCAGAATTAAATAAAGTGAGCAGAAATAGGAAAAATGCATAAATTAACTTATGCAAGCTAGAGGGAGCCACAGGAGCTCGAGAAAGTTTAGCGGATACAGTTAGATAAAATAAACATTAATAAGATGAAATTTTTAATTTATATAAATCCATGGTATCATCGAATCGAAACTTGATTCCATGTCACATATATTTCATGAAAAAATCTGAAGAACTAATTTTCGTAAGTGCTTAATAGTACAATCTATCTAAGCTGCATGCATCTGTTTTAATAAAGTCTTATAATAAGAGATTTTTTTTAAAAAAAAGCTCTCACGGATTAATCTTATATTGGTCGTCAGTAGTGAACGAGAACACCATGCATTTGTTTAGAAACAGAAAAGATATGTTTGTGAGAGTTATTGCACGACCAAATCTCAATTTTAATAGTTTTATATTGTTATCCTCTACAATTCTGATATAATTTACGTGTTTCAATTAAGTACGGAAACTTGAGTGTGAAAACATTAATCTGCATTTTGTTAGTAGTTATGTTTTCCTTAAAGTTAATATTTTTAACCAACATGTCTGTAGTTAATATGTGCATAACCTGATTCATCAAAGATCAGTATATAGGCATCAGTATATATCATTATATATCAGTAAAGGCAAAACGTAATTATGAAAATAAAATATTCTGCAAGGATTTAAATATCAGGTCATATAAATAATCAAATGCATAAATTAAAATTTCTGAAAATATTTAATATCACAGTCTGCGGATTTCCAGAGGCGTTACTCATGTTCGGTTTTAATGATAATAAAAATAATACAAAATTGGACTCAAAAATTTGATTCCTGCAATTGTTACAAATCCTTGCCATAATATTTAGTAACATAATCACGCTAATTAACGGAACGGAAAATGCATTCGCTGGCTGTGTAAGATTCCTTGGGCGGCCTCGAGGTTCAGAACACTATCTTATGGAATTACCTTTTTTTGCTCACTGTGAAATATTGATTTTTAACAGAGCTTCAGTCTAAAGGATCAAGGACACTATAATGCTGTATTATCAGCTCAGAAAACACATTCATTTTGTTAATATTGCAGAGCGCAAACCTCACGGGAACCTAATCTGCAAGAGATGGTTAAAAGTTGAAGTATCTGTCAACACTCAATCGAACGGCTAACATTGTAAATTACCTTAACTTGTTGAAGCATTCCTGCTCTTAATAGCAATGTGACTCTAATCAGAAAATAAGCTTGATAAAAATACAAATAAACGTTTATTAAAACATTCTTGTGGTTTATAACGGAATATATAATACAAATCTGAAACAATAGTTTCTTGCAATCAAAATTGTTTATTTCGTTATTATTTTTGTTGTGTGATTCAGATCAAGCAAACGAAATACATTATGTCAAGCAGTCAAATTTGCCCCTGTTCCTTAGCAAACAGGTACCTTGAAGAGCATATATGTAACAGTTTGACTATCCTCAGTTCCGCCGCCACATTTGAAGGACAGCACCCCAAGTAAATGTGTCCAAACCCTGCCATCCCTACTGCCCTACCGCCAAACTCTCGAGAGGGTTTTCGGCTGGTCACATATAAAGAGTTCCTCCTGCTGCAAAGACAATACTCATTTACAAATATCTGTACCTGCACTGGAATTCTTATACGTGGCTCGATACTGCAGTCAGTGATACTGCAGTCAGCGTCTCTTACCACTGTCCCCTATGCGTGGCATAGAAATAGGTTGACCAAGATGAGTAGTTAAATTTAAAAAAAATATAAACAAAGTTTCTTTAAGTAAAACATCTGGTAAGTTTACACTACAGTTATACTCTAACACAGCTTACCAATATCACAATCACCCTCTCATTTTGGCCCTGAAATCTAGATCTACAGTCCAGTTAAACTTTTAAGTAGATTACCAGTATCACAAAAACTATCAAAAACTCTGATATGCACCAAGAGAATTTCTCTATAAAATTGCTTCCGTGAAAACTTTCAAAATGATTTCTCGATAAAACTGCTGTGTCATCTTCTACATTATTTTGACCATCTCTTGGTCAAAACAATGTAGAAGACCAAGAGATTTTGGTCAAAATAGTTTAAAGGGTTTTTTTTTTTTTTTTTTTTTTTTTGAATATCAGACGAAGCTAGAACATTAACTAACGAATCGCATTTAGAAAAACGGTGTTTGATCGATAAAAACGAGACTGATAATCTACGTAATCATTTATCAAATTATTCTTAATTTCGCATTCGATTTCCTCAGCTTATGCAAATGTTTAGGAAACTGTGATTAACTAAAATATTTCTATCTGACATTGTTTTTTCAAACCTTTCTTTTAAAGCATTTTTCAGCTGAAATGAAGTGAAATGGAATGGATGAAACAGTGATTGAAATAATTGCTTAAATTCGTGCTGCAATAAGTTCCTATCCAAGTAATCATCTTGAGAAAATTCACAGTAACCGGAAGTTTATTTCTATGCTTGTAATATATTTGTTTTCAACAGATTCCATATCAAACAAACTGGCTTTCATGATTAATAAAATTTCAAAGCATATTTATTTCAGCAACCAGGCACTTTGCTACTCAAGCGTTTGATGGCATGTCGAAACCTATGTCTCGTTACCGAGACTTTGTCGAATAAACCCCAAAAAGGGCAATCTTTGGATAAAATAATGTTCATGGTTATTCAAAAATATCGCAGCACTTAAACACAGCGAGAAGATCACTCACACAAATGCAAAAAGCAGGGTTTGCAACTCATATAAAATACGCAGACAGCCCTTTCCTCGACATGGTTACCCGAAGTAACTAAATCTGGGGAGATATATAGCGAAATGCGACATGAATCGTCGATCGAAAGAAATCTCAAAGCAAAGAGGATTTTCTGACTGCCATAGCGGGCAAAACACACACACAAAAAAATCTTCCCGTGCCGCTATTTGCCCTCTAAATTACTTTAACTAATGAAACTTTCAGGGGGAGCCTTAGGAAGGCGGTTATAAGGTTATAATTAAGCTTCTAAAAGCATAAATAATATCTTTTTTCAAAAATATTAAAATCTTCCTCACGCTATAAAGCAAAATTTAGAATTACGTTTTGAATAGCTATTGCAGAGATCAGCAAACTTAAGAAACAAACTAAGCACATACCACTCGAGTAAAAAAAATCACACCTTATTCCAAAGCCACCGCTTTTGCCTAAAAGAGGGTAAACAGTTTTATTTAATAACATACGTCATACTAATTTCTTTGGTTGTATGTGTCTGCAATTTTAAAACATATATACCGCAAGAATATACGAAAAAACTAGTATGTAATATCTAACTTCAGGCTATAAGACTATGACGGTGAAAACAGCTTCAGTGCAAAGCACTGACGTAGTCTTCACGGATCTCAGTACCTTAGATTTTTTCTTCTGGGACCATCTGAAATCGGTCGTAGGAGGATCGGACGGCACTGATCGTCGTTGCTTCAGTTGATATCGCCAGCACACAGGGCGGGTTTGAATGCGTCCGGAATCCTTCGTCCGTCGATATCGGCTATGCGGCCGCAACAAATAATTTCTATAAATATGTCTAGTCATCTTCTCCATTTTACATTAAACTGTTATGAATTGTAATCCTGCTTTTACGTCAAATAAATATTTTTCTACTTATTATTGGTCCCTTTTGTTCCGTTCGGCATCAAACCCTTCATAAATATTTGTACGATTTTCTCGTACTATACTTTGTTTGTGACCCCTTCTTCTATTGCAGTTTTTCTTTTTCTAGATGACTACTATCACTCTTCTCAATTTCTTGGTCGAATTCGGAAACGCCCTGTATTTGACATATGGGGTATATCATTCAGAAAAACTTTCTGAATGAAATAAATTTCTAAATGCTACTATATGTTTAAAATTAATCAGAACATGCGAATGACTGATAATGATTTTCTCTTAAATTACATAGTTTATAGGCAAAATTCTGTACTGAAATTAATACAATGTTTATTACATAGATTTGGAGATCCTATATATTAAATTTCCAGACAAAATGAAATAAACTGCATTTCACTAACTGATCATGTTCTAGAAATAAAGGAATAAAAATTATTCTTTTTTAAACATTTTTTCCGAAGAAAAGGAAAAGGTATATGAAAGATAATCCATACATTTTCTTGATAATATTATAAAATTACTCGAAATGCTAAAAATTATATTAGAAATTGAAATTTCTTGTAGATATTCGCATTATACTCATTTAATTTTATGTGCTACCTTTCTTTCCAAAAATTGTTCTGTTAATATTCACATGAAAAAGAAATATATATCGTAACATAACGTCCAGAATTTCATGACAATGTAACGAATTTTAATGTATGGCTAATTTCCTCAGTGATGGTATCATGGGTAAAACAATTTTATGACCCCATACATGTTCTAGTAGAGCGCTTATATTTCAATACCCTCAAAAGCCATAATTTTCGTTTGTGGTTTTTTGATAATTGAATTTAATTTTGAAAATTGAAATTTTTGTTTAGCCACAGTACGGTCTCAAAGTTTGGTAAAATTGCACAATAATTTGATGACGTCACAAGTGCGCGCGCACGAGTTAGGTTAAACAACGTTCAGTTCTATGTATAGCTCGACAGTGAGCGGTTGAAGGAGTAATGTACTAATTATTTTTTGGTGTAAAAATAAATCTTTACCAATGTATCTAAATAGAATTTATTTTATTTTGAAATATTTATAGATATTAGAACTGAAGACTTTCTTTGCCATAATAATTTGCATTTTGGAATTGGTTCAAAGCTCAAAAAATACAACTGATGCAGATTCCGATGATGAAAATGAAATGAATAATTTAGCTCTTCTTCGAGCATCATCAGAAATGAGGAGCATTATGAAAAGTAGGCGCAGTTATTTAGACGCGCATTCCAATGGTGAAAGGAATAACAGTTTCGCTGTTCAAAAAATTCGAAATTTTTTTATTAACTTCTTGCAGAGGATTTTTGTTTCATTGAATTTTATTAAATACATGCACACATGCATATCTATGTAACAAAAATCTACTCTAATAAATTTAATTTTGCTAAATATATATTTTCTGCAATATCCTTTTACACGAAAACGTATTTCAGCCCCTTCAGTTTCTTGTTAAACGATTTTGACTGTAATGAGAAATATCATTTTAATTCCCATGATACATGTTGCTTTATGCGCAATGTTTAAAGATATTGAAACTTAAATTTATTAAATTTACACGTATAATGAATTTCAAAGTTCTCTACTTCAGATTTCTTCGAAGCACATCGTGATAAATTTAAGTCCTTGAACTTTTTAAGTATCGAAAACATTCATTCGTATCCAGCTGCAATAATGTGTTAAAAAATCAGTGCTAAAGAAGTATAAAAGGACTTTTCCATTTACAACACGTAAGATAATTGTAGATAAATTTAACTAACACTTATATTTTGAGGTATTTCATTCTTGTTTGCTCATGTCACAACTTTCGAATGCATCAGAAAGTTATACAAATTTAATATCCGTGAGGCAGACGTTAAAAGAAGGAATTTAGTTCGGCTTCCCATACCTCAGTAAAATATTGATTCTGCTAAATCCATTTGAGGACTAAAATTAGATAACGCCTGTGCTACTGGTAAACTGCGTAAGAGTTTAATTATATTAAGACTTATCAGATGTTTATCTTTGAATTAAACTTTGTGTTTATGATTTTTTTTTTTTTTTTTTTTTTTTTTTTTTTTTTGTAGTTACAAGAGAAAAACAGACTCCTCTTTGTCATCCTATTTGTATGCCACCCCACGGGATAGTGGTAAGTCACGATGACTGCCGTAGCGAAGGGCACGGGTACTAGTTCCGGTGAAGGCACAGATGTTTGAGTATTTACGTATTAACGCCACCGAAGCTGCAAATCTACGCCTAAGATTTTTTTGACAAATCATAAATTAAAACACTTTGTCCGATAAATCAAGTTGCTTTTCACAAAATTTAATCGACGTCAACTCCTGGCATCAGCAGTATATGAACAAAATGGATTCTGCTTCCTTGAAACCAGTTGTCATTTCTAAGTTCCACTTGCTGATCACACTGTCTTAAAGTACAACTTCAAAACGTACGTGAACCAAAATAAAGTTTCATATCATGCGAATTGGTACATTTTCGTTTTCGAGGTAAAACACTTCGCTTTTGAAAAAAATAAAATTGCATCCTCTTCTGTGTTTGGCAAATTCCAAAGACGCATTTTCCTAGCACTAAAAACTCGCGTCAAAAATCAGGAAACAACAAGGCAAAAAGGAATTCAAAAGAAAAGTGCGTTCGAAGAATAGGTTTGATCTTTTTTAGCGCATCAGCGCAACTTCTGCTGCGTTAGCGTTAATACGTAAGTACCGTTGTTTGCAAATGAGTAGTATCTCTGCACCATGGGCCACTCTATACATGCGGCCAGCCAAGTATTCTCTCGTCAGGTTGGAGGCAGGGAAAGAGGAATATGACATCATCGGTAGGTCAACTCGAGCATTTCTCCTTCAAAATTGGCGGCGGAACTAAACAAAGTCGAACTATTTTCTGTATGTTAACGCCCAAAGCAGCAGGTCTATGCACATTGTAACTGTATTCCCTACCTGTAATGTACCTGTATGCCAAAAACTGTCGCAAACGTGACTCCTTGTCACAATGAATTTCGTGGGCTTCATGTGATTCAGACAAACAAAATTGGTTACAAAAGCAGCTATTTGGATCACAACAAAATCATTGTTTAACATTTGTATTAAATTTTCTGTTATAAACCAAAAGACTGGCTTAATAAACTTTTATTTTTATTTTCATCAAAGTTGTTCTCTGATTCCAGTTACATGGTAGTTAAGGGCAGAAATTCGTAAACAGGTTAAGGTAATTTCGAATGTTAACCTTTAGGTTCAGTCTTCACGCATAGTTTATTTTTGTAACAAGGTTTACACATTTCAAGCGAAAATAGTTTGCAGATTAGGTTCTCATGCTATTTGCGCTCTCTCAGATAAACAAAATGAATGGGTTTTCCGAACTGATAATGCAGCATAGTAGAGTCCATGATCTATTAGACAAAAACAATGTTAAGAATTAATATTTCATAGTTCACGAAAAACACTAATTCTATAAACTAGTGGTCTGAACCTATAGGCCATCGAAGCAATCGTACGCAACCACCGAACACATTTTCCGTCCAGTCAATTAAGAATTATTATGATATTAATTATTATGAGAAGAATTTGTAACAATTTTAGGATTTTAAGGTTTTGAATCCAATTTTAGGTTATTTTGATTATCATTAAAAAAGAACATGAGTAATGCCTCTGAAGAGCTGCAAATTGTGATGACACAGAGATTTAAAGTTAGTTATTTGATTATTTATATGACTTAAATCGGCATTAAAATCGTTGTAGAACATTTTATTTTCATAATTACGTTTTCCTTTTACGACTGCTTGTATACCGATGGCCTGAAGAAACAGCGAATTTCCAGAATTAAATCAATGAACACATTAACTACGGACATGCTGATTAATACAAATTTAATTGAAGAAAACAATATCTAGTAGGAAATGCAGAACAACCTTTTACGCTCAGTTTTCCGTACCCAGTTGAGGCACTTAAATTATATAAGACTTGTGAATCCACGTAAATTATATCAGACTTGTATAGATCAATAATAAAAAGTTATTAAAATTGAAACTTGATCACGCAATAATTTTTAATACTGCGTTTGACTTTCTTATTTTTGTTCGTTATTCTTGATCAATATTAGGATTTATCTCTGATCAATTTTTAACAAAGTCCGCGATAACACTTTACAAACGTTTAAACAAATGTATGTAGCTTATACAGATTGAACTATTAAATAATTAAGAAAATTCGTTCCTTAAATTTCATTTCTTCATGAAATATATGTGACATGGAAAGAGGTTGCGATTCGATGATGCCATGGATTTTTTAATTTATAATTTGCAGTTTGAGATTATAATTATTATGAGAAAATCTATAAACAATTTCTTAGTTACTAGCTTTTTCGTATAATCTAGCGGTACATAAATATTATAACATTCATTTGCATCAAAATGCGAGAGTGGCAAAGTATGCTTTCTAATGAAACCGCGTTGCCTGTTATAGGCAGAGCGGTGGCTTGAAGATATATTAAATTTTTGGTTCGTCTGCTCGGTTATGTGCTAAAATTGTTGTTTCTGTTTGCTGTCGAAGTCAAAATGTTTTAAAAGCGTAATGCACAAGTTTCATTTACAGCGTGGTGAAGATTTTAATATTTTTTTAGAAAGAACTGATTTGTGGTTTTAAAAGCTGAATTATGTTTAAATGAGGAGCGATTGCCAAGAGCTCTACCAGAAAGTTTTATCAGTTAAAGGTTTATCAGTTTTGGTCCTGTGGCTCTCACCTCTCGAAGCCTTAGCCACCACAATCAATAGATCTCGTCCAATCACATTTATATCTCCCTTTATTCCGAAAATCAAATCAGTAGCAGATGTGTGTTCTGATTTACTCATACTTCTCAACACAAATAATCGAATTATTCTAGATGGAGTTTTTAATATTTGGAATTTGATTTTGGAATTTAATTTAATTTGCATTTGGAAATGCAATTCAATTAATAACTGTGGTATAATAACGTACGAACATGCCGAATGAACCAATATTTTAATTACAGCTGTGCATAAACGAACATATTATAGGGCTCGCAGATCCGCCTTTATTAATTTCTTTCTTTTCTAAAGTATTAACTCTCTGACTTATATTGAGATACTTTCTTAGGATCGTAATTCGGCAGTGGTGGAAATCAGCATTAATAGCTTCAGTACACAACACAAAAGAGCCCTTTTTGCTAACTGCTCAGGATATGCCACAGCCCTAGCATATACCCAATACATTACCCCATATACATGCAAGAAATAAGTTAGATTTTTTGACTAAAGAATTTACGAATGAATTACACTACGCTTTCACCTAAAACAGGAAGGAAGTTGCAGAATAAAAACGATATAAAATTCTTTCTTTAATAGAACGGGCTAAAAATATTATGCTAGAGAAACCCGGCAAAAGTCATGTTGTCCTCAAGAGGAAAGAATCATGAATATATTCAATCATGAGGTCAGTATCCTTATCAATGAACAAGCACAACTGGACCTAATTAGGTACTTAGAACCAGTTTTGATAGATGATAGTTCTGTCTGGAATGCTTTTTCCAGACAATGCTGTTTTTCCAGACAATGCTGGAATGCTGTTTCCAGTATAAAAGCGCAATACAAAATGTTCCACCTCTTAATGGCCCTAACGGGACGGCATTCACCGAAATTGAGGAGAAAGTGTCTCTAGCAGATCACAAAGCATCTCAATTTTGGACTCACAACATATCACAACCTCAAACAGAATGCATTGTGTAATTACTCAATACTCTATTCTTTTCAAAAACACACACAAACAATTTCCCTGTTGCCATGCCCTCGGATGTAAATAGATATATCGAAAATAGAAAAAATCCCAAATGTCCTGGACGGGCTTGCTCCAAGGTCGTTCTCGCGGTTTTCCCGATGTGCAATGAAACATGAAAGCCAGTTCCCCTTAGAAAGCCCTCCAAGAATCTATTCCCTTAGACGGATAACCGCAGGGTGGTTTCCCATAACACACCGAAACATCTTTGGAATATATAAGTATTTATTAGTCATATTTATATCTCCGTACCTATAATTAAATACTAAATATGTACGCTATGAGGGCTTGGTAATTCGTGTGTCATATAGTATGCGTATTCGAGCGATGTTTTCGGATCATTGCTACAACCATCGAACATTTATAATTTCTTAGCTTAGGAGATATCATTTTAAAAGAAGATACTTTCGAAGGCTGTGTTTGCACAATTTCAGCAGATAGAAAGTACTGTAGCAGGCTGAAATCCTGTATAGGAATTTGTGAAGCTGTATAGGGTTCAGTAATCCTTTAATGTTCAATTTTAATATTTTAAATAATTGCAACCCGATGTGTGTAATTGAAGCATTAGAATAATTAGTTAAGCCGAATGCCGTAATTCTAGACGTTATTATCGAATTCATAATTTCAAAATTCTTTTTTCTTTCCTAACCTTTTTCTTACCTTTGCTAGTTAAGATTTTGTGAATTCTATCTTGCCTTAACCAGAAGCTTTAAAGCCGTTGGGCTACCTAAGCGTATTTTCTTAATCAAAAATAAATAAATAAAATAAAATAATATTTTTCTAGGTAAATGTTAACATCAAATTTCTTAATATTTAGTTCAAAATGCTTTATTAGTTGCACAAGGTTTTCCTTAACCTAATTTATAGTTGAAATGTTTTTTTAGATTTATAGAATAACACCATTTGGAATTTAAAAATTTATATTTTAAATAAATAAGTAAATGTATATATAAAGAAGGTGACCCATGTATGTACACAGATGCCCATGCATTTTTACAGCTTCAAATTTTCTGAAACGCAAACCTATGTAGATGTCTCAAAGCTAATTTTGCAGTCGAATTTGGTGGCAAGGTTTTATTTAAAGGTTATCAGTCCGACCCAGCCGTTGACATTACATTCGTTCATAGGCGTGTTATCCCTGTATTTTCTTGAAGTCTCGTTTCAAGTATTTGCTTCTGTCAAATGTTCCCTATTCACAGCTGCATCCAGAGTGAAGATAGCTTTTCTTATTTGTTTACTCACGATTGCGATGCATATTAACCAAATTTCACTGATAGTTTTATTTGAAATCAGAAAGAATATAAATAACGCTTTAAAATCGTAGCATTTGATATAACGACAGGAGGAAATTGAAAAGTGTAATAGTACTACTTTGTTAATTTCTAAGATATTTTCTTCGCGGAAAAGAAATTACATCACTTTTATACAAAATTACTGCTACTTCTGCCATTTGAACTCTATTAAATTCTGCAATGAAGAAATGCACCGGGATCCTGAATTGGGAAACTGTAATCTCCAAGAAATTTAATAAAAGTTTCGTCTTTAAATTCACTGTTTAACTAGGATGTCAAAATTACGGACATGGGCCATATAAAACACATCTCTCGAGGAATCTTTCACAATGAATCCAGTTTCCCTCTTTTAGGTAATTTTATTCAGCGTTATGTTCATCCCATAATCTCAAAATGTACACAGTTTAAATTTTCTCCATCGATAAGCAAGGAAGAACAAGCACGGTGTCAAAATGGCGAAGTGAGACTGGAAAATTTTAAATTCCAAATGCAAGCAGCAATTATTGTTCCGGCGATTTCTAAATGGACTGTAACTCTCAATTAAACTAATTTACAAACTACTTTGTAACATATCTTTATCTTTATTATACTAATTTTTGAGAGACGCTCAGGCTCCCACAATCACTCTCTGCTTCGCCATTGAAGCCAACTCCAAAGTAATTCACATTCTTTTTGTAAACAGTAACGATGACAGCGCCATCTGCCTTCAGAGGGACTTAACACTCCCCCGGATTGAAATTACAAAATTTCAAGAAATTATACAAACATTCTTAACAAAGTTAATATACTTATAAACAACATAATATATTATTACTATAACTACAGCTATTACAATACTATAACAATACAATACATATGCAAAAATATCATTTCAGTTTTCTATCGGAAGAACGGCGGTCTTTGTTATCGCTCTTTTTAATTCTCCTGATTTTGTTTTGATTTTAACCGTTCTTACTTTATTGTCAGATCTATGATAGACTTTAATAACCCGACCTAATATCCATATGCAAATTGGCAGATAATCCTCCTTGACGAGTACCATAGTACCAACAGAAATATTGTCCTTCTCTATCATCCACTTGTTTCTCTGCTGCAGAGTTCCTAAATAGTCATTTGACCATTTCTTCCAAATAATTTGAACTACTTTGTTCTCTGCCACCGGCTTAACCGATTTTCAGTTACGTCTATTATCATTGGCTCCGGAATCGTCTGTATTGATCTCCCTATTAAAAAATGACCTGGGGTCAAAACGTCATAACAATCAAAATCATTAGAAATAGGTGTAAGAGGTCTCGAATTTAGTATTCCTTCTACCTGCTCGATTATGGTTTCTAACTCCTCATATGTAAAACGCAAATTTCCTATCGTTATCTTTAAATGATACTTTACGGACTTTACACCGGCTTCCCATAGCCCTCCGAAATGAGGGGACTAGGGAGGTATAAAGTTCCAGTCTATTCTTTCGGACGTGAAATATGAGGCCAAAGTTTTATCAGGAAAATTAATTACATTGTAAAATTTCTTCAACAGAGAATTTGCTCCTACAAAATTAGGGGCATTATCAGTGAATATATTCGCACATTTGCCACGTCTGGCCATGAAACGCTTAAGAGTGGCAATTAAAGCACTAGAAGTTAAATCTGACAAAGGCTCAAGATGAATAGCTCGTGTCACAAAACATATACATACACAAATGTAAATTTTATTTAGCACGCCCTTTCTCTGATGCTTGTAAGTCACATAAAAGGGACCGCATAGATCCAAACCTGAAACACTGAATGGGGGTGATCTTAAAAACACTAAATGGGTGTAATTAACACTCTCTCGTATGGCAAATTGCCCATAATCTGTGAAGACAAAATCGGTTTGCATTTAAAGCATGTCACACAAAGATGTACTGTTTTTCGCGCCAAATCTCTACCACCTAATGGCCAAAATTTTAAACGTACTGCATTCAATAATCCTTGGGGTCCAACATGCAATAATCTTCTGTGCACAATCGAAAAATAAATCTTACTTAGCTTAGAATTTTTTGGTAGGATTGCAGGATATTTCTGAGAAAATGGTAAAGAAGCTTTTTCAAGACGGCCACCAACGCGAATTATTCCTTTATGATCAATAAAGGGATGTAAATTTTTTAAGTTACCTGTTATGTCCTTTTTACAAAACAGAACCTTCTGCTCATGCTTAATAAGCATTTCCTCAGCTATTCTTACCTCCTCTAGTTGAAGAGGGCCTACCTTTATTGATTCACCTTTCCTGCAATTACAAATAAACCTAAAAATATAAGAAAGAACATTAATTATTCTATAATAATTGTTACTAATATTCAAGAGTTCGTCTAAAACGTTAGAGTTCATGTCAATCAACATAGTTCTTTCAGAAATGTCATTAATGTCACTAGAACTTTTGCTTTCTTGCACAAAGGAGTCCCTTTCATTTGGTGTTAGGTTCTCAACCTCTGGAACTATTGGTTGTAAGCGCTCGTAGGGAAGATGCGGCTCTGTAAAAAATTCTGCACAAGTCCACCACTTAGAATTGTTCACTAGAGAAGAGGCACTAACTCCACGCGTTAGAAGATCGGCTGGATTGTCTTTGGTTGAACAATAAAACCATGAATCTGGATTAGTCAACTTCTGAATCTCGTCGACGCGATTTTGAACGAAAGACTTCCATCTCCTGCTTGATCCTTTGATCCAATACAGTGTAACTTTAGAATCACTCCAAAAAAAGATATTAGATGAACCTTTACGATCTAAAACTTTTTTAACTTCCGTTCCCAATCTTGCACCAATCAGTGCACCCAGCAATTCAAGTCGAGGCAAGGAAACTTTTTTGACAGGTGAAACTCTGCTCTTGGAAGCCAGCAAATTCAAAGAAATTTTTTCTTGATTCTGTACCTTTACGTAAACGGCTGCACCATACAACTTTTGACTTGCGTCAGAAAAAACACGGATCTCTATATTTTCATCACATGAATCCAAAGCAAATCTTGAAACACTAATGTTACTAAGTTCTGAAAGCTCGCTACACCACTGAGACCACTCGTCGTTCAAATCAGAAGGAAGCTCTTCATCCCATGGTAATTTACGTAACCATAGCTTTTGTAGTAAAAGTTTTATTCTAACAGTGAATGGTGTGATGAGTCCAAGAGGATCATATATTTTTCCAGCTGTTTGGAGGATGAAGCGTTTGGTACTTTTCTTTCTCCTCGAAATTTTCGTCAAACAAGAAGTCTCTATACTCAAACTATCTTCCTGAATGTTCCATTGAATTCCTAGTACCTTCAGTATCCTTTCATTTGAGCTTACGGGATGAATATCAAAATTTTCTTCTTCCCATTTTTTAGCTAAATGATAATCATTCGTCACCCATTTGCGTAGATTCATCCCAGCTCCACGCATAATTTTCTTTGCTTCCCTTGAAGTTTTTAAGGCTTCTGATACATCATCTGCTCCTGTAAAAAGATCATCAACATACATGCATGTATCAAGAATTTGAAAGGTATCGGGATACAAATTTCTGTACTTTTGGATATGCAGCTTTATAGTTGCAGCTAACAAAAAAGGACTGGAATTAACACCAAAGAGCACACGCTTAAATCTATACACTTCTAGCTGATCGTCGGTATTCTGCAAAGGTGTATCAATATTCTTAACAAATAAAAATCTAACTGCATCTCGATCTTTTTCAGCTAACACGATCTGTAAAAATGCCTTTTCGATATCTCCTAAGATTGCAACTCTATTAAATCTAAAATATATCAGCAAGTGAAATATATTTTGATTCAGATTAATACCTGGCCACAAACAATCATTCAGGGACAGACTATCTATTTCATGTGAGCTCGCATCAAATACAATACGCATTTTTGCTGTAATGCTTTCTTCTCTATAAACTGCCTGATGCGGCATATAAAAAACTGGCTTGTTTACTGGTTTCGTAGAATCTAATACTCTTTCTATTATCCCTTGATTTAGGTACTCTTCTAAAGTTTCTCTATATTTCAGGTATAATGTATTATCATGCTGCATTTTTCTCATCAGGATTTTTATTCTTTTTTCTGCGACACCAAAATTGTCGCCTAAATGTTCCCAACGTTTCTTCCAAGGCAGACTAACAATATAACGACCATCTTTGAAACTAACAGTTTTGTTGAATATCTCTAATGCTTTATCTTCATCGTAAGAATTGGAATCATCTCTGATACCAATTGGTTCCAAATCAAAAAACTTCTTCATCTGTGCTTCGACACTGTCATAAATTAACCAACAATGCATTAATTGTTTCTCATGTGGTAAATCTTCAATGCTACCGCTTACCAAATACCCAAATGCTGAGTTTTGTAACACTAAATTTGTATTTGGTACATAAATTTGCCCGGATCTTATCAAATCGAAAAATATTTCAGATCCTAAAAGTAACTGAATTTTACCCGGTTTGTGAAAGTCTGGATCAGCTAACGTAACTCCTTGTGGAATCTCAATATTACAGACATCAATTTGTCTAGAAGGCATCAAATGAGTAATTTTCGGAATTACGAAAAACTCTAGTTTACGACTGTATGTGTTTCCTTTATTTAAAATAACCGCACTTATTTTTGACTTCACCGTTGTTGAAATCCCAGATAAACATCCTACTGATAGGTTTACATTTTCTCTCTGCAAATGAAGCTTCTCAGCTAATTCCGATGAACAAAGATGAATCATACTTCCACTGTCAAGCAAAGTTCTGGCTGGAAATATTTCTCCTCCATTTCCCTTAATGTAAACAATCGCTGTCGATAGTAGGACTCTATTAACTGCATTACAATTTTTATTTACATTAGCTGTCATAAAACACTCGTTATCCTTATTTATAAATGGCTTCGCTACTTCCGTAGACGAACTGGCGTCTCACTTTTGATCCGACAGAGAGGCGATTTCGCAACTCTCTCTATTTTGGGAAATCGAAACTTTTTCTCGCTCATAACACAGTAACGAATTGTGCTTTTTTCTGCATAGCCTACAAGAGTAATTTGAAGGGCAATTTCTCACTCCATGATTTCCAAAACAGCAGAAACATAAGTTGTGCTTTTTAACATACTCGACTCTATCCTTTAAGCTGAATTTTTGAAATTTAGGGCATTTAAATAATTTATGTTCCACATTACACAGTTTACAAATTAAAGCACGTTTTTCAGTCACACATGAAACCATTGAAGAAACCTTTGATTGACTTACTGAAGCTTTAGATTTAGACATTACTGGAATTCTAGAAGCGTTTAATGTCCTCGCGTGATCCTTTAGAAATTCTAATAACTCTGTAATTCAGAAGTCCAACAACAAAAATCAGCGTTATACCTACAAAATTTTCACAGGACTAGTTTCGATGGTTTTACCGAACCATCATCTTCAGCTGCAAAACCGCAAATGAACAAGATAGGAAATAATGATTAGATAAGATAAGAAAGCCTGGACAAGAATAAGCAAGTGGCGCCATCTGTTGGCGAAACCAGAACTAAAACATAATTTCTCTAAAAGCCGAAGGCAAATTTGGATTGGAATTAGGATCGTTAACTAGAACAGAAAGATTTTTATGAATGTGAAATGCCTCTAAAAAATCCAGTTCTCCAATGGAAGATGTTTTTTGAATAATTTTGGCAGCAGAAAAATTGAAAGTGTGATTTTCGGACCAACAATGTTGAGCAACAGAAGACTTCTGTGTTTCTTTTTTTCTAACATATGCGTCATGTTCTTTGACGCGAAATTTTAAGGCTCTCTTAGTTTGGCCAATGTAAATTAAACCACACTGGCAAGGAATCCTATAAATACCCCAGGAATTCATATCCGGAATGGGGTCCTTGAGTATAGATGTTGGAATTTTATTGATGGGTGAATAAAAAACCCGAAAGTTAAATTTCTGCAAAATATGTGCAACTTTATAGCTAATTGATGGAAAGAAGGGAATGACAACAGAATTTTTATAATCTCCTAAAATAAGAGTGTGGCTTTTAGTGTGTTCAGATGAGAATTTTTTAACTGCTTGATTAATAATGTTGGGTGAAAAGCCCCTGTCAATAGCTATTGCTTTTAAATAATTTAGTTCTTCATCAAGGGCTAATTTGGAGGAGCAAACTTGAAGAGCACGGAAAACGTAGGAATAAAATGAAGCTAACTATTGTTTAGTCGGATGACATGATTTAAAGTGTGGTGGAAACGGTAAACTGTAGTACTGAAGTTGGATGTGTTACGTGTGACCAGAATGTCGAGAAACGGAAGAGAATTGCAAGTCTCAAGTTCAAAAGTGAACTGAATAGCAGGATCAATAGAATTCATTGTTGAAAGAACTTTATTTAAATCATCTTTATTACCTTCAAACAGGGTAAAAGTATCGTCTACGTAGCGGAACCATGCCGGGAAGTTTAAAGTTTCAAACAATTTTGATTCATAATAATGCATGTAGATATCAGCCAGGATGGGACTGAGGGGGCTTCCCATGGCTAATCCCTCAGTTTGTTTGTAATATTTATTTTGGAAAACAAAATGTGTTTGTTTCAAACAGAGTTGAGTGAGAGAAATTAGCTCCTCAATTTCGATGCAAGAGAAATGAAATTCGCGAAGTCTGGTTTCTAGACATCTTAATGCACCCTCCACTGGGACATTGGTGAATAATGATTTTACATCAAAAGAAACCATGAGTAAATTACTAGGAGAAATGTTTTTAACCTTTTTTACAAACTCTATTGAATTTTTTATGGTGTAAATGTTATTGTCTAATAGAGTGGAAAATCTAGAAACCAAATATTTAGCTAAAGGATACGAGGCAGTACCTAAATTTGATACAATAGGGCGGAAAGGAATACCACTTTTATGAATTTTGGGAAGAGCATATAATCTGGCAAAATTCGCAACAGATGGGATAAGCGAATGTTTTAAGTTGCTTGAAATGATTTGCGAAGATTTGATCGCAGTTTTTATTTTGGATAAGTCCGAAGGTGAAGGATCTTTAGGGATCGGATTATATGGTCCTTCGTTTAAGAGTTTAGTGACACCATCGATGTAAGTGTTCTTATCCATGACGACTATCTGGCCGCCTTTGTCGGCCTTTGAAATGATAATATCCGGGTTAGAATGAATTTTGCGCATTGTAGCTCTTTCTCTCGCAGTTAGATTTGGTTTCAAAGGTTTATTATTGAATTTCACATTATGAGCGATAAGATGCCTAATCATTTCTTTCTGTGAATCTGAAACTTTACTGAACTTGAAAGCTTTTTCGATAGGAGCCAAAATCTTTGGAATCGAGGGTTTACAAGGGTTACATCGAAATTCATTCTAACCCGAATATTATCATTTCAAAGGCCGACAAAGGCGGCCAGATAGTCGTCATGGATAAGAACACTTACATCGATGGTGTCACTAAACTCTTAAACGAAGGACCATATAATCCGATCCCTAAAGATCCTTCGGACTTATCCAAAATAAAAACTGCGATCAAATCTTCGCAAATCATTTCAAGCAACTTAAAACATTCGCTTATCCCATCTGTTGCGAATTTTGCCAGATTATATGCTCTTCCCAAAATTCATAAAAGTGGTATTCCTATCCGCCCTATTGTAACAAATTTAGGTACTGCCTCCTATCCTTTAGCTAAATATTTGGTTTCTAGATTTTCCACTCTATTAGACAATAACATTTACACCATAAAAAATTCAATAGAGTTTGTAAAAAAGGTTAAAAACATTTCTCCTAGTAATTTACTCATGGTTTCTTTTGATGTAAAATCATTATTCACCAATGTCCCAGTGGAGGGTGCATTAAGATGTCTAGAAACCAGACTTCGCGAATTTCATTTCTCTTGCATCGAAATTGAGGAGCTAATTTCTCTCACTCAACTCTGTTTGAAACAAACACATTTTGTTTTCCAAAATAAATATTACAAACAAACTGAGGGATTAGCCATGGGAAGCCCCCTCAGTCCCATCCTGGCTGATATCTACATGCATTATTATGAATCAAAATTGTTTGAAACTTTAAACTTCCCGGCATGGTTCCGCTACGTAGACGATACTTTTAGCCTGTTTGAAGGTAATAAAGATGATTTAAATAAAGTTCTTTCAACAATGAATTCTATTGATCCTGCTATTCAGTTCACTTTTGAACTTGAGACTTGCAATTCTCTTCCGTTTCTCGACATTCTGGTCACACGTAACACATCCAACTTCAGTACTACAGTTTACCGTAAACCTTCATCGGTTTGCCTTCCACCACACTTTAAATCATGTCATCCGACTAAACAAAAGTTAGCTTCATTTTATTCCTATGTTTTCCGTGCTCTTCAAGTTTGCTCCTCCAAATTAGCCCTTGATGAAGAACTAAATTATTTAAAAGCAATAGCTATTGACAGGGGCTTTTCACCCAACATTATTAATCAAGCAGTTAAAAAATTCTCATCTGAACACACTAAAAGCCACACTCTTATTTTAGGAGATTATAAAAATTCTGTTGTCATTCCCTTCTTTCCATCAATTAGCTATAAAGTTGCACATATTTTGCAGAAATTTAACTTTCGGGTTGTTTATTCTCCCATCAATAAAATTCCAACTTCTATACTCAAGGACCCCATTCCGGATATGAATTCGTAAACACACGAAACGTTAATAAAAAAAGGACAAAATAAGTTTTTTAATTGCATCTTAGTAAGAAAAAATGAACATTGAGACGATGAACAGAGAAAAATGTATGCCAACACTTAACGTCGCATCAGGAGTTCTAGGCGTATACTGCTATACTGCTTTTATAATTTTTGTAATTTTGTTGTTGAATTATGCGTGGCGTAAATGCGAAGAAAATTATGCTTAGCAATAAAGTTAAAAGAAACAGAAAATAGGTTAGTAGCAATGACTCTGACGGCAGAATGGTGGACTGCGAGCTGCGCGGATGCGTTGAATTGACTTATTCTATTTTCCGTTGATAGCTATATATCATAATAAAATAACACCACACACATTACAGTTTCAATAAATTTATTTTACATAGCGACTCTCTGGCGCTAGGTTTCACCTTACAGCCTAACATATGAATCGCAACTTCCAATGTACTACAAAATCGAGTTTTTCACAGAAAACATTTCAGTGCCAATTCCGGCGGCGCATGCGCCATTAGCCAAGATTCCGCTCTGGCGCCAAACATTTCTCAGCTAATACAAAACGTGCGTGAAAAAGCTCAATAAATATTTTGGGCTATCGTCAAATTCTGAAACCTTTCAGCCGTTTATTTTTAATTTTTCCATTTTCAAGTGCAGCATGTTTGCGTTTCAAAAAATTTGTGCTTAAGTATATTTAAATGCTCATTACGTAAAACAACTATAAAAAAATTTCGCTGATGCAGCGGACAGAAACAGAAAGCGTTTTTTGTTATTTGGGTTTTAACCCGAATCATGCTTTCTATAAAAACGTTTTGGTTTTATTTCCCAGTATTTGAGTTCAACAAAAATGTTTTATGTTTGAAACAGAAATTTAAAAAAAAAAATTGCTTGCTAAATAAATTATGCGTGTATATACAGTTAACGCATCCCATGTATATACATAGATGGCTTTAGCGTAATTATATGTGAAATTGTATTTGTATTTTTCTGTAAAATATAACATGAAAGACTAAAGAAACGAAGCTTTGTCAAAACAGCGAAAATACAGGGTCAAGCCTATGTAACATGGAGAGAATGTGTATCTCGCTAACCTGGCGAGGTATCACCAAGCTGGACACGGTTTAGGCGACTTTTGCTCGGTCCACGTATGAATTGTCGTTGAATAAATGTAATTAATCCAGATATATAACTGTGATCGTACCCGGCACTAATATGCTCCCCAGCAATTTCTCGGTGGCCGTAGGAAAACTAAATAAGACAGCAGTTTAGGTTTGGCATAGTTCAGCGCGAGTTCGGAGCAATGATGTATTTCCGAGTTAGCTTCGGATTTTAGATGCGCTTTGCACTGCGTTGTTTCTAACTAGGTTTTGTACACAGATGCTCAGAATGTCCGTATTCTTGACAGGGAAGACACTGTATGATGTGTTTCTTTGGAGTATATTTTTCGATTTTCAAGTTCACACTAAACATGTTGTTTAAATGATGAATTTCTTAACCTGCTGATTTTTTCCTTAGTTCAATAAGGGAAATAGGTAATTTTTCAAAGTTATTTTTCTACTTCGCCTGAATTGTTTAACTTTTAGTGCAGGATAGTTTCTTCTTTCTAAATCATTTTTTATGGTTTCCTCTGACATCGGTTTAGGAAGATTTTTTACAATAATCATAAGTGGTTTTTTACTCTCGAGGTGGAATGAATGATAGGGGATATTCTTGTCTTTAAGTATTTCAGTTGCATTTCATAGTCTTTAACGGTCTTCACGTTTACATACAGTGACTGGGTTTCCATTTCAGCTTCGAATTCATCCAAACAAACATTGCTTACAAGTTCACGCCCTGCCATCCAATCTTTTTCTTTCTGAGATAAAACTCTTTCGGCGGGGGGCGATTTCCTCTTCTGTTGCTCCTTCTGCTTCTCGGTTCTGAATATTTTGTAAGGTTTAGAAACGATTTTCTTGCGGTTTTTCCATCGGTTTGGCGGGTGTTGGTGCTTTTGCTGCCTTCTTTGGTGGAATTCACGGTTCCGGTGGTTGAGTCATCTGCTTCTCAGTAGGATTTTCAGGGGCTTTCATCACATATTTTGGTGATATTGGATCATTCTTCTTTATATTTTCAAGGAATGCATTCGTCTCTGCACTTTGATTGCCTGACAAGGCTTTCATAATTGCTTCTACTCCATATTCTTTAATAATCCGCTGTACATTCTTTGACTCGGTAGCATCCATTGTTTTGAGTCATGTTACTTCTCTCGTCTACGCATCTGCTTTCGATTTAGAAGATTTCTTTTTCTTTGGTAATCTTTCATCTTTCTGGAAGCTGTCTCGTCGAGGATTCGGCTGGGATTCTATCGATCTCGTAGATTGTTCGGAATCATATTCATCATCAAAGTCAGAGGATGTCCTGAAAAGCACATTTTCTCGTGCACCCGAAGGTAACACTGCCGGCTTCAAACTCTGAGAAATATTTCTTATTATTTGCCGATTACTTGTACTGCTATCGAAAACTAAACTCTCTGCTGATTGTCAGTTTCTAAGTATAAAGACGCAACACAAATATTCCACATCTTAATAGCACTAACGGGATCGCATACAAAGAAATTGAGAAAAATAAGTCTGTAGCAGCTCATTGCGCATCTGAATTTTACACTCACAACATATCCCCCTCAAACAGAACACCCTCAAACACCCTCAAACAGAACAAGTTGTGTAATTTCTCAATATACAATTCTTTTTCTAGAACACATATGAACAACATCCCAGTTGTTAAGCCCTCGGATGTGATTATATATATCAAAATAATAAAAAATCGCAAAGGTACGAGATGGGTTGACTGTAAGTGAATTTCATGGCTTTTCCGATGTGGAACGTAACTAAGAGCCAGTTCGCTTTACAATGGATCTCAAAATGTCATCTTTTCCCTTACAGAAATAACCACAACGTGTTTTGCATAATCGAACAAATCGAATCGCTCCACAACTGTGGCCTTTTTGTTCCAAATTTGTTCACGAAGACTTTTTAGTAATTCAATGTAGTAGTATTGATTAACAGTCTCACCACTGAGAACCCATTGAATCATGATGTCAATCATGATCTTCTTCCACAGAGTCCCTTCCACCTGAAAACCACTTATGCCATTCACAGACAAAATTTCATTTCCATAAGCCTCGGTTAATAATTGAAATGTTTCCTCTGTGGCTGATTTCTGAAGTTTCACAAGAAACTTGATGTTAATTTGCTGTTCGGTGTTTATATTAGACATTTTTCCGGCGGAATGCAGTCACGTGTTCACTCAAAGACGAAGTACTCCACAATGGTGCCCTTTCGGTTAAGTCAAAAACTGGTTGCATGGATAGAAGGTGTGGTATGACGTCGCCAAAACAGTTGTTGCCAACTCCACTCTGTTTTCAAGCTACTTAGTTAGTCTCGTTTTCTTTTTTTTTGTGTGTGTGCTACGAGGGCGTTGTATTTCGTGTGTAATATGGTATGTGTATTTGTGAGATGTTCCCGGATTATTGCTACAACCGACGAACATTACTAATGTCTTAACTTAGGAGATATCATTTTGATACTAAAAATTGAGCATCATTTTCTCTTAGCTTAGGAGATACTATTTTGAAAGTAGATACTTTTTGAAGAGAGTGTTTGTACTATTTAAGCAGATAGAAAGGGCAATAGCAGGATGAACACCTATATAGGATGTTATGGATCTGTATAGTATTCAGTAATACTTAACTATTCAATGTTAATATTTTAAATAATTATCACCTGATGTGTCTACTTGTAGCATTAAGATATGAATAATTAGTATGGCTTAACAAGAATGTTAAGCCATACTAATTATTCATATCATATGTAATGTGATAAATGTTGCCATTTATCATTTGCGAACTTTATCTTGCTGTAACCACACATGTGAAAGCTCTTGGATTCCAGATGCCGATTTTCTTAATTAAAAAGAAGTTAATTAAACCTTTTTTGGTTAATTATTTCCATCAAATTGCTTAATATATAGTTCAAAATGCTTTATAAGTTGCACGAGGTTTTCTGATCGCAATTTACAGTTAAATACTTTTTTTTTTTTCTAGAAGATTAAAATTTCTGTATTAAAATACATATTTTTAATCTATCTATCTATCTATCTATACATACATATATAAAGAAGGTGACACTCTTACATACAGAAGCACATGCATTTTTAGACTTTCGAATTTTCTGAAATGCAAAGATATGCAGATGCCTGAAAACTAAATTTTGCCGTTCGATTAGTTGCGAGTTTTTTTTTACGTCCTTGCAATCTCCATCTGAAGTTACATTCGTTCATAGTAGTATTATTCCTATATTTTCCGGAATAAGCTTATTTGGAAATATTTTATTTCTAAATATTTGCTTCTGTCAAGTTTTTCCTATTCACCACTGCATCCAGAGTGAAGCTTGTTATTTGTTTTACCCATGATCACAATGGATATTAACTGAATTCCACTGATAATTTTGACTGGATTGAGAAAGAATAAAAATAATGTTGAAAACCGTAGCATTGGATATAATGAAAGGAGGAACCTGAAAAATGTAACATTACGACTTTGTGACTTTACTGCAAGCAGTTCTCTTCCAGGAACAAAATTACATCAATTTTATACACAATTACCGCTCGCTGTGCCACTTGAAATTTTGTATACTAAATTCAGCTTTGCTCAATTCTGAAATGAGTAACTGCATCGAGATACTGAATTTTGAAATAATAAAGCTCGCTTGAAGAAATTTAATAGTAGTTTCATTCGTAAACTACTGATAAAGAGGAAGTCAACAATACCGACATACGCCATATGCAACATATCCATCTTTCACAATTAATCCAGTCTCCTACTTTTAGATAAATTTTTTTCAGCTTTATTTGAGATAATGGTTCACCCCATTATCTCAAATCTATACAGTGTAATTATTTTTCCATCAATGAACAAGGAAGAAAAGCTGTTAGTCTAAAAGGAGGCTTTAAAATTAATCAGCAGTTATAGCAGCTAGTGTCTTTTATTTTGCCATCGATAGGTCCTTTGGTTCCCTGGGTTAGGTGGTCATTAGCCAATTAGATCCCCGTCAGTGGAATCAATAAAAATTAGATCTAAATGCAATGTTTTCCAGTTAAACAAAGACTTTGCGAAAAACTGCTAAAATGTTGACATTGTTATTTTTTCTTAGTTGAAGAAACCGTTCTCGTTTCGCATACGTTTCTGAAATATTTCTCTAGATCATGATTTTCCAGCATTCTTATGAATTCGTACACTTTGCGCTGAATGGAGTATAGTCGGCAGTAAATTTTCCAATAAAAGCTCAGAAACATGTTGCTGCTAAACATATTGTTTATAAACATATAGAAGAAAATCCCCGACCTCGCATAGTTCATTATTAAATCACCGTTTTGCCTCTAACACGCAATGCAGTTTCATTGAAAAACTGTTTCATCTATTTCAGGTTATGTTTTTGCCAAATGTAGCTAAATTTTTATACAACACAAATTGAGAGGAAAACTGGTTTGCAATAATTTGTTTTTCTACCAGTAATTTAATAGTCTCCCCGTCCCAAATTAGTAGCTACATCTAGAAAAACATTATGATGTCAGATGGAGGCAACTCGTACAAAATAACCCATCTCTCTAAGGAAAAACTTTGTAGTCAAACTTTTCTTCCCCGAAACTTGGCATGTAATCCCGAAACTATATTATCAGGGAGATTTTCCTTAAATATCAATTAAAATTGATTTATTTGCGATTAAAGTTATCTTAACTTGACATTTTCACTCTCAATTTTTACTTTCCACAACTGTAGCACTTATTTTAGAACACATTTTCGGCGCGAATTTACAACTACCGCACTCTGTTAAGACACGCCCCATTTAGTAAGGACTCTACCCAAGGACCTTATGAGAAATAGACTAACCCAAACAGGTTTTCTCCCTCGTCTGACGCGTTGTCGTCTGTCACCTTGATAACATTCGGAGGAGTAGGGACGACTTGCAGAAATTTAACATTTGTTGCCTATTGCAGCGTGTATAATTGTCAAGAAAAAGCTGGTTGTAGCGCCTCATTTCACAAATCAGAATTTCTACATATTTTTATTTTTGAAATTGAGATTGATTTTTAAAAATTTAATATATTTATCATGCATAATTAACGCTCCAAATAATTATAAAGCTATTGCGTGCTTTCAGGGCTGGATATTTTTTTAGCTTTTCCTATGCTGTAAGGAAATTTGTAACTACGTCTTTTAGAAAATAATATTTTAAATCTGAACTAATAGAAAATTTCAAATAACCAATTTTCTCCTGCAATTTTTATGCTTTTGATTGCTGTAAATAAGTAAAAAATACTAAAATATTTAAAAACGAATTTTTGAAAGTTTTGTTTAAAATTATAAATTGTGCTGTTTTTTTTTTAAATTATAGATGAGAATTATAACATAATTTCTATAAAGGAATTTTGTTTCAATTATATTTCATAATATATCTAATCATAAACACTTTTGACTCCTTAAACATTTTTATACACTTAATTCTAATATTAAAATTGTATTTAAACATAATAAAGAATTTTACTTGTATTTTATAATGATTATTTTTTTTATTTATTTTTAGTTCTGCAAAGTTTTTTTTTTTTTTTACTGTTAATTTTATTTATTAGCTCAAAGGTGCGGTAGCCTAGAAAGGCTGTTAGTTTCGAAGCGGCATTTTGCGCTGTTTTACTATAAATGTCCGTGTCTCATTGGAAATTGTTGTTACCAAATATTATCGCCCTGCATTATATGTAAAGAAATTAAATAAGGAAGAATCGCATGAATACATGTATGTTTCTCACACTGTGACAAAAAGGATAGTATCTAGAGGCATCAAGTTTTGAATAATGTAATCCTCCACCCGAACGGACGGCCGAATTTCGAATTTATTTTAATCTATTTCATATTTTGTAAAACTTTTACGAATTTTTGATTAACAAACTCAAGGAGTTCAGAGCGAGCACTGTACGGAAAATAACAGTTTTATCTCCAGTGCGGAAATTCTAAAGTAATGCTGTTTTCAAATGCATGTGGTTTACGGGCAAAGAACATGATATTCAATAAATATAGATAACACACAAAACGTTAAAAAAAAAGTTCCTTTAGGGCGTAATGTAAAATCTGAGTGCTTCTAGATTTTATTTTATCTTTTTATTTTCCTTCATTACACTCAGAAAATTTTATGCTCCGAATAAGTTAATGATGACATAATCAAATAAATGATTGTTTTGTAATGTTGTTATAGTTTGGAAAATCACTGCCTCAAAATGGTCATTAAATTACAAAAAAAAAAAAAAAAAAAAAAAAAAAAAAATTAACAGATCTTGTTCAATTTTACCTTATTTATTTCAAAGGATCACGTACTATCAACCTTATTTAATTTTACATTATTTGTACGCAAAATTAAGTTCATAAATTTTGTGCTTAGAGTTTTTACCGTTTTACCAAAGTAAAGATGTTTGTACAAGAATTACGAGTGAAAAATTGCGCAAAATGCAGTAAAATGTGCTTTAATGAGATATATAAAATCCTATTTGGAAAAAATTGTGTCTTTCATAATCTCATCACTATACAACGTATCACATTTAATAATTAAAAACAGTTATGTGATACAAACGCCATAGGTTTCAATGTTAAAGTAAACCAGATCGTCCCTACTGTTTTTCTCGGGCATGTCGGTGACGCGCGCCCCCCCCACTGGGTTAGTCTATCTCTTATAAGGTCCATGCCCCCAAATAAGTGTAAACACAAAGGCGGTGCGTAGGCTATGGGGGTGGTGGAAAATCTTCTGACTTCCATATTTGAAATGGTTAAACTCCTTTATTAACAAAGTGAATGGTTGTATGTAATATATATAATCTATAAAAACCGGATTTGTAAATAGTGAAAGAATACGATTAGTCATTCAAACTGTGAATAGTTTTAAACGACTCTTAAACTTTTTCCCACTAAGTATAAAATTAATTTCGGAAATATGTGAGAAACGTTTTTGAATGAAAATGATTCTGGAAGGGACATTTGTCAGGTATATAGGAATATTTCCTAAATTGTAAGTCTGATATCCCAATTAATATTAGTTTGATAATCTCGAATAACTATTTCTGATTGTCACAGTACAGTTAGGGAGGAGCCTTGCAAAACAATAGCATCTTTGAGAGATGATATTTTATGAGAGTTTGCAACTAATGGAGGATTAATAGTTTAATAATTTTTTTTTTATCGTTTGGACTATGAAGTCGATATTTTAATTCTTTCCGTTTATAATTATGTTATTAATTACATCAGTTTGAATTTATTTTCATTTCTCATATTAAGCAGTGTCATGAATGAACGAATTTATTCACTATTCGACAATGCAAGCATTTAATTTTCTACGTTTTTTTAAAAACGTTTTTATAGGAAATTATGGTATTCATTAAACGTTTTTGGAAAACGTTTGTTAATATCTGTCTGGAATTTAGGAGAATGGTAAGCACTACTCTGACGCCTATAACATTAACGTTTATTTACATTGTTTCATATCGAATTTCACAAACAGATAATGAGTCCTTTTTCTTTTGGATTTCATGGTGACTTAATATTGCCACTCCAATTCAACTTAATTTTATCAAAAACCATATGATGACGCAATAAATCAACGTGATCGAAACAAAACCACATCAGTAGTTTTCCTGTATATGAAATTATCAGTATTATAGATACTAATAAACCAAGTTTTATGCCGCTATTTACATCAACATCCACTACGTTTGATATTTTATTTCAAATTCTTAATCTTTAATAATTAAAATCTTGCCTTAGTATATATATATATATATACTGTTACGAATTTGCTATTTAAAAAGCTAATGTTAGTTCAATTATAAATTAAATGGTTTTATTTCTCGCGCAGTGCAGCGCGTAACGAATATTAAAAGAAAGCTAAGCCGGAAAATTGAAAATACATGAGCGCGTGCATTAAATAAATAAATAGCTCTTTTTGATTTCGAGAAAGTACTGGAAAATTCTAGCGCGTGATTTTAAAATCTTATAAAAGGAGGAAAACATCTCAGTTTGTAGGAGTTGCTTAGTTTGTTGTTGTTTAGAAAACTACTGTTGTTGATTGTAGCGAATTCGCGGATTAGCGTTCTTTAGCTGTTTTGAATTACGTTCTATTGGACATTTGAGTAGTTAAAAGAAAACTACTGTGAGATATTGTAATACTGCGTGATAATTTGAGAAAATTTAAGCATTTTTGTTGTGATAATAATAAATTTTTTGTTCATTTTTCATCGGACTTGTGCATTCATTTCATAACGAACCCGTACGCACGCAACAATTTTTGGTGTCAGGAGTGGGATTTGAATGCCAATAACAAGAGCGATGGAAGAGCAGTTAAGGCAATTGATAACAGCCTTTGCCTCGTTTAAAGAAGAAATGAAAGAAGAGATGAAATCTAGCCAAGGAAAGATGGAAGGGGCCGTCAACTCCGTTAAGGAAGAAATGAAATTGGGCCAGGAATCTGTTAAGGACGAAATGAAAGCCGTTCAAGCTGGTCAAGAAAAGATTGAAGCAGGTCAAGAAGAAATGAAAAGAGAGATTACCTGCATAATAGAAAATAAATTTGAAGCTATGGAGGGCAGAATTGACGCAGTTGAAAATAAAGTTGGACATATTGAAGAAAAAGTTTCTTCCGTAAAAGATCATATTGAAGAAAGAGTTTCTTCGGTGAAAGAAGAAATAGAAGAAAGAGTTTCTTCTGTAAAAGAACATATAGAAGGGAGAGTTTCTGCTGTGGAGGAACGAATTGAAGGAAGAGTTTGTGCCGTCCAACAACAAATTGATGAGAGAGTTTCTGCAGTTGCCAAAGAAATGGATACTTTAAAGAAATTCGTAGCGTCGGCAGGGAGCAGGAGTGATGATTTTAAATTCTTACCAATGCCTGCTCGTCCACCTCTGAAGCTATCCACATATGATGGGAAGACCTCCTGGCAGGTGTATAAGACACAATTTTCTATCGTTTCGGATGCGAATGGATGGGATTCCCAAACTAAGGCCTGTCATCTCGCCGCTTCTCTGAGAGCAGACGCAGCGGATATCCTGCAGACACTTCCAAAAAACCAAAGACTTGACTGCGAAGCTCTATCCGGCGCATTGGAGTTGCGCTTTGGCGAGAAATGTTTAAAGGACTACAGCAGGCTTCAATTAAAATCCCGTCAACAGAAGCCCAACGAATCACTCCAGGAACTCGCCACGGATGTTGAAAGGCTGTCCCACCTCGCATTTACGGAGTGCCCGAGAGAAACGAGGGAAATTCTGTCGCTGCAATATTTCATCGATGGCATCCGGGACCCTGAAATACAGAAAGCTCTGCGAATGGCAGATGTAAAGGATGTAAAAAGCGCTCTGTTGTACGCCGTGAAATTGGAGGCAGCCCAGCAAGCAACTCTTAGGGATCGCTACCCAGTCAGAGCTGTGCGGGTCCACGACCCAGGGACCAATTGATGGCTCGTTTAGATGATTTATCCAGACAAGTCGATGCTTTGATACGGAGTAGCAGTGAGAACAAAGTGGCTGTAAGATGTTGGAGATGTGGTTCTGAAGGTCACCTACGACGGCATTGCAGAACACCCCAGGGCAAGGATAATGAAACGGATGAGTTGACAAGACCAGTGAATGCTTTAAGACGGAATAGTGGTGAAACAAAACCGACCCTAAAGTGCTGGAATTACGGTGTTGAAGGCCACCTACGAAGGAACTGCAGAACTCCCCAGAGCACGGAAAATAAGGCATACGATTTAAACAGACAATTAAATGCCACGGGAAGGAAAAGGACTGACAAGAAACCAAAGTGCTGGAACTGTGGAGCTGAAGGCCACGTACGAAAGAATTGCAGAACACCCCAGGGTACGAAAATTGAGACAATTTCTGAGCAACGACGCAGGAAACAAATTAATGACCATATCAAGGAACGGAGGTTGCCAGATAATGAAAAACCCTGTTTTAAAGCGCTTAAGATCTCTATAGTGAGTGGCAACAATAACGGACTGTCCATCAATGGGAATATCGATGGAGTTCCTTGCAATATGATCATTGACACAGGAGCTAATGTTAGCATCATTAGGAAAGATTTAGCTGAACAGTTTAAAGATAAACTTATTTGGACGCCATCCTGTGTTACCCTTCAGACTGCGTCTGGTGACAAGATCGACATAACTGGGAAGTTAAACGTAAACATCACGTTTGGAAGTGCCGCCTACCATCACACGGCATATGTGTCGGATATTACAGATCCATGCATACTCGGATTGGACTTTTTAAGGAAATACAATTTTTCCTTAGATTTCAAAAACAATAAGCTGCTTTCAGCATCTGATGGCATGACTATCCATCCTGAAAAGGGATCCTCGCCTGGAAATGTCGACGCCTTGTCCGAAAGATCGAGCTCGGGAAGCTGCCGAAATCATACAAGTGTCGAAAAGAAACTCAAGACTACCAGCTATTCTCCATCCCAGAAGCTCTTCGGTCGAGACCTATATTACCTAAAATAGGAAGGCTGGATTAATTGCGAACGCTTTCTTGAGAGATGTGTTTTGTATAGCCTATGCCCGTATTATTGACATCCTCGTTAGCAGTGAATTTACAAATGAATCTTTTATTAAATATTTTGAAGATTTCTTTACTGTTTCCCAATTTAGAATCCCGGCAGAGTTATCCATTGCAGAATTTGACAGAGCTGATCTTATTGTATAAAATTTCAAGTGGCACAGCGAGCACTAATTGTGTATAAAATTGATGTAATTCATTAAATTGATTTTAATTATTATAAAGGAAAGATTTTAATTTGCAAAACGCGCATAAACAACTATATAAACAGATGCCGTGAAATTAAAGTGCACAATAACTCTATGTAATCAAATTCGACAGTATCGGATTGCCACACATACCAAAAATGCAATCCTAATAATTATTATTCCTGAATTTTAAACTGGAAAACTAACGAACGGTAATGTAAAGCTTGTGTTTACCACACACACATGACGCACGAACATTCGGGATGCCAGAAAAAAGAATTGTTAGAAAATTTAAAAAAATGTAGATAAATCAAATTTTACTATTAGACAATAAATACATTTGAGAAGAATATAAAGAGCAGATACAACAACCTTTTTTAAAAAATTAGAAACAGAGCTAAATATTACTTCCTCGAACCTGAACTGATTAAAGAACTGTTTTGGGACTATCAGAGAAAGTGCAAAATTAGTTACACTAAAATAAAGGAGTAGATAGACACGAATCAATTAGAAAAAGAAAAGTATAAAGAATTAAATTATAGAGAAAAGATTTTAATTTGCAAAACGCGCATAAACAGCTATATAATTTGAGGTATCACGTGAAATCGTACAGGATAAATCTATGTATATTAATTCGACAATATCGGGTTTGGATTCTGGTCAGATTCAAATTTCAGTTTTAGTAAGGGAAAAATTTGACGGCGAAACACCCAAGTGACACAATTTTTGGGATCCGTTTAAAACTACTATTCACGATAACGAATTGTTAAATGATGCAGAATAGTTTAATTACTTAAAAACATATTTAACACGTGATGTGGAAACTTCCGTTGGAAGTCTATTATTGATTTAAAAAAATTATAAAAAAGCAGTTGAGTTATTAAAATTGCGGTTTCGGAGGAAATAATAACAGACTAATCCACGAAACACATTCTTAATAAATGTAAGATATTTGGCATTTAAACCATAATGTTCAGCACCATGTTTTTTTGAAGAAACACTAAGTATAGGATGATCACTTTAATTATGAGGAAGAATCTTCATGAATTCTCCATTCAATTCTCCACAAATTAACATCAGTACTCTCTGTCAGCTTTTACAAAACCTCCTCCATGTGATAGACTGCCAGTGTTAACTAAGGTGGAAGGAACAGACGGGGCAGGCTATTGTTCGCCTGCTGATGTACAACCTGAACCTCTGGGGTTGCATTATTATTATAAATATTTTCATTATTCAAAACATGATATTATTTACTACTTTCGATAGATTTAGGTATAGTATGAATTTTAAGCTATGTATCAGTTTAATTTAGCACTATCAGAATCAATTTTCCCCGAGCTGGGTAAGGTTGACTCAGCCTTTCTTCCCAGGAGTGGGTCGATAAAATGAGTACCAAATTCGCTTGGAGACTAAACCAACGAAAGTCCTGCAAAAGCTGACCACTTGTCAGGGGCATAGATTAATTCCCGTTGTAAACCAGAATATGCAACCAAAATATCAAAGCGTAGCGTGTATCTTCACAAAACATATTTCTATTTGTATACAACATCTAATAACATATATAATTAAACATGAATAAATTGCTTTAATGTCTTTGGAGTTATTCCATAACTTAATTTCTTCAAGAAGAAAGAAGATGCAAAGCCTAATATACCGAAGATGAAACGTATTTTACTTGAACATTCCTGCAATTTTTCCGTAACTTAATTTTTACATGAAGAACAAAGATTTTAAGCTTAACTTACCAAAATGCATACCTAATAATTATGCTTGTATTTAAAAAAATATATATTTTAATAACGAGCAGAATCGTTACTTGCATCTGGATTTTAAACTCGAAATCTAGCGAATCTAACGAAATAGTTGCCACAAAATTATGATTCACGAACATCCGGGATTCCAGGAAAATAGAGTATACGAAAAAATAATTGCTTGAAAAGAAAAAAAAAGAGATAAGTTAAATTTTCCTGTTAGATAATGAATACACTTGCGAAGAATATATAGAAGAGCACGGAGCTACGAGCAGCTACAAAAAATTTATTAACAGAACTAAATATTACACCCTCGAACTGATTGAAGAAGTGCTTTGAGGACTATAAGAGAAACCGAAAAATTAGTTACATTAAAATAAAGAAGTGGAAGTCAGACGCGAATCAGTTAGGAAAGGAAAAGAATAAAGATTAAAATTATAGAGAAAAGATTTTAATTTGCAAAACGGTCTCACCTGAAATTCAAGTGCAGGATAATTCTATGTATATTAATTCGACAATATCGGGTTTGAATTCTGGTCAGATTCAAATTTCAGTTTTAGTAATGGAAACATTTGATGTCAAAATACCCAAATTACAAAATTTTTGAGATCCGTTAAAATTACTTTTCACGATATCGAATAGCTAAACGATGCAAAATAGTTTAATAACCTAAAAACATATTTAACAGGTGATGCCGAAATTTTCGGAGAAGTTCTATTATTGATTACACAAGATTATAACAGGGCAACTGAGTTATTGAAAATCGGACTTTCGTAGATAATAATTACAGCCAGACACCTCTATGTCTAAGATTACACAATCTCACACCACGCAAATACTCGAAAGACATCATGTCATTCACAAAATTTTAAGACCTCTTTATTATGATATATAAGCTTTGCCCAGTTTCGTATTGAGACAAATGCGTATGGATACATTCTTCTTCCCATTTTAATTAGGAAGTTATCAGCTGATATAGCCTTAGAATTTAACCGATTGCATGATCCCGAAGAAAATTAAAGCAAAAGACTTGAAACATTTTAAAGAAAGAAACTGAATTTAGAAAATGTGTATTTCTTTTAAATGGATGGAGTTCGATAATTTTTATTAAAGAAATACAGATAAATATTTTCGCGCAATCAAACAAAATAAAGACAAGGTCGTATTACAAGAAAATAAAAAAAAAATCTAAAGAAAGTTGCAACGACTGCAAAATACGTTTACTTCCTTGTTTTTTATAATAAAACAACTACTTACCTGAAAATTCGCTAAGAAGCTACAATCTCGGCATGAATATGTTTTGCTTTTACTGAGATTTGTAGAAGAAATGATACAAATGGAATTATAATTCAGCCGTATTACTGTTGGATGACTTCTAAAAATTTTTATTTTTAGTTCCCTAGGGCTTCACGAGATGAGGAAATATAATGGACTGGTTCTCTCAAGTATGAAACTTTACCTTTCAAGATTTGGATTTTCTCAACGCCTGTGATGTCTGTGCTGTTTCTTCTACTGCCGTGTTTGTCCTCTAGAATTACCACGGGCTGAACTTTTTAACGTCATGTGCCTTGATAGCTTTGTTTGTCACCGAACCAGAAATATCCCGCGATATCGCGGTAATATTTATTTAATTCGGTTCAGATCATAAAGTAACGGATCATTTCTCAGATGACTACAGCAAATCTAATATATCGCAAGAGAAGGATATTCTTAAAAGAAATGGTAATTATTTTAAATGTTTCTTGTGTTATGAAAAGTTCCCTGTTATGTTGAATGCAATATGTGCCATAAAAGACAACAACACAGAGGAGGAGCTACATGAAAATATTTCCAGCTGTAAATGATTCTTTATATGAACAAGTAGATCCCGTTAATAGCTCTGAAAAAGAATTTACGTCATTAATGCCGGAAAAAGAATTTACAAATTGTAAGTAAAGTGTTTTTATAAAAATATTTCTGGCATTTGTTCTTAGCACAAGAATTAAAATGAAAGTACGTTTTTTACTTGACTCAGGAAGTCAAAGAATATTTGTTCGTAGAAATTTATCAAAGAAATTAAATTTGCCTATCTCAAAGAAAAGACAAATTACACACTTTTGGTAAGAATACTGCATTGAATAGTCTAAGATATAGGGTAAAATTGCAGTTATGTAACATCGAAAAACAAACTAAATGTTTGTCTACTCAAGTATTATAGATTTACCTGAAATTTGGGATGCTTTAATAAAAATTCCTAACAAACAACTGAATAAAAAAATCTAACATTTAAATATTAATTTATCTGACTGTGAAAATGATGAATATAATAATCGTAAAATTGGCATACTACTTGGAAGAGATTATTTTTGGGAAATAGTTTCCAGTGAACTAAACGCTTAATTTTTCCATGAATGCTAATAGGTATACTGTTGGGATGACACTGACGTCTAGTCATACATTCATGTTTAAGCCTCAAACTATCATTGATTGGAGTTTTCAACGTTGCTCTTAAGAAAGGGTTTGACGAGGATAAACTATCGTCGTGACAGTTAAAAGCGTTTTGGGTATTAGTAGTCCTAGGTATGCATAATAACTCCTCCTTCCTCTGATGTCCACTTCTTATGAAGAAGCTCTTCGAAATTTCGAATCAAGTTTGACTTTTATAGAAGGCCGTTATGGAGCACAACTTCTTCGGAAACATGATTCTGGTAATTTTGAATACAATTACTATACAATAGAAATACAAAGAAATTAAGGATTGCTTCAATGCTTCTTTCGCATCCACCTGAAGCTGTGCCACTAAACGAATAGTTTCATCCGAGACCAAAACGTAAACACAGATAGCTTAAAATTTATACTAAATTTCGAATTAACAGAATGGCATTTATTTCTGATACTGAGAAGGCATCTCTTCAAATTAGTATAGTATAGACTGATCGTGGTATTGTACGTTTTCTGTAGGAAGACAATTTACCACATAATATATCGTATACTGAATCCAAAATCCTATGAATGACTAGAGTCCTGTTTGGTATTACTTCCAGTATTTTTTCTTTTAGCTGCTGTAATTAAATTCCACTTCAAGCTATTAAGTATCCGGATACTTGGTTCATGTTAAACGAATCGATGCACTTTGACGATTCCTTATCAGGAACTCCGAATGAAGAAGTAGCTTTCGCAAGAACTAAATAAGCAAAGCACATAATCAAACGTGGAGGAAAGTTTCGAAAATAGAGATAATATTTCTGAAAAGTTGTGGGCTTTTTCTGACTTTAGAACTAGTACATTCGGAAATATATTTATTTGATCAAATGTATTAGAATATTACTGCATAGTCAAAAGAACGTTTTGAAATTTGACGTAAGAAACTTATTAAACATTTATTAAATTATGATGATACTAAACGTACAATAATAAGAAAGATTTGAAGAATATTGGATCCAGTGTGTTTTTTATCCTCTTACTGTCAGACTGAGAGTTTCCAAGAACTGGAACAAGGAATTCATTGGATAAAGATTTACCTCAGAATCTAAAGGAAAACTGGAATAGATGCTATTCCAAATTACAACTCCTCAAAGAATTTTCATTTCAAAGAAATGCTTTCGATGAATGGAAGGATGATCGGAGATGCATTGCATTTACCAATATTTTGCAATGCCATGTCCGGGGCTAAGGTGAAGTAGTGTATATCAGATTTCAACAAGGAAAGAACATCTGCACAAGTTTCGTGATGGACAAAATCAGAGTTTCTGCTCTGAACAAACTCATTAATGCTACCGAAATTAGAATTTATGCGTGCAGAGATTGCGGCCAGTGTTGATGATTACCTAAAAGACGTATTCAAAGTGAGCAATATTTTACTTTGATCCGACGCTTCCATTACATTGCAATGGATGAAAGGTACGACGAGTGATTCAAAACCAACGGATAACTGAAATAAATAACGCACCAGTCCTCAGAATTGAAATCGTTGTAAGAAAACGGAAAACACAGTAGAGACTCAGGAGAGAAAAAAAATATTTCAAAATTAATGAAAGATGTTAAGGGGTTGCAAGGTACTATGGCCTCAAGGTAGTTTAAGTGTTGTCAATTCAGAAGACTTGCAAACTGAGAAGAAAACTACAGTGCAAATTTCATGTAATGCCACGTCAGTGGAAGAATCAAGACACGATATTGAAATATATACTAAATTCCCAAAACTTCATAGAATTGCAGCATGAATAAAACACTTTATACATACTGCAAGAGAAGTTGGTGACAAGAAAGGTCTCCTAGCAACTTTAGAACTGTCAGTAGAGTAATTTATTAGTGAAACCTATGCAGCAAAACATTCTGAAGACGAAAGAAGTGAATTGTTTATTTATCAGGCAATAGCAAACGCATTTATCTTCATTGAGTTTAATCTAGAATTATATAAAAACGAGCATAGAACGAATTACATGAACACATACATAGGGAAAAGACTACATTTTTGAAAATGTGAAATAAAAGAAAAACACTTCTGCTTCATTCCTGGAAGAATCAAGTTAGCGGATCTCTTAACGATAGACGCGCAGAATGAGATACTACATTCAGGAATAGCTGACGCAGTGGCTGAACCACGGAGCAAATTTTGGATTCTCAGAGGAAGGCAAAATGCTAAATTCTTAATATAGAATGCTTAATACGAAGGGTTAACAATGCGCAAATACTTAATAAGAAAACGATATAAGGTTCGTCCTGCAGTGCAAGTTAGAGCTGGGCTTCTAGTAGACTGTGTTCAATAATCTCGTTCATTAGATGAGACTGCCATTCATTTCGCTCAACACAGAAGAGATGATAATCGTCATAGCATTTAATTCGTAAAACTGTTCAGTAAATGGAAACCCTATAAAGCGGTGGATGTTTGTGAACGGTTTTAAGAAGTAGGATCTCCTATATTACAAACAGTCTATGTATCGCATACCACTTTTATTTTGGATTTTTTTCATTATGTATGTATGTTTGTATGTATAAAATAATATATATATATATATATAATATGTATGTGTGGGATGGCATCGTTCATTATAATCGGATGACGCGACAAGCTGTGAGAAAACATCTTTTATTTTTCCGATGATAGAAGTCATACGATTCTGCCATTAAGACGATAATGCGACTGAAACATGTTTACATGAAAACGACGGTCGATTCTCTTCATCTGTAAATATCATCTATGTAAATTCATCCTTCTACACATGTAATCATTTTGTAGTTTGTAGCAACTATTCGTGTTTACATTAAATATTCAAGTTATTTGTAAATTCGACTAGTTTATTAGCCCCTAGACAGCCACAAAAGAAGTAAGTTTACAGGCATATTCCTAGATAGTAACTACCGATTCTACATATATATCTGTGTGTATTAATACAAAGTGAAAAGCTGTTCCAAATCTAATTCAAACTATGCACTGAAATCAAATTCATATTCAGCACGGTACGTACGATAAAATAAAATCGCATAATACAAGATAAAGTAAAATCGAGAAGCACAGGGACTAATTGCGTAAAAAGACGCAGGTTTCAAGCTGCATATTTTTTATGACATCAGTACCTGTGTTTTTCGATTTTACTCTATGTTGTGTTGTGAGATTTTATTTTATTTTACGTTCCGTGTTGATTCTGAATTGGATTTAATAGCAATACCATGTGTTAAAAGATATAAGGCATATATAGAAAATATACAAATAAAAAATATTACAATGCATATAAAAATATTTCATACACATACAGATAAATTGCAAAATAAAAGGCAGTTCCAAATCTAATTCTACTATGCCCTGACAGCTGCACCTTTTTATTTAAATTAGTCCCTTTGCTTCTCGGTTTCATTTTATCTTTAATGGCATATTCCGGGTTGATTATGAATTCGATTTAAATACTTCACCTTTATTTTGGAATATATAGGCATATATAGAAAATATTGTTGCGTGCGTACGAGTTCGTAACAGATTGAATGCACAAGTCTGATAGATACTAGGTCAATAAAATTTATTCTTATCAAATGAAATATATCGAGGCGCTGGAATTTTTCCTCAGATATTCGAATAAGTGTTCACAATATCACGCAGTAATAATCAGTTAGTTATACTTCATACTGCTTAACAAAACATTAAAGAGAGCACAATGCACAGTGCATTTAAAGACAAAGCTAATCCAATTTATCACAGTTCATGCAGAACTACAACTCACAACAACAGTAAATAAGATCTTTCTAGTAATTTTTGCTTTTCGAGTTTTCTGGAAAGAAAAAAAAAAAAAAAAAAAAAAAAAAAAGAGTGTGAATTACGATTACAGCTAACATAGTGGTCAATTACATTTATTCAATTTCAATATAAATTACCGCGATTTCCTTTTCTGGCATAGATTTCTCTTAAAATTTGTCTCACGTTGCATTACAAGGGGAAATACTACAATTTTAATTATAATTAAAAAAATTAATAAAAAAATTAATAAAAAATTAATAAAACTAGCTATCTAAATAAAAATTTTTAACACTGCCCCCTTCCCAAGGACTGCATGTCCCGGGCAGTACAATCCATGGACAGAAAGCCATACTTTCAGCTAAAGCATCAATGAAATAATAAATATTACATTACAATAACAAACAACATAAACAAAAATTGCAATAAATAACTTAAAACAAATCAAATACTAAATCAATAAATAAGTTCAAAATTTTACAGATTTAGAAACAAATAGAACCATTTTCTTATGTTATTTACATTATATACACTACGTACTATGGCCTTAGTAAGGAACAAGTATTTCGTAATGAACGACTTTAGGCTTAGAATTTGATGACTTACGGTTTCAAACTACGACGTCGTTCAACCTGTTTAAGACTGTGTAAGGACAATTCCAAGCTAACTGTAGTAGACTTTCCGTCAAGTCGGATTCCACAACTTCACCTTGTGTCTATCCTTAAATCGGTGCCCTGTAGTTTTCGTTTTGTATCGGATCTTCATCTTCTCCTTCGCCAAGTTGACTTGCTCTTGAAAAATTGTGCACACATTACTTCAAACCGATCCTGGAGATCCTAGATGTATTAGATGATCCGGGAGAATGATCAAACAAGAAATCGCAAGGCAGACGAAGGTCTCGATGAAACAGCGTCTGATATTGGGAATAGCAGGTAGTGTCTTTGACAGAATTGCGGTAAGCCAGTCAAAAATAGACGTAACGTCTTGTCTTAGTCCTATTGATTTCTAGAAACCACGAACGAAAGGTTATTAAGGATGGTTCGATTAAACCTCTCTACCATGCCGTCTGACTGAGGATATAAAAGTGTCGTTTGGCTTTTGTCAACACCGAGTAGTTTGCAGAGGTCTCTAATTACAGCGGATGCAAAATTTCTTCCTTGATCGTAATGTGACTGAAAGGGAACTCCGAACCTAGAAATCCATTACTTACCCTACTGTGACAGCTTCTTGATCAGGAATAGGACTCGCTTCAGGCCACTTGGTGAAGTAACGAAGTAATGACAATGAGGATGTATACTTTCAAAAGGTGCTCCTGCATTATAACGTTGCAAATTCCCTTGGCTGCGTTTCTTCGAGCCTTTCCAACCTCGGCACCACTTTTGCACGTCATCCTTTGCATTAATTTAGTAGAAGAACTCACGAACTCTCTGCAAAGCCTTCATTATTCCGAAAAGGCCTCCTGTAAGGATGCTATGCAGTTCTTTAAGTGTATCCTGGATCTTGGAAGTATCAGCTGCCATCGGAAAGCCTTTCCATCATCCGATTCGAATTTCCGGTTCACGACGCCGTTTCGAATGCGGAAAGAGTTCCAAAGAGACCAGTATTGTTTGTCGTCGGACTATAGATCGAAATGTCTTGCCAGGTAGGTTTTCTGTTTCTGTTTGAGGACTCCATTAAATCAATTATGGGTTTAATGTCTCCGTCTTGCAGCTGGTCGTTTCTGACGTCGTCATCACTGCAGGGGTCTCGATCTGTTGATGTTAAAGCGGTAACTTCTTGTATGACCGGTTGCAGCAGTACAGAACCGGGTGCACTCGTGTTTCTCTTCAACCCTTGTACGATATCGGAACATTTCTGTGCAGGGTCTTCCATACAAGGAGTCAGTGTTTCCATGTGAAGATCGCTTTCGATCATTATTAGTTATGACCTTAGAGGCTAAATGAAGTTCGCTGTTTTCAAACTCCAAGGAAAACTATATTTCCTTAGAAAGTTAAATCGCAGTACACAAGAATCTTTAGTATATGCCTCATATGCCTTGTGACAGTAGGCGGCACTTCCCAACGTGATATTTACATTTTATTTACCACCAGTTTTGATTTTATCACCATACTGAAATTGAAGTGTAACACAGAATGGCGTCCAAATGAGGTTATCTCTAAATTTTTGAGTTAAATCTTTCCGTGTGGTGGTGAAATTGCCTCCTATGTCGAGGGTCATATTGCAAGGAACTCCTTTGATACTGCCCATTGATGATAAGCGTTCTCTGTTTGGAAAGAAATCGCATTTAACCATTATCGAAGTAGAACAGTCTTAACGTTTGTTAGATTTCTTGAAATTATCACGGCGAGATTGTTGCTCACACGCCTGAAGTTCATTGGATTGAGGAAAATTATAGTAATGCAACAGAGAACCAATATTATCCTTAAGAGCGCAAGCGTCTGTTTGAATACCGATACGTTTCAAATTTTCGATGAGCAAGTCAACACGTGCACAGTGTGAAGTACCACATTTTGAAACATCCAGAGATAATAATTTATCCAAATAATTATGTTCGAACATCTTATTATTCGGGAATTCGGAAATGTCTGAAGTGTCACAAAAAAAATAGTAGAAGAATACATACCCAGGCACATAGTATCTTCATACTAAGAGCACGAGGTATCGGCCTACATTACCTCGTGTTACGATACCTCGAGAAATTCAATATCTATGACCGAAATAATATTCATGGTAATCCAAAAATATCGCAGCACTTAAACACAGCAAAAAGATCACTTACAAAAATGCAAAACAGCAAGGATCGCAACAGACATAAATACCCAGGGGACGGTGGGGAGCTATATAGCGAAGTGCGGCATGAATCTTCGAACGCGCACGTGAAAGGAATCTCGAAACCAAGCTGATGCCTTGACTGTCTTAACGGGCCACAGAAAAAATCTTCGCGGATCGCCATTTGGCCACTAAATACTTTAACTGATCCCCCATAGCACAAAACAT
Source organism: Stegodyphus dumicola (assembly GCF_044657685.1). Lineage (NCBI taxonomy): Eukaryota > Metazoa > Arthropoda > Arachnida > Araneae > Eresidae > Stegodyphus > Stegodyphus dumicola. Next base: position 4,859,949 of record NC_140778.1, on the reverse strand, counting down.
CCTCAGGATGTCCTATTTAAGTCGCAATATCCCGGCCGTGCTAAAAATGCCTTGTAGAAACCCATAAATATTTTTACGGGGAATTGGCCTACGGGTACCCATACAGCTCTGTGGGCACCCGTAGGCCAAATCCCCGTTAAAACCCATAGACAGAAACCCGTACAACTGTACGGGTACCCATAGGCCAAATACCCGTAAAAACTCATAAAAAGAAACCCGTACATTTGTACGGCTACCTGTAGGTCAAATACCCGTAAAAAACCCATAAAAAGAAACCCGTATGGTTGTACGGATACCCATTAGCCAAATACCAGTAAAAACCCATAGAAAGAAACCTGCACGGCTGTACGGGTACCTGTAGGCAAAATACTCGTAAAAAACCTGTAAACAGAAACCCGTACGACTGTACGGATACGAGTAGGCCAAATGTCTGTAGAAACCTGTAGAACTATACTACACATTTATCAAAAATGTTAATTTTTGGAATAGGCATAAATAATGTGCCAATTTGTTTGTGGCTGCAACATATTTGCTGAAAGAAAAGTTGAATTAAATCTACCTCGACTACCAGATTTCTTATTCATTGTGGATTGGAGTTTCAACATCTCTAAGCCACCAAAATTCTTTCTGTTCATTGCGGATTCAGCTGCTTGTATTCGACTACTGAATCTATTACATACATATATATATATATATACATATCATTTCATTTGATGTTTGCGAATCATTACTTTGACTGTATATATATATATTATTGATTTCATTATAAATACAGTCAAAAGTCGTTAATTCGGACACCCACAATCCGGACCTCAAAGCTACAAAGTAAGTGCCGAGTAAATAAGTGTGCGATTCTGCACTTTACCCGAAAAAATATATAAAAATACCATTTACCTATATATATTAATAATTTATTATGACTTAAGGCTTTTCATATATCATCTCAAAGGAACATAAATTTAATTAAAGAGATGCATTATTGGAATAAATTTGAGTCAGTGTTTTAGGTGTAAGTTATTTAGATTTCTATTGTAGAAAGAATACTTTAGAAAACGTATAGAAATATTATTTTGAACCATAAAAATTCTAAATAGTAAAATTTAAAGTACTGAAAAGGTAGCTATTGTTTTTGACAGTAGGTTATATAATATAAAAATACCTCATGCTGAGCATTTTCTGAAATTACAATGCCAAATGAAATTTACATAGTGCAGTATTTAGCAATAATAACTTTTTGTAAACAAATGTAGCTATATTCGTTTAATTGTAATGACAGTAATTTTAGCTGCATTTGTATAAGCCTGTACAGAAGATTTATTTATGAGGGTTTTCATCTGCAGAGAACAACCGGATTCTCCGTGGAAGTGCTTCCGAAAATAATGTTTAAATATTACTCTAACTATATTTGAAAGCAATGCTATAACAGTGCCCTTATAAGACTCATGATCGGAAAAGTTTGGTTTTAATTGTATCGTAAAAACTTTCAATTACTTCTGCAAAATTCATACCCACGTAAAAATTACCACACCGAAGTCAATTGATTATACAGCAAAACGTTCCTAAAACAATCAACTCCACAATTCGAGATAATGCCAGTTTCCTGTAGCCAGACAAAACTATAAGTGATTTTTTAAGTCCTGTTATTTAATTATTGTCCTGACAAGTGTGCCATTATCAGAGGTGGTCATTTAAGAAAATAACCACTATATGAGGTTTCAACTTAATGTAATTTTTTTTCAAATAAATAATTCTCTTTTTATACTCCCAAGACTAGTACATTTAATATTACATAAATCTTATTCACGAATCTATTTCTATTTCAAAAGCAATTTAACACATTTGAAATTTTCTTCATCAAACTAATAATAATGAAAATTAAAGTATGCATAAAAATGGTTATATGTGTTTTAACAAAATAGCACAAAATATTTAATGTAAGAATGTGGTTCTATTCTTATACTTGTGAAGAAAAATAGACGAAAAAGAAAAACCAATGTAAGCTACTATGATCATCTAAATTTTCAAATAATTTTAGTAGTGGAAAAAAGATTCCTTAAGCTTGTATGTCTTGTCTACCTTATTCAATAAGTAATAAACACATTAAATATTTCAATGTTTATTTCATTAATAAAACTTACCTTTTATGCTCGCGAAATATAATTAGTAGATTTTTTAAAACATAAAAAAACATTCTTTTTGCTCGGCCACACCACATTAGTCGAAAAATTGAAAATTGAATCATGCAAGATCATTTTTAAGTAAGGTATGCTCAAATTTATTAGTACATAATATTCAAATGATAAAGCATCTACATGAACAGGCTTTAAAAAAGTATTTCTAAACAGTAATCAAAAAAATAAATTTTCCAAAATACAGTTTCAGTAGAATGCAAAAACTACATTTCTGCATCTGCACACTGAAACAAATTATCAAGCCTGAAATTATCACTTTTCACTCTTTAAGCACATTGTTTTTCAGGATAAAAGTAAAGATCGAAAATCAATTTCACGCTCAGAAAATCCATTTCACAACTAGTCAGTTATTAGCAACGTTCTCTCAAACATTAGACACGATTACACGTGCATGGCTTTAGTGGTATATTCATAGTCAGTGCTGGTATTTTATTATTTATTACTAATTTCTAAACAGTAAAACATAGTAAAATTTGTAATACAGTAAATCCTAGTAAATAATATATTGCATTACTACAACCACGAAGAAAATAACACCACCATCGCACAACAATAACTAGAGCGGCGCCATATTGCTTGTTTGGGAAACTTCTGAGAGTGGGGGAGGGAGGGGGAATTTTTTTTACGTCAGCGTAAAACAGGGAGAAAAGTTTTGCGATTGTGAATGAACTTGTTCGCGTTAAAGTGATGTTGGTTGATACCGGTGTTTATTTGTAATATCAGAAGTGTACGTGCTTATGTGTGTGTATTCAGAGAACCAACTCGTAGCAGAAACCACCTCCCTAAGTCGACCGCCTCTGAAAGAGACCAGTATTTCTGAAAACATAAGTATACTTTTGTACTGAATATTCCCTCTGTAAGGCGACCATTCACAAAGAAAATTCTGCAAGTGTGTTTGGTCGCCTTAGAGAGATTCATTCCGTAGGTGGAATCTCCCTAAGACGACCACCTCTAAAAGATAAACGTATCTCTGAGAACGTGAGTATCTATTGGTAATTGAGCATCAACTCTCTAAGGCGACCACTTGCAAAGATGAATTTTTATTTGCGGCTGGTCGCCTTGGAGAGACCTCGTTGTGTGTGGTGTATATGATTACTGTTATTGTTTTCAAAAAAAATTAAATCAAATAAATAAGCATATTTATTAAAAACCCTCTCTAAAACGACCACCTGCGTTTCCAGGTTACTCTGGTGGTCTTAAAGAGATCATATTTTCATTCTGTTAATTTTATTGTTTACAAGAAGTGTATTAACGTCAGATAAAAAAAATATTATAAACCCATATAAACCAACAGAAGATTTATTATTATATTGATACCAGTAAGAAAACCAGTAAAAGTCAATATAAACCTATACAAACCAGTACAAAGTTCTGCCATTGAATGTTGGTTGTATGGGTGTGAATTGATACCAGTAAGAAAAAACCCACAGAGATCAATAGAAACCAGTAAAAGTCAATAGAGACCATCAAAAATTCTATTGTATTGTACCAGTAAAACTTACAAAAATTCTATTGTAAGTTTTACTGGTGTCTATGGGTCATTTTGAAACCAGTAGAAAAAACCCACAGTTAACAACAGAAACCAGTAAAAGTAAATAAAAACCCATAAAAAGTTTTACTGATTTCTATGAGGCATTTTTAGTAGGGTGTACATTATAAGAATTATCGTAACATTTTTTTTTCAGGCGGGAAATAGTTATTATGTTAAATCTTAGCTTAACGAACGTACCTTTAATATCATTTGATTAAAATAAAGTGTTGCAGAAGTCCAAATATACGTACTACACTTTGAGAACTCCATTAACCCGTAACAGGGGAGGTGAAAAAGTTGAACATAGCAGGGGACGTGCGGTCTCAGAGACCGAGCATTATAATAAATTTTTAAAAATCGTTTAATTAAAATATCATCAGGGTAGTTCACTTAGATGTTCTTTGAACATTTTACTCTGAAAAGAAAATATGTTTTTACACTTTGAAGTGAAATTAAATTAAAAATTAAAAAGTGAAATTTCCCAGAAAATTTCCCCATAGCCTCAAATTTTTCGATGAAAATCATATGCTGCACTAAATTCTATAAAACTAAAAATAAAAATGCATCTATTTTGAATTAACTATTTTATCTATATTAGTTAATATTCAAAGCAAATTTTAACATCAGAAAATTGTATATAGCACAATACAGAAAAATTTTGACATTACCTAAAATATCAGTATCTCACTGATTTTCTGATAGTAAACAATTTAGTTTTCGTCTTCTTTAGCATATTCATTGCATAACTTTTGCGTGCATTCCAAACAAACAGGGTCTTGGCAAGATAAACATAAATATACTGTCTTTCTTTTCCTGCTTGGAGGGCACAGACGACATGTTTTCCTTGATTTTAATTTTGCTTCTTTTGTGCACTGCTCCACATCCTTAGACTCAGCTTCTTTTCCTAAAATCCGCTTTATCGTCAGGCGCAATTCTCGATTTATTCTTGGATTTTGCCCTCTCGTGTGTAGTAGTGGTTGGACTAATTCTCTCGCTAATTCTTTCGAAAATACCATTCTGGTCATAACAGGGTTTTGGTTATAACCTTGTTTCAAAATGTATGCGTTTACTGTACTCATATCTACTAACCAGTAGAAAAGAGCCATAGGCCAACGCGTTGTTCTCCTACTACAGGAATGGACAGAACATTTTTCATCTAAAGCATCAACACCACCTTTGGTTCTGTTATAAAAACCAACTATTTCAGGTTTCTGAGTCTGTTTCTATCGAATGATGCAATGATGACATCAAAACCACTGCTCGCCTTTTTTCGCAGAAATTTTCTTCACAATCATCTTCTTCACTATAATCACTTCCAACTTCGTCTAGAATTTTTTTCAGTTCTTCTGCATAACGTGGATCAGAAGGATAAATGAATCTCCGCGGACCTAACTTCAGAGCCATTCACTACTGCCGAAAATTGTAACACTGAGAGGGAGGTGACGTCTAACAGACCGCTCTAGGAGAATTTCAACAGATACCCTTGCCAAAGCATTCCGATAAAAAGGGACGAGAAAGAAGGTCACGAAACGTGAAGCTAGGGGAAGAATCCATTCACTTGGACAAGGCATGCAATACGGGTGATCTGGGGAAAATGTGGCGCGGTCCGTCAGACCGCACGACCCCTGTTACGGGTTAACATTTTTAATACCACCACTTTACCTGTAACAGGCAATGCAGTTTCATTTAACAGGAGAACCTTCTTAATGAAATTTGTGGTAGTTAGCTAGGATTTTCCAAATTTTTATATCACGGGAAGGCAATAAAATACTGGTGGTCAGTAATTTAGGAATTATTGATATTAAGTATTGGATATAATTATTTTGAGTTTCAAATCCATTACTTCTTTGAATAAAAGCTTGTATCCATAAATTGGATACAAGCTTTTGTATCCATAAATACTAACTATTGTATATAAATACTGTACTATTGTATCCATAAATTGCATTTCCTGCTGAAATTATCCAAACTGGAAGCGCAGAGTTTGACTTGAAATACAAAGAATAAGTTTCCCCAGTTTTGCATTTACCACACAATGTAAGTTTGCTTCTCTTTCGTTAAATATTATTAATTAAAATATATATCTCAGCTCTTTTATATACATATAAAAGCTAAAATTTAAAATTAAAAGGAGAAAAGAATATAAAATGGTAGGAAAAAAATTTAAAAAAAGAACTTAAATATAAAACACATGCAACTTATAAATTTTAGAACGATGTAGAATGTAATCTGAAGTTTTTAAAATATGTTGACATTTCTTACAAATATTTTAAACTAAATAAAAAATGAATAATTTTAAACTAATAAAAACTAAATAAGCATTATATGAAAATGCAAATTAATTATTCCTTTTTAATGCTTTGAGTCGACTCGTAAAAGGCGAAAAATTTAAAACATTAAAATTCGAACTAAAATAGAGTACTATCTCATATTTTGTTCCACTTGATTTCTTGAGCCTCAACAAATATTAAAATAAATATAATATTAATAATAAATTGTACGATATATACATGTAGAAAAATAGATATACAGAGGACAATAGAGGGGTTAACCTAGAATATATGCAAGAGCAGTTACAAGCGAAAATATTATGCACATGGAATCACTATAATTTTTAGGAATTAAAGTCCGAATATCAGGCATGAAACTAAAAGGCTCACTACGTAAAACAACCACAAATTTTAGAATTTTAAAACCTCTTCTCCCTTAGGAAAAGTAAGCAAAGAAGAGACTTCGTTAAGCATGTTTCCCATGTAACAGAAGGCGTAGTAAAGACGTCGCAAGGTAATCCGACGTTTTGCGATAAAATGGCGGTAACTGTTTTGACGCCTATTTTCTGTAATGATAACTTCGTTCCTAAATTAAACAAGGATTGGTTCTTTTAATCTACCAAAAAAATTCAATTTTCGTATACCCGCTCTATGCACGTTCTCGCTCCATAATTACGTTCTACTTACTTTTTCTGCTGCTTGATGTCTGAAGAATAAGCGAACTTCCAGAATTTAATCAATGCACACATTAACTGCGGAAATGCTGATTAAAACAAATTTAATTAAAGAAAAAATATCTAGTAGGAAAATGCAGGTCAGTATTTTCGCGCTCAGTTTTCCATACCCGTTTGAGACATGTAAATTATATCAGACTTGTATAGAATAATAATAAAAATTATTAAAATTGAAACTTGGTAACGCAATAAATTTCAATACTGCGTTTCTGTTTCTAAACAATGTATGGTATTCTTGTTCATTACTGTCGATAAATATTAGGATATATCTCTGATCGCTTTTAAACAAAATCTGTAATAACACTTTACTAACTTTTAAACAAATGTATGCAGCTTATACAGATTGAACTATTAAATACTTAGGAAATTTCGTTCCTCAAATTTCTCTTCTTCATGAAATGCATATGACATGAAAACAGGTTTCCATTCGATTTTGCCATGGATTTTTAAAATTATATTTACAATTTGAGATTACAATTGTTATGAAAAAAATTATATAGAATTTGTTACTTACTAGTTTTTTCGTATACTCTTGCGGGATATATATTTTAAAATTGCAAATTTATATGTTACATTCAATTTATACACGAAATATTATTAAATGAAACTGCGTAGCCTACTTTGGGCAGAGCGGTGGCTTTGGAACAAGTTATGATTTTTTTTACACGACTGACTGCTTCTACGCTTAGATTGTTTCTTCAGTTTGCTGTTCACTGCAAAAGCTATTAGAAACGCAAATCTTAAGTTTGATTTATAGCACGGGGAAGATTTCAGTATTTTTGAAAAAAGGTGTTTTTAGAAGCTGACTTATGAACGGTTTCGAAAAGCTCCACCGGAAAGTTCTATCAGTTAAAGTATTTAGTGGGTAAATAGCAGGACGGGAATTTTTTTTTTTTTTTTTTTGTGTGTGTGTGTGTGTGTGTGTGTGTGTTGCCCGCCAAGACAGTCAGAAAATCCACATTGCTTTGAGATTTCCTAACGTGCACGATCGACGATTCATGTCGCATTTCGCTATATATCGCCATGTATCTCCCCAGAGTTCGTTACTCCTCGTAACCATGTTCAGAAAACGCCTCTCTGGGTAATTTATATGAGTTACGATTCCTGGCCTGGTTTTGGTATTTTTGTGAGTGATCTTTTTGTTGTGTTTAAGTGCTGCGATATTTTTGGTTACCATGAACATTATTTTATCCAAAGATTGCCAAAATCTAATTATCCCCTTCAGGTGTTTATTCGACAATGTTCTCGGTAATGAGGCATACGTTTGGTATACCCCTGGAACGCTAGAATAGCAAAGTACCTGGTTGCTGAGGTAAACATCCTTTGAAATTTTACGCATCATGAACAAACAATAAAGTGTAGTGAAGGATGTCTGTGCAATCTTCTGAGATCAAAAATATATTACAAGCATCGAAATAATCCAGATTACAGTGAATGTTCTCAAGATGATTAACTGGATAGCAACTCGTTGCAGCACGAATTTAAGAATTATTGCAATTACTGTTTCATCCATTTCATTTCACTTCATTTCATCTGAATATGCTTTAAAAGAAAGGTTTAAAAAACAAACTCAGATGGAAATATTTTAGTTAATCGCAGTTTTTTAAACATTTGCATAAACCGAGAATATCGATTGCGAAATTAAGAATAATTTAATATAAGAAGTAGATAGAAAATGACAGTTCAGCGACACGCGGCGTGCGCGCGATGCGCGGTGCCTGGGTGTGGTCAGTGACGTTGGCGGAAGGGAGGTTACGTGATGCTGGGTATCACCGGAAAGGGTGGAGTGGAGTTCGCAGCAGAGGAGGGTTTTAGGATTCTTTATTTAACTGATAAGATGACATCACACTTTGATCAGAGATTATGTTTTCTTGATGTTCGGAAGTTTCTATTAATGAATTTTTAGCTTTTGTACATTTTCTTCGCATTCCAGATATTTTATCACACATATGATGATTATTTCCTAGGTATCCTTAACGGCGCTTATTTTTTAATATGATGATTGAGCCATAAAGTCTTAACTTTAGATGTAATTTTTTTTTATGTTTCCGTATACTTTAAGCCTTATGATTTCCTATAGACTCAGAATTTTACCTTATTTACTTTCCATAATCTTAATTGCATTCCTTGTTTCTATTGTTTATTTCATTTTACCCAGAATTAATTTCATGGCTTTTAACCAATACTCTTAATTCATTTGTTACAATTTACGAGCTTAATTATTCAGATCTGCTTTTCTATTTAGTATATTACTTAATTTTAGATGTAAAATTTAGCTTATTTTACACATTTCAGACGTCATAATATTTAATGTACTCTAATTATTAACTAATTTATTATATTTTCTCACTATATACATGACTTTTATTTGATTTCTTTCATACTTTTTAACCTTCATAATTTCAAATACAGTCTTAATTTTTACACAATTCCTATATTTTCAGATCATATACCTGACTTTTATTCAATTTTAGATGTAAATTCTATTTTCTTTTCTACTTTTTAACGTTTTTAGTTTTCATCATACTCTGAAGTTTTAACTAATTTGCTATTTTCACGCTAAGTACATGACTTTCATTTAATTTGTAACTAATTTCATACGTTTTAACCTTCGTAATTTCAAATGTATTCTTAATTTTAGCTTAATTCCGCTATTTTATGACCATATATATGAGCTTTATTTAATTTTAGATATTATTTTTAACCTGATTCGTACATTTTGACCCTTCATAATTTTGAAAGTACTACAATTTCCTTCGCAATTTGTAACATACTCCTAATTTTCACTTAATTCCTATATTTTCTAAGCATATACAGAGTCTTTATTGAATTCAAATATAAATTTGAACTTAATTCATATATTTTAACTTTCGCAATTTTCAACGTATTCTAAGGTTTAATTTATTTTCACATTATTTGCATGAATTTATTAAATTTTAGATGTAATTTTCTAACATTTTTGTTTCCCTTGTGCCCTTAATTTTTGCGCATTTAACATATTTTCTGTTTATAATACACATTTATTTTACTTATTTTACCATTTCAACTAAATTTACATGTTTAAAAATCTTAAACATACATAGAAGAGATATTTTCAATTAAGCATTTTATTTTATAATCTTTAACTACTATTCATATCCAATTCGTCGAATAACCCTTATTTAGTCTGTATTTTATAGTACTATTTTAATTTGCCAGTTCTACAATTTATCTTTTTATAATAGTCTTACTATAACTGATACTACTATTTTACTTTGTTATTCGTTCATTGGCATTTCTAACCTTTATTATTTTGTGCATGTTCGGATACTTTCATATAATTTTTAACCCCCTTAGTATCTGAACGCATGTTTTTAAACTCTTTGATGCTATCATTGTTTAGTTTTGAGTCCCAATTATCTTTAAGCTAGCTTGATAGATACGGAATTTTTTCAGTGAAGTGCCAAATTTCATGTGTAATTTTAGGACATATTCAATATTTCATGTCCTCATCCAGAAGTCTTTAACAATATTTTTAACATGGAATACCTTTTAGTTCAATATATTTTGCTAATTGCATGCACGGATGCCGTGATATTTTAAATTTTAGGTACCCTGAATATACTATTTTTTTTCTTACTACCCTTTCCTACGCTAGATAATTAAGAATATTTCTTCTTTCATAGGAAGCTCTTGAGAAAAAAACCCTTACTTGTATGACATATCTAATGAAATAACTAAACACTAATACTTTTAGAATTAGTCTTTTACTTTGGAAAACTTACTAAATAATGCTAAATTCACAAGTAGATCGCATAAAATTAATTCAAAGATTTAGGAATGATATTTTCAGTAATGTTTCAGACTGCATAAAAGTTAGCATTCACTATCTTAATACATGTATCATCAGTTATTTACATTAACCAATGTAATATCATCATTCGATACATGCATATATTTTAGTTTACTTTTTGAATTTCAGGTTAATATTCTTACTACACATGAGTAATTAACTGCTCTAAGAAAAGGCTCCGTACCTGACCATATTTAGTTCACATTTAATAACTTTTTCCAGAATCCATCCTGAGCCATTTTCAATAAACTCGTCATAGCTCTTTTTAACTTTTTCGAAAGCTTCAGTAATTGCTCTATGTATATCATATGCTTTAAGTAACTGCCAACAGTGGCTACGGAAATATGGGAAATGTATTCAGCTTCCCCATTTTCACACTCACGACTCATTTTAACAGTAACAACTGCATACGATTTCAGACACCGATATGTTGTAATATTATCACTCAATTTTTTTACAAACTGCGATTTAGTGTACTCGAGAAACACTAGAAATTTAATTACATGAAAAAATAGTCTCCTGTTTGTCATGCTATTTTTCTGCTCATTAATCGTGACAGTGGTTAGCGACGCTGACTGCTGTACCAAATATCTGGGGTTGGAATTCCGAAGAAGGTATGGTTGTTTTTAAATGATTAGTTTCTATTCGCCATGGGGGCACTTTAAATATGCGGCGAGCTGAATGTCCTCTCAAGAGGTTTCTCGTACGAGAAAAAAGGTGGGAGAACCTTGGAACGGGCTCTCCAGGGCGCTCTCATTCAAAATTGGCCGCAGAACAGAGGAAAGTCATATTGCCACCTGTATACTGGCCAAGGTTCTTCCCAACGACAGACCGACAGACGCAATCTTGACTTCTTGCCACAATGGATTTCGTGGGCTTAATCAGATTCAGACAAGCTAGATTATCAACAACATTAGCTATTTTTATCACAACAAGTCATTGTTTCAGACCAGTGTTATATTTTTGGTTATAAACGGCAAGAGAGGCTTAGTGAACTTTTATATGCGCTTTCACTAAACTTGCTCTGCGATTACACTAAACAGTGATCAATGATCAAAGGCACTTATTCTTCAACAGGTTCAGATAATTTTGCATGCGTTGTGTGTTCACATACAGTTCAGTCCTGCAATAACGTTTACACAAATAAAGCGGACATTTTTCGAATATGTGATTTCGAGCTGTTCATACAACATAGCCCAGTCCATGATCTCATAGAGTGAAGCGCTGTTAAGAATTAGCATTTCATAGAACGAAAAAACAATAATCTCATGAGCCAGTGGTCTGAAACCAGAGGCTGTCGAAGAAATCTTTCGCAGCCAGCAAATATAATTGACTTTCGTTTAATTAGTTTTATAATGATATTAAATTTTATAACAAGAACTTAAAGAAATTTTAAGATTTTAATGGTATTGAGGTTTTTAATTAATTTGATTACCATTAAAAAACATGAAAATTTACAAACTATGATGTACATCTTATTCAAAGATCTGAAGATAGAGATTTGATTATTAATGTGACTTGGCATTGCAATCGTTGTTAGAATATTTTATTTTCATAATTATGCTTTACTTTAATTGAAAGTTGTATAATAATGATTGAAGTCTCGGGGATCTTTGGACATTAAACTAGTGCGAACACTTATTACAGAATGCTAATTAATAAAAATTAAATTTAAGTAAAAAAAACTTGCAAAAAAAAATGCAGGTACTTTTTTTTTTTTCCACCAACGGTCAATTTTTCGTACTTAGACGAGTCACGTGAATTCTGTCAGAGTTGTACAGATTAATGCAAAAATATTAAAATTGAAACTTGTTCTTGCAGAAATTTTCGCAAATACTTCGTTTCTGTTTCTAAACAAATGCAGGATATTATCGTTCTCTGCTATCGATAAAGTTTAGCATTGATTTCAGATAACTTTTTAAGAAATATGTACAGTTTGAGGTTCTACTTAGTATGAAAAAATGATATTACCAATTTGATACTTACTAGTTTTTTCGTAAACTATTGCTCTCTATAGGTTTTAAACTTGGGAAAGCGTATGTGCGAATAAAATAGCAGTATTTTTTCATTTAAGGGGCACAGCACCTTTAAGAATTCAAAAAAACAATTTTTGTTTGTTTATTTATTCTGATTCTATTAACATTTCTGAGCACTGTGCAAAATCCGGCATTGAAAAATTCCTATTATGTCTCTAGTTATGACTATTTACGCAAACCCTTATGCAAGAGACAATCTGATAAAAGGGCAGCCATTGCCATTTAAAGGGGCAGACACGCCCACGTGACTGTTTACGTTCCATTTCTGCAGCTGCGAGATATCTCTTTCCTTTCGAATGTTTTCTTTATGATTGCTGCCTCACATTTTTTTTATTTTCCCTCCTCTTTTGAGAAGCAGTAAGGTAACTACTAATCTTTATATCTTCGTTTCCGTTAGCTGTTTGTTTACCTCGTGTTAGAATTACGCATTATCGTTTTCTTTCAATTTTGAAAGTTTGAATTGCCGTTTTCACAAAACAAAACTGCTTTTTTAAAAGCTAAATCAATGCTGTTAATGCTAAAAGGGCGTCTGGTCAAAGACCAAAAAGACGGAAGAGGCATCAATATTATGGAAATCAAGGCTAAATTGCAGAATAGGCTGCATCAGTCGATGCTGTGTTTACTGCTCTTATGCTTGGACACGCCTTTTTATGACTTAATATTGGTTACGCCTCTCCTTAAAAACAAGTTATAAGTATGCTATAGCTTCGTATTAAAGAAAACTTAAATGAAGTTTTAACTGAGTTGAAATGGTAGGTTTATAATGTTCTGCGCGAGATTTTTTTAATTATAAATCTACTTTTGTGTGGTGTGTGGTAGTGTTAGCATTTAACGCAACGAATTATCTCTCACAAATGTATTATTATAATACCAAACGATTGAAAACGATCATTACCAAACGATTGAAAATGTTGAATGCATGAGTTAAAAATTATAACCGTAACTTCTGAAAATACAGAAAAGAATTCTAAAAGAATGTTTTGATTATTGATGAGTGTGTCAAAATCGGTGCTTACTGCAGAATGGATGAGTATCTGAATCTGAATTTTTTTAATCAGTTGGAGCGAAGAGGCAAAAAGAGCGTTACTGAGTGGTGTATGAAGAAAAGTTTGATTGCAATATCGTATAAGTGCCCAATTTGTGGAACAAATATGAAACTAGTAGACGGTTTTGAGTGGTGCGCAATGCCGAGTTTATGCAACTCTGAGATGTTTTTTAAGTGAAAATTGATCGATGTGCACATGGGAAAAGCCAGTGCAGTGCGCGATGCCGAGTTTGTGCAATCTTGGGTTGTTTTTTTTAAGTGAAAATTGATCGATGTGCACATGGGCAAAGCCAGTGTGGTGCGCAATGCCGAGGTCGAGCGCGATGCCGAGTTTGTACAATTCTGGGATGTTTTTTAAAGTGAAAATTGATCGATGTGCACATGGGCAAACCCAATTCTGTGGGCGATGCCGAGTTTATGCAATTCTGGGATTTTTTTTAGGTGAAAATAGGTCGATGTGCACATGGGCAAAGCCAGTGTGGTGCGCAATGCCGAGTTTGTGCAATTCTGGGATTTTTTAAGTGAAAATAGATCGATGTGTACATGGGCAAAGCCAATGTGGAGCGCAATGGCGAAGTTGTGCGCGATGCAGAGTCTGTGCAATTCTGGGATGTTTTTTGAAGTGAAAATAGATCGATATGCACATGGGCAAGCCAATGTGGTGCGCAATGCCGAGGTTGTGGGCGATGCCGAGGTTGTGCAATTCTGGTATGTTTTTTTAAGTGAAAATTGATCGATGTGCACATGGGCAAAGCCGGTGTGGTGAGCAATGCCGAGTTTGTGCAATTCTGGGATTTTTTAAGTGAAAAGAGATCGATGTGTACATGGGCAAAGCCAATGTGGTGCGCAATGCCGAGGTTGTGCGCGATGCCGAGTTTGTGCAATTCTCGGATGTTTTTCGAAGTGAAAATAGATCGATGTGCACATGGGCAAGCCAATGTGATGCGCAATGCCGAGTTTGTGCAATTCTGGGATGCTTTTTAAAGTGAAAATAGATCGATCTGCACATGGGCAAAGCCAATGTGGTGCGCATTGCCGAGTTTGTGCAATTCTGGGATTTTTTTAAGTGAAAATTGATCGATGTGCACATGGGCAAAGCCAATGTTGTGCGCGATGCGAGTTTGTGGAATTCTGGGATGTTTTTTAAAGTGAAAATAGATCAATGTGTACATAGGCAAAGCCAATGTGGTGCGCAATGCCGAGTTTTTGCAATTCTCGGATTTTTTAAGTGAAAATAGATCGATGTGTACATGGACAAAGCCAATGTGGTGCGCAGTGCCGAGGTTGTGCGCATTGCCGAGTTTGTGCAATTCTGGGATGTTTTTTGAAGTGAAAATAGATCGATGTGCACATGGGCAAGCCAATGAGGTGCGCAATGCCAAGGTTGTGCGCGATGCCGAGTTTGTGCAATTCTGGGATGTTTTTTTAAGTGAAAATAGATCGATGTGCACATGGTCAAAGTCAATGTGGTGCGCAATGCCGAGTTTGAGCAATTCTCTGATTTTTCTTTTAAGTGAAAATTTATGGATGAGCACATGGACACCAAGTTTGTGGAATTCTTTGATGTTTTTCGAGCGAATACTGATCGTTGTGTAGAAGAGAAAACGAGGTTGTGTGTGATGCCGAGCAGTAATGTAACTTTATTTATGTGCAATGTTTAATTTGTATTGTTGTTTTAATTGTGAATTATATTTAAGACGTCATTTTATATTTAAATTGTATTTTTAATTTTTTGGCTTTGATATGTTTATAACGCTTTCAGACTTACGACATATATCGATAGCCCGACGATCTACTCAACAGTAGCAAAAGTGTTAACTTTAACTCTTGAAGTAACGTTTACCTCATATTTTAATACGTAATGTTTGCAATCGTAATTGCACTTGATAATATGAGTTCATTGATAATATGTGTGTGTGTGCGTATGTGAAGCATTGCTTAGTGTTCCAAGTTTGTAGTATTTATTTTATTATATTATTTTCTTTCATTCTGAAAAATTAGATTTTTTTATTTATTAATGCGTAGAATTCTAGCATGCTTACACAGAATATGGCGTAATTTAGGAATTTTAGAAACTGATATGAAAGCTGTGTAACGATGTTCATATGCAATAAAAAATATTCTTCTTTTTTTATTAATGTAAAGTTTAAAATTTTTAGAAATAATGAAAATTGTCTAATTATTGGTATGTAAGGAATTATGTCGTTACGTAGCAAGAAGGTAATTTGTAAAAATGATAAAATTGAAATGTTCCACAATATGCATTTAAATTTAAAAAAAATATTTTATTTGTATAAATAAAAAAATTAATAAAAATATTAATAATAAAAAAATAATAATATTTTAATAAAAATCTTTGAAAATATTGAAGCTCTACATGTATTAGAGACTGCGATGTTGTTTATCGTTTTAATAATTGGTAGAATTCGCTCCCTGTATCATGGTAATTTTAAATATAAACAATTTATTATCAGTAACGCCTGAGCTTAAATGTTATAAATGTAAATTAAAAGTAAAGAATTTGATATTAATTTACAATAATAAACAATTTATTATTGTTATTTTTAAGAGAAAATAGAAAGTACACGTAGTGTTATTGCGAGACTACATTGTGACGTCATAAGCTTAGTCCCATCCATTTATAAACGTCACACAGCTCCTCCTACTGAACTGTGTTGATGCAGCCTATTATGCGCTTTTACCGGAAATCAACATACAAAGCGTGAGTGTGTTGACATAGACCTAAACATTTCTGCATCAGCAAGAAAGATCGGTAATGATTCATCTGCATCAGCTGAACTTGTGGATAACATGAATGATAATTTTGATGGTTATGCTATTATCGATAAAAAACTGTTATTTTCAGCATTAGAACAATGTTTATGTTGTTCGATATGCCATAATAAAATACATATAAATTCAGAAATAAATTATGGGCTGACGATAAAAATCAATGTTACATGCAGTTCTTGTGGAATAATTTCCTCTTTCAAAAACTCTAAAATGGTTGGAAAAAACCAGAATGCTTCTGACTTAAATATACGATTTATTCTGGCCATGAGGTGCATTGGCAAAGGACTAGCAGAGTGTAAAACATTTTGTGGACTTATGGACTTACCATCGACTGTCGCACAAAAATGTCATGACAAGATTGTAAGTCATATACATGCAGCTACATAAACTGTTGCAGAAAAAAGTATGAAAATGCAGCTGATGAAGAGGTCCAGTTGACTGGTTCCATGGATCAGACAGTTAGTGGCGATGGTGATCCTGAAAAACTAGGGGCCATTCGTCACGTTTCAGTGTGACGTCTATTATTGGCAGTGAGACAGGCAAGGTTATATACAGATATACTTCTAGTGCGCACTGTAAAGGTTGTAAAACTGCGAAAGATTTTCGTTCAACAGAAAACTATTTAGAATGGAAACGTCTTCACGCGAAAGTGTGTGCAAAAAATCTTTCGAGATCATCTGCCAAGATGGAAGTGAACGGGATGGTTGAAATGTTTTCTCGATCAGAAGAAAAATATGGTGCTCGTTATGTGAACTATATTGGTGATGGTGACTGTAAAACTTATTTAGCACTTTCGAATAATAACACATACAGTGATCCCATTTCTAAAATAGAATGTGTTGGTCATGTTCAAAAAAGAATGGGTACACGTTTAAGAAAATTAAAAAGTGAATTTCGTCGAAAAAAGCTAAGTGACGGAAAAATCTTTGTGGTAAAGGTCGTTTTACCGATGTCTTGATCGACCAACTTACTACGTATTATGGTAATGCAATACGAAAACACTGTAACAACTATCGTGATATGCAGAAAGCAATATGGGCTATATGGTATCATAAACGCTCGAATGATAACGAAGCAATTCACGATTTTTGTCCAGATGGAGCAGATTCTTGGTGTCAATACAAAAAAGCAGCTTTTTTTACTGGTGCACTGAAAAGTATTAAACATAAAAAAATCTGTACCTGTGGCTGTTATGGATGCCATAAAGCCTATTTTTAAAGATTTGTCTCACCCAGACTTGTTAAAAAGGTGTATTAGCGGGCGAACGCAAAATGCGAATGAATCGTTAAATTCATTGATTTGGACATTTTGCGCCAAAACAAAAAATTCTGCAAAAAACATTGTGGAAATTCCAGTAAATTTAGCTGTAGCAAGCTTCAATCATGGAAAATGTGCAATTTTATCTTTGATGAGTGAATTACAATTGACATCCGGTGCTGAAAGCAAAACATTTGCTAAAAAGTCAGATGAACTTCGCTTAAAGTTTGCTAAGCAACGAGCGCTGATTAACAGTTTAGAGGCTCGTATATCTAAGTGAAGGGAGAAAAAGAAACAAGATGAAATGAATAAGCTAAAAGAAGGAGTTGTTTATGCACCTGGAGCCTTTGGATTAATCTTACTAAAATATAAATAAGAAAATTAATATTAAAACTTTGAATTGAGTTTTCTCAAAATGTTAAATTTTAAGATTGCGCGCATAATTGCTTTCAAACTACACTGGTGTGCAAAAATTAAAGATGAAGTCTAAAAATTAGCATATCAGCTGAACGAAGAGGCAGAGCGGACAGAAAGACAATCAGGAGATTAAGTAAGGTGATGTATGGTACCACATGCGCAGTTATGCAGGTAGACGTAATGGGGGAGTGTCTGAGTAGTAAAAAGCATGTTCTCGGTGTAAGATCAGTCTTTCTGGCAAAGAGATTGCACGCCGTATAGCAGTTAAAATCACAGCAAGATGCTGCCTCAGCGAGAAATGGCGAATAATCAATCAGTTAGACGACATCTGGATGCTTTTACCCGAGGTCGAATCATTGGGAAGTTGGAGGAAGGCCGCAGTGGGACAAGTGTGGCTGCAGAGTTCGGAATTGCTCACAGCATCGTTTCACGACTTTGGAGACAATTTCAAACTACAGGAACAGCTATCCGGGGGTTTAGTAGTGGTCGTCCACGAGGAACCACACCTGCAGATGACCGATACATTGCCTTACAGGCCAGAAGAAACAAAGGCAGACAGCGGGAGAAATCGTTAGACACACGACACAGGCAACTGGACGACCGATATCGCGTTTTACCGTGGCCAGAAGACTGCACGGTGGTGGTCTGTTTGCACGACGCCCTGTACGGTGTGTACCTCTAATGTCTGCCCATCAGAGAAGGCGTTCTCTGTGGTGCCGGGAACACCGGAATTGGAGAGACAATGAATGGGGACGAGTACTCTTTACAGATGAGAGCAGATTCAGTCTGAGTAGCGATTCTCATCGCATACTCATCTGGAGAGAGCGGGGAAGCCGCAATCATCCCTCGAACATCATTGAAAGGGACAGGTATGGAGGTGGCGGTGTTCTCGTTTGGGAAGGCATCATGCTTGGTAGTCGTACAGACCTTCACATCTTGGACCCGTTATTGTAACGAGATTCTTCTTCCATATGTGCGTCTTTTTAGAGGCGCTATGGGTCCGCAGTTCCTTTTCATGGACGACAATGCACAATGCAACATGTCATCACAGAGTAGCTGCCGAACAGCTCTTAGAGAGTGAGGATATTGAACGTATGGATTGGCCGGCACGATCTCCGGATCTGAATCCCATCTAGCATGTATGGGATTTTCTAGGCAGACGCTTGGCACCAGTACCTTACCACCAGTAACGATTCCGGAGCTTCGATTGGCGCTGCAAGACGAATGGGCAGCAATGCCTCAACAACTCATTGACACCCTCATTCTCAGCATGGGCAGACGCTGTGAAACCTGCCTAGCAGTCAGGGGAGATCATATCCCCTATTAAAGACCGGATGTTTCTTGCTGAACACCCATCACAGGGATGTTTCGGTCTTCAGTCGCATTGCGCTCCATGCTACTTTTTCAATAAAGCTTCTTTTTATCCCTCTGATTTCTCTTTTAGTAAGTGTTGCTTACATTATTCATGTTCTTACGTATTGGGGATCTTATGGTATTAAATGTGTTGATTTGGAAAGCTTTTGTACAAAGCTATATTGAAAAAAACCGTCTCGTCCTTAATTTTTGCTCACCAGTGTGTATGTGATAAATACATGAAAATTGAATCATATGTGTATCTTAATATCAATAATTATAATATATAATATATAATTATAATCATATGTGTAATCATATGTGTATTATCTACATGTTAAAACCAAAAAATATCATATTTTGATAAAAAAAAATTTAAATTTTTAATTAAAAAGTATCGAAATATTTTGATAATTTTGTATTTTTTAAAATTGTTTTACCATTTTATAAATTTAAGTAGTTTTTTTAATATATTCTGGTTTTAAATTAAAGTTAGATATATTCTAAAAGGATTTTGACCAAAAGTTGTTTTCTGCATACCTTTTTTTAAATTTTATGATGCGCGCCGTACTTATTGATTTTTATATATCTGTTAATCATGAGTATTTTAAATCAATAATTTTTAAATTATTATTGAAGTGAAAGTTTTTATTTTTGAACACAATATTGAAAATGGTGTGTGTTTCACATCTATAAGCAAAAAATAGAAATTATTATGATATTATTTGTGTATCAGAAGGTAGCGTTTAGTCGTGTTTAACGTTATTTCAGTTTAACGCAAAGGTACTGTGCCCCCTTAAAAGCTTTGTGCGCTTTTTCACGAGTATACATTAATGTGCGGTCTGAATGTGAGAGGAATGCAGTAAAAAGTGCTTTAATGAGATATATTAAATCCTATTTGGAAAAAACGGTGTGTTTCATAATGTCATCACTATACAACTTATCAGATTTAATAATTAAAAAGAGTTATGTGATACAAACACCATAGGTTTCAGTGTTAAAGTAAACCAGATCGTCCCTACTCTTTCTTGCCGACATGTCGGTGACGCGCGCCCCGCCCACTGGGTTAGTCTATCTCTTATAAGATCCATGGGCGGTGCAGGATAGCTAAAGTGTAGAAGGGGGTGTGACCAACGTCACGTGAGCACGAGATGACATCTGAATGGTGCAGTTCATTATGTTGTAGCCAACCAGCGGCCGAGCGGTAAAGTCGCTGAACACTGGTAGTTCGGTCCGAGGTTCGAATCCCGCGAACGGGCTGGCTGCATGGGCGTTTTCGTGGTTTTCCCCATGTGTAACGTGTATACGAGCCAGTTCCCCTTAGAAAGTCCTCCACGAAGGTATCCCTCCCCTTAGGCAGATAGCCCTCGAGGCTTTGCCATAATCACACACACACACACACACTCATTATGTTGTAAATACGATACAATACAAAATAAAAGAGAGAATATAAGATAAAATGCAAAATAATAAAACATAAAGTTCTTGATTAGATAATCACTATTTACATATGTACAAGTCTCAGGAAAGCACTATAATCTGGAGAAATTAGTAGCAAGTCATAAGGCACAGACAATGAAGACAATGGACAGACAATGAAGACAGGAGTTGGGAGGTCCCCTCCCAACTCCTGGCTCTGGTGAATGCTGCTTCATTGTCTAGATGCTCACAATCCTTAGCTTTCCTGTAGAAATTCTTATTAGTTTTACGAAGGAAATTGTCCATAATCTCAATTTTGAGGTCCTTGTGTAAAACATCGTTGCGTACAAAGTAATGTGCGTTGGTTATGTGTCTTAAGAAGCGATTTTGAATTACTTGAAGCTTCTTTAAATCAGACGCAGATACAGTGGCCCAGGCTGGTGAAGCATAGGTTATTATTGGTGGTAAGATTGACAGGTAGATAAGTATCGTTTTCTCTAAAGTAAGTTTGGAGAAACGGCCTAGCATGGGATACAGACTTTTTATGACATAGATCGTTTTTTTTGTCTTACATGATTGATATGATTTGTCCAAGTCATTTTACTATTTAAAATCACACCAAAGTATTGTGCTCCATAACAGGAATAGGCTCCTTGAAAAGATTGAGTTGATTTTTGAGTTTCTATTTCTTTTCCTTATGCGGATGATAAGAAGCTGAGATTTAGAGGCATTAATTTGCCTTTTCCAGTTCTTACACCAT
Source organism: Stegodyphus dumicola (assembly GCF_044657685.1). NCBI lineage: Eukaryota > Metazoa > Arthropoda > Arachnida > Araneae > Eresidae > Stegodyphus > Stegodyphus dumicola. Next base: position 4,838,310 of record NC_140778.1, on the reverse strand, counting down.
TCTTCGATGAGCGGGATGTGATCTTGAAGTTCACGGATGGCATGATTCACATTAGCAGAGTTTACTGCTAATGCAGTGTCGTCTGCATAACACGCTAAGATGTAATTATTGCTGTGAAGAACAGTTGGAAAGTCCGTAGCGTAAAACAGGTAAAAAATAGGTCCTAAAACACTTCCTTGTGGAATTCCACTGAGTATTGGGCGCTCGGAGGAGTAGGAACCGTGTACAGTCACTTTGAATTTCCTGCAGGTGATGAAAGATAAGATAATAAGAACAAGTTCTCTTTCAAAATTGAAATCGATAAGTTTGGAGATCAGATCCTCATGCCAGATGCGGTCGAATGCTTTCGCCACGTCTAACATGAGGATAGCAACATTTTGTCACATTGCAGTGCTGACCCTATGAATTCAGTTAGCCTGACAAGCTGTTTTGTAGTTGAAAGCTGAGCTCTGAATCCAAACTGTTCAGGCGGTAGTAAGGTGAGATAGATTTTCATTTTAGCGAGCAGGATCCTTCAGAAAACTTTACTCAGACTCGGAAGAAGGATAATTGGGCGGAAACCATCAGATTGCAGTTGATTTTTCCCCGGTTTGGGAATCATGATAATTTTAGCTATCTTCCATGAGCTTGGGTAATAGGAGTTAGAGATGCATGCATTAAAAATGCTGGTAATTTTAGCAATGACGTTCCTGGGTAGATGCTTGAGGGAGTTATTCGTAATGCCGTCTGATCCCGGGGCTTTCTTGGGGTGAAGTTTTCTGATGATTTCACTCACTTCTGCGGGATTAGTAAGATTTCTAAAATTTCTAACAGTAGAAGCATTAAGCCAATCTTTGATTTTGAGAAGTGTTTCTTTTCCAAAGTCTAGATTTGCAGGCCAAACATTAGGAAGAAATTGAGTTTGGAGATGTGTTGCAAGTAAGTCGGCTTTTTCTTGGTTGGTAGTTGTAATGGAGTTATTATAATGAAGGGGACGGTTGCTTGTATAATTAATCTTCATGCTTTTAATTAATGTCCAGAAGAAGCCGTCTTTTATGTTAAGATTAATTATTTTGTCCGCCCAAAGTTCTTCCTTATACTATTTGATAGCTTTACTGATCTTTTTATTAATTTTATTATAGTCTCTTTTGATTGCCGGGTCCCATGTCACATGATAGGATTTTCGAAGTCTATTTCTCTGTCTCATCATTTCTCTTATAGTTTTAAGCAGACGATAAAGATTTTCGCTAATAGCAATTTTTTCACTAGCTTCATCACAAGTAGCTTGAATATGTGAGGTGAGTCAGTCGACTGCAGAGTCTATTCCACTATCAGTACACACATTATCAAAATGAATAATTCTATTTTTCATAAGATTATCAAATAAGCACCAGTCGGTAATAGTTCTATACTTAGCACTTTTCTGCTTATAAACACCAAGCGTAGCAATAAAAGGCAGGTGATCAGATGTCATCTCGTGCATAACATTAAGTTGTATCGCCATAGTCTTAGTAGTGAGAAGTATATCAAGAATGTCCGATGTTTTAATCCTCTCTGGCCGGTAAGTGTACTCATTCGGTGCATGGATAGCTATCAGATGGTTGAGAATATAGTTGTAAAGTGTTTTACCATTTAAATTACTGCTTCGACAGCTCCATGCAGAATGCTTAGCATTTAGGTCTCCAGCTAAAATCACAGGGGTGTCACTTGGGAGGAGAGTATCCAGTATCGAGCCTTTGATAACTGTTGGGTGGGTTGTAGAATCCACAAAAATGAATTTTACCATAAGAGGGAAGGGTGATGGCTACAGTAACTGCTTCACTGCTATTGTCTTTAAATTCACTGATGAGGCAGGATTGATATGAACGTTTGACATAAATCGCAACACCGCCGCCGCGATGTGTTGTCCTGTTACATTTATACACACGATAGTTCGAAATATGAAGACGGTGACATGCCTGGGCATGCGTTTCTGTGATTATTCCGATGTCAATATCATGTGTTTGTAGAAAATGATTAAGTTCATTAATTCGGTTGTGCGGACCATTAGCGTTCCACACTGCGCATGAGATTGGTGTAAGTGGTCGGAGAAAATTTTCCATTAACAGGAGTTTCCGTTGTACTGTGTTGAATATTAGAAGATTTGAAAGTAGATTTTAGAAGATTAGAAATTTACACATTTGTGGAAGTCCAGTGTCTTTGACTAATTCTACAAACATTTTAAGCTCATTAAGAACTTGCTTTGCCTCTAGGATGGATTCCGGAGCCAGTCCTGAGTTTAAGGCTTGTGCGAAAGATCTATTTGTTACCAATCTGTCAGCGTAGGTTTTAGTATTTGGTTCAGTCTTAGGTTTTATGAATTTTTCACATCCGCGATAATTTGCGGTGTGTCCTACTTGAAGACAGTTGGAGGATTTCAGGGGGGTATCTTTGTCTTTGGTGCCCATATATGTGGGAGTCATCAACGCCCGATGCTGAATTAGAATACCAGCTGACGTCATCAGCATAGCTCAGCGCGAATCATTCCAGACACCACGAGATAGCTTCCAGACGTGGTCGAGAGCGGAGGGTAGATGCGAGCAGACGGCTCGTATGCCTTCAAAAGTTTATGGAGTTTTGATTCTTCTTTTGATGTTTCGCCTTTAGCTGTGATGACTTTAGATGATCATATTATTTAAAACTAGCTGTGTACTAATGTATTCTATCAACGCCGGAGGAACTCTGTGTAAAAGGACTGTCTGTGATTGTGCATCATTACATGAACAATTCAACATTTAATCTTTATTTAGTATATCTTTATTATTCTTATTTCTTATCGTTAAATCTTATCGCTAAAAAGAAAAGAATTAAAAGCAATAAGTACTATACTTGCTACTTTGACATACGCATAATAAAGTAGTAGGTTAGAGACATATGATATTGAATTACAGCAAGCTAAACAAAATTTTGAAGCTAAATTTAATGTAAACCGATATTACTACAACGGTGGGATTTTGAATAATCAAATTTCATAAATCTTTTACAGTATGATAAAGTGCAACACAATGTACTGCTGACAACCGTTGATTGCACTCTTTGGAATAACTCGAGTCTTATGTCGTATCCTCTTCCCTCCTTCATCGGGTTTACGATAACATCACTGTCTGGTTGGAGTAGATTTTTCCCCGTTGGTGAAATGTTCTGAAAGTGTCTATCTGTTAACAGCAACCTTACACTAGGACGCCCTGACAACTGAACATTCGGCTTACTTTTTTCGACCGTTTGTTCGCCAATTGGTGTTCTGTAGTTCATATTATTTTTCGTACCTCCTGCTGAATTTACACAAAAAAAGTAATTCCATAATGCCTGATCTAGGAGAAAAAATAACTTTTGGTAATGCTTGTTACTCCGTTGTCTTGCAACCGGGTTGTCTGTAACATATTGATCAACTTTATCAACATCTCTAATAGGGTTTCTGTAGTTATGAACTACTTTTGGCTTCAATTTCTTTCACTTTTCCACGTTCAAAGCGAAAAAAATCACCTTCCTTAATTTTGTTTTTGAAATCAGATGGCAACTCCTTTCTAATTGAACGTACTGTGCCTTATATATCAGTAGATTTCTTGCACCAGTACGTGAGCCAGCTGTAGAGAAGTATAATAATTGTCGGTCATCAGACCTTTGCCTAGCAGTTGTTGTCATCAGTGACATAACCCTTTAACTAGACATACCAAGATGTCCAAAATGACTATAAAAAGCTTTATGTCCATTCCTGTATAAATAATACTGGAAAAAAAATACCCAGTCTTACTGTCGCATAACATAAATGTCTTGATACCAAAGCGACATCTTTTTAGTGGCTTGTATTGGATCCTCCGCACTCTACCCTTATACAGCATCAGATTTTCATTTACAGTGACATCGCGATCAGGAATGTATAGAAAAAATATATTTCTTTCAGATGTTAAAAAAATCGGCGAAATTTTTTTAACGTTTTGCATTAGGATGTGTCAGTAGAGAAACATCTTCATTGTTCATAAAATGCAGATATTTTTTTTTTATTATCTGAAACCTGACACACGCCTTAATATGACGGAAGAATCGAGTTTCAACACGCTCCCATTTTCGACCGAAGCATCTCTACAGCTGTTTAGAAAGATCTTAATAAAACTTTCTAAAATATTTTAAGGCGAGATAAATTTTTATTTCGGTCTCATTCGATGGAACCCATACTTTTGCTCTGTTTTTTAATTTTAGATTTGGCTTTGACTACATTGTTGTTCATATTTCTTTGGTGATAAAATGCAAGAAATTTTTATCAAAACACAGCTCATAATATTTATTCAGGTATTTGTGCGAAATCTGAGGCATCAAATGTTGCACTTACTTGTGTTGGCGGAAAAGGAAACCTTGGGGGATGACGCGGAATGTTTTCTAAACATAACGGCTTCCGGTTCCTATACGAAGAAATATCAATTTCAGTATCAATTTCACTATTTGTATGCAGAAATATCGGTATCCGATCCCGAAGAACTATATTCTTCACAAGGTTTGAATAAGACATTGCAAAAAAAAAAGAAAACTTTTTTATATCAAATTAACTGAAAAACAACCGAAATAACAACCGAAATTAAATGTGTGAAAGCGAAAATCTCATTCTCAACACGTGTGTGTTTAGCTGAGTAGCTAAAGAAGCCACGCATTCCCTCGACTGAAATCGGTGAAGACGAAGGAATAATAGCACTTAAATAATATAGTAAACTAAGGCTTGAATGACAATAAAATAGTAAACTAAGGCTTAAATGAACGTCCTAAAAGGAATACCAATTCAATTCGAATTATGGAAAAAGAAACACTAATTTTTCTATTACCGGAATTCAGTTTTTGAAGAATTTCGAATTTTTTTTTAAATTTTAAGAACACAAATTTTCAAAGTATTTGAAAGTCCAACGTATATAAGCTGCATTCGTTTGTCTAAATGTTAGTAAGTCGTCATCAAGTCTTTTCCTAAAGTTATTAGAAATAAATGTTAATAGTGATTGGTTCCTACCGATTCATGAGACTATCATATCTTTGTTTAGAAGCAGAAACGAGGTACTTGTGAGATTACCTGCCCGGTCAGGTTTAAAAATTTTGCATTATTCTCCACAAAGCTGACATAATTTATGTGATTTATAAGAAAAACTGATTGAGTTTGAAAAAAATTAAAATGCATTTTGTAATAAGATTTTGTTTTTAAATTTAACTTTTTAACCAACATGTCTGTAATCAATGTGGAGCTGATTTAATGCCGAAACGTCTCTGAACCTTCAATCATCATTATGCAAGCTGCAGTAAAAGTAAAGCCTATTTATAGAAACAATATATTCTAACAACGTTTGTATTGCCACGTCATATGAATAATGAAATGTGTATCTGTAAATCTTTGAGTAATATTTATGTCACAGTTTGTAGATTTTCATAGACTTTAGTCATGTTCGCTTTTAATGGTAATGAAAGTAATGTAAAACTGGGATAAAAATCATTAACAACCTAAAATTTCTCCAAATTTTTTCCATAATAACTAATATCATAATAATGCTAATTACCTGAATAGGAAAGGCATTCGCTGACGGCGGTAGATTGCACTGACGGCTTCAATTTTCGGACCAGTGGTTTATAGGATTAGTGGTTTTCCGTACTATTGGTTTAGATTTTTAGGAATCCAGTGCCTTTAGTTCTGGACTTTTTAAGTTCAGCCAAAATTTAGATACCTCCGAAGTGATATTTTCTGCCATATACTTTCAGATTTCCCATGACTTCTTACATTTTTCAAGCTGCGTTAAAAGTAAACGTAATGATAAAATTAAAATATTCTGTAAGCACATGCATTATGAACATATATTCATGTCTTTCCTTTTTAAAAAACTTTCTTGAAAGCATTGGAAGAGAAAGAAAAGCGGCATTGGTTTATTTTCTTTTCTAGTTTGCATTTACTCTAATGTGATTTGTGCTAAAATCTTGGCTAGTTAATGCTAAAATAGCATATATGGTGTTCATGGTCTCTGATGGCTATTCTTGGGTCAGTAGGAATCTAGAGGATTTAAGATTAATTTCTTCGAGTACTTTGAAAACGGACCGGTGTGAGTCACCATCAATCCGCTCATTTTGTAGTTTATCTTTTCAAGAGCCCCATTATCTCTTTCCCCGTCTAGTTACTTAAATTTGCGGGAAATTCCTCGGCTTTGACAATACTGTCTGCGCCTAAGGATGACACGTTTTTGCTAAAAGTATACACTATTTTAACTTATTTTGAAAACATTACTATTATAGTAAACACGTGCATTATTATCGATTCGCGAGAGTCTGTATATGTGTAGTTCGTGATTGGCTACGGTTCGATTGTAAAATATTCTTGTATTTGCACTGATATTTTCAAAGTCCAAACCCGCTTTGTCGAATAAATTCGCGAAGTCTGTAATCAGGTTTGGCAAGTAATAAAGATACACAACTTATTTTGGTAATAAATTTTGACAGTCGGAAAATCAAATTTCTATCCTGTTTTCTAGGGGGAAAGCATAGTCTATAATTCTGGTCTTCCGGGTAACATAAAGCATAAATAATTGAATCTCGGAAAAAATTAAAACATGAATTTATACATATTTACATTTACCACCATATCGAATTATTTTGTTTTTTTACTAGACTTTCTATCGTGGGATCATTATTTAGCAGTTCTTTGAAAGCACTACGTGGTAAATTACGCTTACTTTCAGAGGAATTATGACCTGAATTAGACATTTGATCATATATTGAATTCATATCCAGAACTGAGTGAATCTGAGGATTTCGGACGTACCGCGGAACGTATGAAGCTGCTCGCAGAATTTTATTTCGTAAGACATTAATTTCCTGCCTCTTGTGGCCCATGCTGATACTGCGTAAAGGTGGGACAAATTAATGTTGCACAGTTTGTGTTTTAACTTTAATACTTAACTTTGCTTTTCCTTCTATTAGATTGTAGGGAGCCATGAAAGCCCGCCTTGTCAGTGATATAAAAGATACGTTCTTTGAAAGAAAGCTGTTTATTCATTATTGTGCTTGAATAGCTAGAGCCTTTTTTTAGGTTATTGAAATTGCGGCAAAGCACACCGGGGCTGTGAACCTAATGACAGGGACGCCCTCAGGTAGGACTTTCTACGGGAAGTTGGTTTGTATACACATTACACATAGGGAAACTACGAAAACGCTCATGCAGCCAGCCCGTTCACCTCGATTCGAATCCAAATCGGAACTACCAGTGTTCGGCGACTTTACCACTCGGTCGCTGGTGCGCTAAATATTTATAGGAGTCCTGCTGTAGAACTTGATGCTTTATCTATTTCAACTTCCATTTGTCCATCGTTTGAATCTTCTACACAAAACACCACAATATTTTGAATTATTCAGGATTAACTTATATGAAAGTCGGAACTGCAAATTATTTAAAACAGTTGTATTCAAACAATATTTGTCGCGACACCGTTTGGAATCTCGAATATTTACAGTAGAATCGCACAGTTAAATAAAAGTCTTAAAAGATCTGAATTGGTGGTACATAATTAAAGGTTGAGCCTCTAATTGTGATCAAAATTTAGGTTCATTCCAAACAAAATTCGCCCTTTTTTATGATTTATTTTTAAATATTTTTTCAAATTTTTCCAAAAAAATTTAATTATAATTTATAAAAATTTTACCGTCATTTTAAAGTAGATGTATTTCTAAGCGTACCTGAAAACAATTACAATTTTTTATTCAAAATTTCCGAAAATATAAGTGAATTTATATACTGCTGGCCACCGTAAATGCAACATCCTGAAGGAAGCATGCAAATAAAATGAAATTTACAACATGCATTAGCGGACGTGAGATATGCAAATGATTAGAATTTCAGCGCAGACGCACATCACGCGCACATGTGGCGCTACTTTAAAACGCTATTTAAGGCTTGGAGTTTTAGACTATTTCAAGTTCGGCAATTGACACTGATTCCGTTGCATAGAAGGAAGACCAAATCTAATTTAGTTCTTGTAGTTTTCGGCATGCTCGCACAAAATTAGTACCGTTATCACTGTAAATGTACCGTGGTGCACCGCTACGTGAAATGAAACGTCTAAGTGCAGCGATAAACGAGTCTGCCGTGAGGTCACTGACTGCTTCTATATGCACAGCTTTAGTCGACAAGCAAACAAACAGAGCTATATAACCGTTCGTTGTTTTAGAACCACGACCCTTATTAAATTTAATGGTAATAGGACCAGCGTAATCCACACCAGATGCAAAAAACGGTCGTTCCAAGGGCGCATGATGTTCAGGTAAGTCACCCATCAATTGCGGAGTTGAAGCAGCTCTAAATCGATGACATATTAAGCAATGGGTGACACAACTGCATATCACTCTCTTCCCTCCAATTATCCAGTAAGATTGCCTAATGAGCTGGGATAATAAAGAAAGACCAGCACGAAGGTAAGTAATATGAAGTTCTTTCACTAGTAATTCACTAAATATATGTTGAGAAGGAAGTATGACAGGATGTTTGATGTTAATTGCTAAAGATGAATTCGAAGACGTCCTCCCACCCGTAAGAGACCATCTTTATCTACACGAATGGATACAGAGAACGTAGTTGGATCTTCTTGGGTAAAGGTTTCTCTTCCTTAATACATTGCAAATCATCTTCGAAATAATAATTCTGAATTCAACGAATAATGAACTTTTCTGCTACTCGAATCTCTAGAAATGTTAGCGGCATAAGAAAACTGGAGTTAATACCACTATGTGAAATGTTCTGAGTAACAAGATGCTTCTTACAATTAGTAATAAATCTTTGGCAATAACCCAGAATACGAACAATTTTACAACGACAAGAATAATGCTCGAACAAATTAGCTAATAAATCATTCAATTCAAGTATATGAGAAATAAAAATAAGATCAGATCTTTGTTCGGCCTTTACTTCAGTACCATCTTCAAATCTTAATTCATATTTAGGCCATTTTTCCTCTTCCTGACGCAACTATGGTGGACCATTCCACCGCAAAGTACAATTTTGTAGGAGTTGAAGTTCAGTACCACGAGAAACATCGTCTACAGGATTTTCTTTAGAGAGAACATGATTCCAGTGTTTAATAAGTATCACTTCTATGATTTGAGATGTTTTGTTTGCAACAAAAGTTTTCCACTTACGTGGATGAGCGGATAGCCAAGACAGAACTACCTTTGAATCCGGCCACGCATAGATTTCAAAATTAAACTTCTTTAAAATGTTCAAAAGAGATCGCATTAACATGGTCAACAAATATGCAGCACAAAGTTCTAATCGAGGAGTGGATACTTGCTTTATAGGCGCAAATTTAGTCTTTGATACCAAAAGATTAACCTTAAACGTACCATTGCATTTTTGGCGACAGCAAATGGCTGCTGCATAGGCCTGCGAAGACGCATCACAGAATCCATGTAGTTGAATAATACTGTCCGTTGTAAGTATGACATTTCTCGGAATTTCACAATTATTGATTTGACTGAATGTCTTTTGAAATTTAAACCAATCATCTGAGATATTCTGGCGAGCAACTGAATCCCAGTCGCCTTTAACTAACCATAGCTTTTGATAGAATATTTTAATCAATATAGTGCAAGGAGATAGGAGACCTAATGGATCATAAATGCGAGCAGATTCTGCCAATATGTGCGTCTTTGTTATAGGTGCGTCGAGTTGCAGTGCAGCTTAAAACTGAAGGTATCAGTAGTTCAATTCCAAAAAGTCCTAAGACTTTCGAATTCGAATTAGGAGATATTTCGAAATCAGAATTCAGTGAATAATGTTCCTTAAATTCAGTTACGAATTCTACAGAATTTGAATTCCATTTCCTCAAATCAAAACCACGTGCATGTAAAATTGCAAATACTTTCTTGCAGACGGATACTGCATCATCAACTCTATTTGCACCCGACAATTAGTCGTCATATACATATCCTCTTGTAATATACGAGATACACTTGATTCCTCTTTTGAATCTAAAGCTACCTGCTCCAGACATCGGGGTGCTAAAAATGAAGCAGAGGAAAGACCATGTGTAACCGTTTTCAACTTGTCTGTGCGTATTTCATGACTGAAATTGTATCGCCAAAGTATCAATTGATAATTCTGATCTTCAGGGGCCACCATCACCTGACGATGCATCTTCTCCACATCGGCTGTGAAAACAACTTTAGGAAATTGGAAACTAATCAAAATCTCAAAAATATCTCTTTGTAATTTCGAACATAACCCTAAAAGAGAATTCATTGACATACAGTTTTCAGATTTACAGGACGCATCAAAAACTATTCTCAATTTTGTCGTTGTGCTAGAAGGTTTAATGACCGCATGATGAGGAAGATAAAACTTTTTCTGTATCCGTTCTGTTAGATAAATCATTATTAATCACAGTCATATGCCCTAACTGTTCATATTCATGTATAAAATCTTTATACTGTTTTTCAAATTCCGAATTATCTTTGAATTTTCGTTCCATGGAACGCAACCTAGATATTGCTGCCGGTTTTGAATCACCCAACTTCAAACGCGATTTATAAAATGGAAATTTTACAACAAATCGCCCATCTGAATTAACAGAATGCGTGTTTTGAAAATGTGATTCTCAAAATTCTTCCTCGGGTGTCAGAAATTCCTTTTTTCTAACATCGACAATATCCTCCATTTCCCAGAAACGCTTAAGTTCGTAATCAATATTTATATTATTTTCTAGCTTTATGAAGTGTGAATTTGCTGTTTTGAGGCCTTCCATATTATTTTCGACCTTTCCAGCAGTCACCCAACCGAAAATTGTATTTTGACCTACCGGCTCATTTTTCGAACCATATATTTGGCCACATCTTAAAACGGAGAAAAAATAATCAGCTCCTAAAATCAAATCAATTTCTTTGGGTTGAGAAAAATTCGGATCCGCTAACGGAATAGATTTAATGTATTCTATATGCTTTACATTAATGACTTGTTCCGGCAATGGCAAAGTTAACCTATCCAAAATGTATGCGTTAACATCAATTATTTCATTATTTAACCTTGATTTAATCTTTAAACCACTAATAGAGCCACGAGTCCTGGAAGCTGGTACTTCGCCAATTCCACGCAAAAGTAACCTTTGATTCGTTCTATTTAACCCTAATCTTCGAACATCTCGTTCAGAAATAAACGAACTTTCACTTCTTGAATCCAGTAATAATTTAATTTCGATAGTTTCGCCGCTGGACGAAAATGCGAGTGCTAGAAAGAACCGTAGGCAAAATCGCCGAGTTGCAATTATGAATCGTATTACTGACAACTACCTGACCTTGACCCCCGCATGATTCATTCGAAATTCTCTCTAGAGTGCTTTCGCTTTCATTAGGCGCTGTTAAAAGCCGTACGTTGTTGCTTTAATATCTTCATGCGACAAACTATTATGCATTTTTGAATTACACAAATTACACTTTAACTGTGAATTACAGGTTTTGATTAGATGTGAATTTAAACATAAAAAACACAATCCTTGTTTTCTTACAAAGGTCTTTCTAGCAGTAACATCCAGATTCTTAAATTTAACACAGTTATATGAAGCATGAAGCCCATTACATTTTGAACATTTAGTATTACTAAATTTAGAATTCTGTAACGTTTTAGAACTAACATTACTATTTTTATGAACGACTTTAGCTTCTGCTTCCCTATTTATGATAATTTCGAGAGAAGAACATCTTAAATTTAAAAATTCAAGAAACGATGATTAAAAAAAATTTAAAAATTCAAAAAATGATTCTAGGAAAATCATCTTCCGCTGTTTTCAGTGCCCATAACTTTCGAGTTTCTGAATCTACCTTTTGAAGCAACATAAATATTAACCATGGATCCCTAGAAGTTGCTTTTTCACCAAGAGCTTTTAAACCTCTGATAACTTCATCGGAAGTATCAGCTAATTGCCGCAAATTAACATTATCAACCTGTGAAATACATTTTTGATCCAGAAATGTCTTAATTAGCGATTTTACGATTCCTTTCTTTTTTATCGTACCTAGCGAGCAATTTTGCCTATGCTTCTTCATAAGAATTATTTGATAACGGAATATGTTTAATTATGGAAGCCGGTTCATCAGCAAGTGTTCCGATTAAATACAGAAATTTCTGTATATTCGATGAAAAAGTATTATGCACTGTTGCAACAAATAAATCTTTAAAAGTCATCCAGTCATTAATGTTACCCGAAAAAATAGGAATATTCAACTTTGGTAACTTAAAGTTACTAATATTAGAATTTTCTGAAACATTTGGCATGTTAGCCACATTCAATAAATCTAACAAATTTTGATACTGAAGTTGCAAGCTAAAATACTTCGATTCAAAATCTTCAATTGTTCTTCTGGTAATTTATCAAAATCTGAATAAATCCCTTCCAAGCGCTCCAGATGCAAAATTACTTCATTTTTGCTTAAATCGGAAGTAATACTATTCTGAAACCTTGTGAAGGCCGCTTTTGCCCTACCACGCAATCTAATTACAGTATAATCCATAATAAGTAATCGAAGTATCAGAGTTCAAAATGAAAATCAATACAAAATATATATAACTTCAAGAACCAAACTCAGATGTAAATCGAAATAAAAAGCACTTATCTGTACTTGAACTGCTGACGAATTCCCAATCTCGTCGGTGCCTCCCAAAATTGTTTACGTTCCTGTGTTAGAATGGCGCCGAAATGGATGATGCAGTTTCGATTTTAAATATCCTTAATAAATTCGACCACTCTCGGTCTATTTAAACCAAACTGAATACATTTAATAATAAAACATTCACACGTAAACATTTAGTAATAATTCAGCAATAAAAATAAAATAAGAATTAAATTAAAATAAGAATTACAATCGTTACAGGTCAGCTACGCTTTTAGCGACCGAATTCTACGAACGACAAATCTCAAAAGCGTGTTGCCAACGCAGGGCAACGAAACGGTGGAAACTAGTTCGATAGGCGTAGGAGTAAACACTATTTCTATGTCATCCAACAGCAATAGCGGCTATGCGGCGAGACGAAAGTCCTCTCCGGAAGTTTTTGGTAGTGGAAGAGAGGTGGGGGCACCCGGATCCCTTCGAAAGGGGTGCTCCTTTAAAACTTTGGCCAAAACTGAAGAAAGTTATACTGCCAACTGTATGGAACGCAACGGTTGTTTGCAAATTAGGTTGCGATGCAGTTTACGCTATCTCGGGTTAACAAAATGAATGCGGTTTTCGATTTGAGGGTGCAACATAGCAGCCACGATCTTCTAGACTAATCGTCTGTTAGGACTTAGCATTCCGTAGTAGAAAAAGCACTAACCCTATATTCCAGTGATCGGAAATTAGGAGCCCGTCGAAGCAAACTTACGCGGTCATTGAATACATTTTGGGTTCCGTTAATCATTTATGATGTTAATTATTACGGCAAGCATTTAGAGAAACTTTAAGACTTTACTGGTTACAAGTCCAATTTTTCATTATTTTGATAATCATTAAAAATGAACATCAGTAACTTCTCTGAAAATCTACAATATCGAATATAAATCATATTCAAAGGTTTGAAGTTACAGATTGGATTGTTTATATAAATTTGTATTGCAATCGGTGCTCGCATACTTTAATTTTTAAATTATGCTTTTATTGCAGCTTGAATAATGAAGACTCAAGTCTCAAAATTTAAGAGAAAAAGACTAGTAATCAAATGCATATCAACGTTTTTTCACAGGCAGGATAAATTTTGCTACCTAGTTCAGTCACGTAAATTGTACGAAACTTGTAGAGATTAATATAAAAATATTATAACAGGAAATCTCACAATACTTTCTTTCATTTTCTAATCAAATGTATGATACTCTCTTTCATTGCTACCGATGAATATTAGCGATTCATAGGTTTTTAAGAAAATCTGCGAACATTAAAGAATGAATGCAGTCTGTGAGATTATACCGATTAATAAAATAATTATATCCAACTTGTTATTTACTAGTTTTTTTGCATACTATTGCGGTATATGTATTTTAAAATTGCAATGATTTATGCAGTGAAGGCATTTGAAACTCTATTTTTCCTTAATAAAACTGCTTGCTTATTTTAAGCTGAGTGGTGGGTTTAGAATAAATTGTATTTCTGTTTTTTTTTTTTTTTACTGTTCGGTTTTGTGTTTAAATTATGACTACTCTTTCCTGTTTACCACAAAAGCAGTTTGAAATTATCCCGTTACCGCCCAGTGATCTATTTACGGATCAGCTAATTTTAGACCGCCCACTGAGAATAATATCTTTTAATCACTTCTTGTCATTGTCTGATTTACTTACACATGTGGCCACACCCCCAAAGGCGGTGTTTTGAAACATTCTTTTTCAGATCAGTTCAGCGGCGCACCAGCGGCCGAGCGGTAAAGTTGCTGAACACTGTTAGTTCGGTCCGAGGTTCGAATCCCGTGAACGGGCTGGCTGCATGGGTGTTTTCGTGGTTTTCCCCATGTGTAACGTGTATACGAGCCAGTTTCCCTTAGAAAGTCCTCCACGAAGGCATTCCCCCCCTTAGGCAGATAGCCCTAGTGTGCTTTGCCATAATTAAATACACCAACACCAGATCAGTTCAGCAAATAACGTCTGAAGTTAGTCAAGTGATGCTTCATAGAGCAGATTTCGGTTTTGTATCCAACGGGAAAAAAAAAAAAAAAAAAACTTTAAAGTAAGTTATGCTTTTCTTTTGTGTTCTACATTTTCAGCACCTCTACGTTATTTAAATTGGGAAAATAACTATTCTTATAACTACATTTTTACCTTAAACTTGCTGATTTATAAATAGATCGATGGATGTTAACGGTAACTAACACTATTTTTTCCCCTTTTCAATTTTTCCATAAATTCCAGACGGAAAGGGTTTCACACTGCCGAAGAAGCATCAGAATATATGTTTTCTAAGCAGATTGAGATATTTGCTCTGCCGTCTGATGTGGATGAGTTAACTGACGAAGTGTGCTTTGATGATGGTGAAATGATTACTCCATCGGTAAAAGATTTGTCAGGTAATGAAGAAATCTGTTTACCCGAGGAATAAATAGAGGCAAACAAACAATGTGAATCAAGAAACATAAATGATTTTGGACCTAATATTACGGATCATCTTCCATCTACATCTAGCGCCAGTAATGCATATAAAAATAAAGAGCAAGTTAGGTTGAAATTATCAAAAAAAGTGCTTGAAAAAATTAAAAATGGAGCCGAAAGCAATTTGAACGAAAAAATAACGCTATTTATGCTTTTAATGAAGAAGGTACTTCTCTAATGAACATCTAGAGAGCATTTCGAATCTTTCAATCTTTCAAAAAATAGAAATCTACTTTAAATTTTTTCAGAACTCTTACTTCCCTAATTTTACGAATTTATAATAAATGAAACAAAAAGATATCCGATAGAGTGGAACAATAGGCCGGAGTTCGAGTTACAAATGATGAGATGAATGGTTTTATTGGGTTTTTGATTTTCACCGGCCTTACTTTATGTAGTTAACGTGAATACCGGTCAAAAAATAAGATCTTATGGTACCGATAGTAAAAAATGCAATGTCTCGAAGTAAATATTTATAAATTAAATCTGTAATCCATTTTCCAAACTATAAATATGCAGCAATGCAAAAATCAGACAGGACATTCAAAGTAACAAAATTAATCACAGTTTTCAAAAATTTGGAATTTTCGAAAAATTTCTGTCTGTTGATGAAATGATGATTGGATAGCATGGTGATCATCTTTTTAAACAAAACTGGTAAAATTTAAACCAGACAAACTTTAACATTTAACAAAAGGAATTTAATTAAACACAAACACTAAATAAAGAAAGTTACATGACAAAACTAATAAGAAGTAACACAAAGAAATATTACTCAAATGAAAATAAAAAGTACATGTTCATTGTCCTCTGCCGAAACTCGAACTAACTAGTTCAGACGTAGGTGTTTTTGAATAGCGTCCGATAAGGTGGCGCTGCAGCACATGAGGCTGTTTGCTAGCGTTCGTTACACTAATAAATTTTTATATTACTTCAAATTGACTCATCAAGGATTAATAATTTAAAACATTTAAATTTCGTACAAATATGTTTTAACAAAGCGCTTCGTTCCCCGCCACTTCTTGAGCGCCAATCATTTCAAAAATAAATATAAATACTAAATTAAACTATAATAAATATAATACAATATTAATACTACGACTAATAATAATAACAATATATACATATAAAGAGAGAGATAAAGAGATAGAGGTAGATAAATATATAACTAATTAGACGAAAATACACAAATGAAAATGCAGGCGTTAATCTAGAACAAATGTAAAAGCAATTACAATTAAAGTACAATTACCATGCACATGGATAATGAATATTTTAAATTTTAAGATTAAAATTCCGAATATCTAGCACTCAACTAAAAGTTTAACTGCCTCAAGCAATAAGAAAATATTAGATTTTTAAAATCTCTTACCCGGTTTGGAAAACTGAACGAGTAAGAAACTTGGAGTTCTTTTTAAGGGATGTATCCCAGGTAAAACTAGGCCTAGTAAAAATGTCGCAAAATGGTCGCACACTTTGGATGAGGTGGTGGAAGCTTTTATATCCCTCATTTCCTGTAATGATAACTTCGTTCCTAAACTTAACAAGAAATATTTTTTTTAAATTTACTAGAACAGCTATTTTATTCTGGAACACGACAAACAACATTCTGTAGATACAAAAAGCTAAATTTAATTCACGGGTTTTCACATTTTAAAAATGCATATGAGATTTTGCTTGATTTCATAAAATCGGTATTTACCTTTCGAATAAGAGCTCTATGCAAGCCCGTGGCCGTCATTCGCCGAGTAAAATAATGTGTAAATATAACAGAGATTTTGAGGGCCCGAGAAGTAATTCCTTCAGATAAAGGCTAGAAAAAGAGCTTTTAGTATGGGGAGATGTAAATTAGATATGTTAAGTTTTTTGATTGGATGTAGTAGTTACGAAATAAAAGTTTCAAAGAGTGTGATCCCCTCTCTTGTGGAGACATAAAATAAAGTTAAATATATGCTATAGGTCTTTTATAACGTTTCATTCGGTAAAAGTAATTAACACATTTTTGGAAGAAAACACACCACTCAACGCAAAACTCCTTTGTAACTAACGAACAAAATATTTTCAACGTTAGGTAAACCTACGAAATTATTTATCATTACTCAAATTAGGCAGAACTTTTTTTCCTATATTTATATAGGCCACTACCTTTCCAAGCCTCTTAATTTATCGCAGTTTCTCAAATAATATTATCAGAAAGTTTGAATTAATGTCTCTAATCATAGAGCAAAAACAAATAAAAAAGTCTGTCTGTATATAATAGTGTATAAGCAAAAGATTCACACAAGAACATTTCTTGGATAAATATATTTTGAAAAAATAAAACGTTAAATGTAAGAGCATTGCAAAGTTTCGGAGTATTTTGTCAACTATTCCTATGCTATACGCACAAACCAGAAAGACTTATAACCTAAAATTCATACTAACATTGCAATTTTTAATCTGACATAATAACTCATAACTTGAGACAACATTACAACCTCATTGATAACAACAAATAAAAAACAATTTCAGATTTCAAATTCTTAAAGGGGAGTTAACTTCTAATTGCTTTAAAGCCATAAAAATTCTTTTAACAAGTCTTCACTTTCATGCTTCCTGTCATTAATTTACATATACTATTTCTGCCCTTCGTCGGTAACAAAATTTCGAGCTGTCGTAGCACTTCAGTTTCTAATCGCCTTTGGCTTGAAAAGTGAGTCACATTTTATACACCACTGTTTTATAATTAGCCACAAATTGGCTTTTCAAGAAACCTTTATCGGACATAAAATAATTAATAACAAACTTTCGCGTGAAAATATTTTATATTAATCTTTCGTCATAACGTAAAAACCGGTGGAAATACAAGTCTTTTCAACTTTAAAGAACTTTGAAGAAAATTTAAAAAGAAAAGGAAAAGAGGGGAAATATTTTAATACAGTTTAATACAGTTATTATTTCAAGTTAACATTTAAAGCTATCTTTTAAAATATCAGAGACCTGTCTATAAAATTACCGATATTTTTTAAAAGGATAAACACGCAATTTCTTTTTCAAAATAATTCCACATTCAGTATATACTATAAACAGTTTAACATTTTTCCGGATGATCTTAAATCGCAGGCGTATGAAAGGAGAAAAATCCACACTGGTAGCCGCTAATCATAAGTCATTCAACTGTGTCTAGAAAAGTTGAAAGTTTAGTTCTCAGCACCGCAGAAGTCATGTATTGAAGATCCAAGTCGCTTGAAATTGCGTTAATAGCAGTCTTTTATTTAAAATGATTAGAGTTTAAGTGATTAATGCTTTTAGTTTAGGTTTCGAACGATTCGAATGGCTAACGAAACTCAGTTGTTTGACTTTTCGAATCTTGAATCTTTCCCAATATTCGAGCATTCAGTTAACTGTTTACCAATAAATAATCATTCGCTTCATCGACTACACCTATAACATCTTTTATTATAGGATGTAATGTACTCGTAGAGCATTCCCTGCAAGTCTATCTGGCTGCTTTCGCGTAAGATGGTACCAGTTTGCTCATTGTTGAGTCAGATATCCTTACATAGATCGAATACAAAATATTTTTGCGCTTAACTTCACTCCGCACATCAAACCGGAGTTTAAGACTAAAAATTGCAAACACACAAAAACTTAGATGATACAAAAATCATTCATATATCACTCTTTTTGTTAAACTAATAAAACCAGTCTATGCCGCTAACTATTCAACAAATCCTAGTATATTATTTTAGTTATCGCAGCTACACATGTATTTAAAGGCTTTGTAACTGATGTCTAAGAGGTCTGTGTTTCTTCTGTTAACTACGATTCCGACTAATCGTTTGGAGTTTTCTTTCCAGTTCCAGTGCAGGAGCTCAGTTTCCCTTCAAAATTGCCTACAGTCAGATAAGTTATGTTTTGTTTTTGTTTTTTTTTCTTTATACATACGTAGAAAATTAAAAATATGTATCCTAGTAGCTTGTCACTAGCGATCAATTGATTGTAATTTGAAATATTCCACAAACACGTGAACTCTACTGATCAGCAGAATAATTTTATTAACTGTTTTTCCCTATCTTAATAACATATGGTAAATGTGTTCCTCTCGATTAGGAATTTATTCACTGTCCATAACTTAATTTTTTCTTAATAGAAATTGAATTATAAGTAGAAAAATGATTGATTAATAATTAGAAAATTGAACTTATAAGTAGAACAAAAATTAAAAAATTGTCAAAGAAATTATTAATTAAGAATAATAGACATGAGCTTTAATAAATTTGTTTTTTAATGGTTAAATTGTATTACGTCTTCTTGGGTACTGTTATTGTCATTTAACTCATCTTTTCCTGGGCGCGGTCTCGGAAATTAGAAGACAACGCAACTTCATAATTACGATCACAAATGTTAAATTGGCTAGAAACTTATTTTTATGCTTACTTTATGTTTTGTTTCTGCTGAATGCCTGATTATCCATACATATCTGAAAAACCACTATATTATCTTTGGGTACTACTCGTCCTGGATTAATTTAATTTGATATTTAATTTTTCTTCGGTCTCACCTGTTAATATTGTTGGACCTAAAATCCGACAATATTACAGTTACAAATTGTCATTTTGAAAACATGATCTTAGCTGTGATTTTAAGAGCAACGATGCGTACACTGGTAGGCGATCGTGTCATAGACATTTCTGAAATGTTCCAACAGTTAATTATTTCAGGAAGCTTCAGTGAAAGAAATTCGTCAGATTGTTGTATTTCTTCTTACTTAAAGAATCATATTAATTCTTCCATTGGATGTGACTGTGCACCTGCATTGAATAACAAATAAAATAGTATTGTCGTGTAATTCTGCAATACGCTAAGGAATTTCAGATCCAGGAGAGGCATAAAAGCCATTGGATCAAGTATTAAATGCGCTACTTGCAGAAGCCAGGTATGAATAGGAAATTCGGAATTTAGCCATAGAGAATTACGTCTAGAAAATTTGATACACTTCAAGCAATAAGTAATCGTAAAACAGAATTTGCATCTTCTCAGGAAAATAATTTGACATGTTGAATTTATAGAACTGAAATACCCAAAGAATGTAATACTGTAGAGTTGGTGTATTCTTTCTGGTATCATACAATGTAGTCTGTATGTAGCAGAAGAGGTAGCGAATACTCGCTATGTCTTTGAAGAAGAGATATTCCAGAAGAAGGCTTAAATAACCATTTTTACTTGAGCTACAATAAAAAGATGCACGCAAATGGCGCTCACAATTCACCACCACTTGTGGCTAAATTAAAGTTAACAGAAAATAAAAATGTAACAAATCACTAACAAATTTAAATGACTAACACCTTCCTTCTTAGCTGAGCTAAACGTTAAATCGGCTGCACACAAAAGTTCGAGCCTAGAAATATCAGTATAAACTGATAAGGTGCCTAACACTGCTTAGCGAGCTAATTTCAAACACGCAGCATAAACTCGGAACTAACTCCGCTATTACTCTTTTAGGAACTCTTGAAACGCAGTTTTAATACTGGTCCTGAAACACGTTTAGCTTAGCATACTGCGTCATTCAAAATTTACACCTGGCAGGAAACTAAATTCAGGAGGAAAAGAAAAACTAAAAATAATTGGTTAGAATACAATAAAGTCCTTATATTACTGTCCCACGTAGCCTAAGCCAATGAGATTCATAAAAGTAATTAGACTGAGGCACAAGTGAGTAACACGTGTCTACAAATGTATTGATAACATTACCTAAAAAAACAGCAGTCGTATTTGCGATAGACATATAAAATTAATAATGAGGCAAAAGATCAGTAAGCAATTGATTTTCACTCAAAAATTTCGGAAAGAAGAGGAGAAAAAATTCGAAAATTGGTGGTTTCAGGGCGCGACCACCGCGCGTCAAAGGGTTAATCATAATATAGTGCCATAAGTTTCTGAATGTATTTATTTTTCATCCAAATAAATAGGTTTACAAAATTTTTCATATTAATAGTTATTGCAGGATACAGCATTATTATAAATATTTATTATAATAGATTTAGCTGAACTACTTTTTTAGTCTCTCTGCAGATGAAGTCACAAAGGTAAGTGGTTAGATATTTTTTCCCATTAAGTAATTTTATCTGTAAGCTTTCCTTGAAAATACAAAAATTGTTCGACATTTAAAAAAATTGGTATACGCAAAAAATTCTCAAACTGCCACATATGCGAAACTGAAAATTTTATATATGGAATATTTCAGAAATATAAATATTTTCACTATTTGTTAACTATAATTCACTGCATTTGTTATATATAATCACATATTAAGGTAGTAGTGCTTTTCTCACTCTGATTTCTCATGTATTTAGATTCATAAATACACGTATTTATAACACGTACATAAATCCACGTATTTTGATTTCTCTTTTGAGACCAAATAAAAATTGAACTAAACATTTTCGTTGACATTGAGAGTTGAATAACACCTCACCTCAAAATAAAATTAATTAATACATTTATGGAAAATTTTACATAGCATATATTAAGCAGACAAAGAGTAAACTGAATATACTTAGAAGTATTAATAATTATAGAGTTGATTGCAGAATAAAATGCCTTAATTCCATGGTAAACAGTAAATCTTCTTTTGGAGTTTTTCTGTGTTGCGTAAAGTGCAGATTTAAATTTTTGATATTGATTGTCACATAAATGGCAATTACTGTGTTATTTTGCTCTGAAATGAATGGTTGGTAATAAAATTCTGGATGAGATAAACTTTAACATGTGCTAGAATTTACAAAGTTTAATTTGGGACTGATTTCAACTGGTAAATTTCGTTTTACTGAATTTTTCATAAACTAATACCAAAACACAAGTGCAAATTATTTGCAGAACTTTTTTTTAATCCAAAAGGGCTATTAGTCTCGAAATGTGACTTCATATCGTCAATCGTAAACTTCTTTCGCTTTTCGTTCAAGTCTTGCCATTTGGCAAAATTTAACATATTTACCTTTATAATCTAATCTCTTATCGATTAACAAGCCAAGCAAGCTATTTAAAAGCAATACACACAGCTCTTAACAATGAATTTTTTACTTTTTAATCTGATTGATTTAAAATGCATTTAATTCATGATATATCTAATTGAAAACATTTAATATTTTTTTAATAATTACATTATATAGTTCTTCACTTTTCAGATATATAGAAGATATTTAACTTTCTGGTGTCAGTATCGTTTTGCTATTTCCACTGCCCCATCTGTATTGATAATCTATGCACTCATAAACTTTCAGCCCTTTTAAGTGACTTCTAAAAATCTGAGGCCTTTCAGAATTTTTTTTTTTTTTTAAATTGTGTGAGCAGAAAGATAGAATTTTAGAAGAGCTCCTTGAGTTACCTTTAAATATTAAATATATAAAAAAGCCTGCAGCATTTTCATGTTACGAAAACATATTTATTTATTCTGTGGCTAGGAATTAATTTAGTTTAAAAATACAATTTATTCCTTTTAATAATTTCCCAACAGTCTCATCAAAACACTAAAATTTCTTTACATGTTTTAAAGAAAGATGATCCATTTATGTAAATTTATTAAATGGCTAATTTTATTATTGAATTTTTAATACAAATTAATTGAAATTAGAAACTGATTTGGTAAAATAGTTTAATTATGAATACTTCAATTTGGGAGCAATTGGATGTTTAAAAATGACCGAAATATTTTAATATCTTAAAAATAAAAGCAAAATTGTCTGTTATAATATTTTGTATTAATAATTCATTTTAATTTTCTTCCTCAGTTTTAATATATTCACAAATTCAGTTTTAAAAACAAAAATGTAGTATAAATATTCTCAACATTTCTGATTTTTCAAGAGTAACCATAGGAGAAGGATTTGAGACTATCTGTGTAAAAAAGGTACGTTTTAGAGCATTATGACACCTTCACATACTTTCAATGGAAGTTTCTGTGTATATATACTGGGTATTAAGCAGTTGAGAGTATGTATTTAAGAGGTTAAAGGGATATTGTAACTAGTATTTCAAATCCTGATAACATCCCATACGCTGTCGGTGGGACCTAGATAGGATGTCCTAAGGATATACTGGGATGTGACATTAAGCACTCAGGAGGATGAGTTTAGGAGGAAACTGGGATATTACGGGATGTCCTGAGGATGTAGTAAGTAGGACTTTAAATCCTAATAACATCCCATACGCTGTCGATGGGACATAGATAGGATGTTCTTAGGATATAATGGGATGTGTTTAGGAGGTTAGTGGGATATCGCGCGATGTCCTGAGGATGTAGTAAGTAGGAGTTCATATCCTAATAACATCCCGTACGCTGTCGATGGGACTTAGTTAGGATGTACTGGGATGTGACATTAAGCACTCGGGAGGAGGTGTTTAGGAGGTTTGCGGGATATTCCAGGATGTCCTGAGGATTTGTGCATATCGCACGAGCAATATCCTCGGGATATCCCAAGGATGTATTTGTGCTATGTGGGTCAGAACTGAGTTTTTCTCTCTCCAACTTCCGCCGATCGCCGGCATTATGGTGGTTTCGGCTATCGAATGTACACAAATAAATTAAGAGAATTTGCATATTTTATCGGATTGTATGAAAAGAACTCAAATGAAGGAAAAACCACTGCTTCTAGATAAAAATACAAATCTTGTATGGCAAATACGTAAGCGTACACGTGTGTGTAGGCGGAGCCACGATAAAAACAGGCGTTATAAGCACGTGGAGGGTAAGAAGAATTGCGTTCGCTAGCACACCTCCGTGAATTTCTTCGTGTTGTCTTGCAACAATCGGTTTAATTCACATTGGAACAGTAAACGTGAGTAACCACAATCGTTTAGATGATTGAATGGCCATCGCAAGTCCAGATATGTAGAGAGTTTAATTTAACGCCCAGCATCATGTGTAACCTATAAAAACTCTTCCAGAATACAGTGGATCCATTGAGAGAAAACCTGGGCAAGATCGTCCAAGAGCCACGACGGCCGGAGAAGATCGCTATTTGTGCATTTTAGCGAGGCATAACAGAGGGGCTACAGCTTCTCAGCTCTCTCTGAACCTGTATACAGCCACATGAACCCTTGTAACAAGAAAGACTGTTTCCAAAAGACTGAATTAGAGAGGGTTGTTTGCCAGAAGATCGGCTGTTTGCTTCCCGCTCCACGTCTAGGGACAGGAGATTCCGATTAGCATGGTTCCGGCAGGATAGTGATTGGAGTTCGGAGCAATGGACGACTTTTCTATTCACCGACGAATGCCGTTTTAGCCTAAACACCGATTCTCGCCGTACTTTTACATGGAGAGAGCTAGGGACCCGCTACCTGCTCTCCAATGTCCGCGAAATCAACAATTGTGGCTGTGGTTGTAATGTTCTGGGAAGGCATCATGTTGCATAGTCGCACACCTCTCCACGTCTTTGACAGAGGCTCTGTGACTAGTGCGAAGTATAGGGATGAGGTCTTGGATTCCTACGTTCGCCTTTTCCGGGGTGCAGTGGCCCCCGAGTTCATCTTACAGGACGATAACACGAGGCCACATAGATCTCTTCAAATAGACGAATTTTTCGAGAGTGAGGATATTCGCAGAATGCATTGGCCAGCCAGGTCTCTAGACCTCAACCCTATACAACATGTCTGGGACGCTCTGGGGAGGGCAATTACAACTAGCAAACACCATCAGAGAACCACCCAGGACCTGAAAACCGTGTTGCTGAACTAGTGGGACAATTTGCCACAGTCACTGATAAACGTCATTATTTCCAGTGTGACATTACGCTGCGAGGCCTGTATGGCTATAACAAAGAGCCATACCCCCTATTAAACCATTTCTTTCGCGTCTTCTGCAAACGCTGTTTCAAATCTTCAGAGTCCCATGAGTGTTACACACGGACATGTGAGTCTATTATAACTGTTGAATGTTTATTTTGTTTGTATTATATCAATCTAGTATGTTCACATCAAATTTTATTAAAATCTGCCCAGTAGTTCTAAAGCTCGTAGATCAACTATGGAGATTCTCTTAATTTATTTCACCAGTGTAGATGCCCTTATAGAGGCTTAAAGTAGTTTCACGAAATGTAAACACAGGCAGACAATATTCGTAGATGATGCAAATTTTCTGGAATTGGAATAACGAAGAAAAACATTTTCGCATTTTGTCCTCCACTATTTCAAAACAAGCGGAAAAATTAGCTTTGCGAGAAAACTTTTGCGAAGGAGCAGTTCTATAAAACATTAGTAGTCGAGAATGAAAATCATAAATATATCAATGTTATTTCTGTAGCGGTGAATATTAATGTATTGTACCTACATTTATTTTGAACTAGAATGGATTAAATTAGGAATGAAATAATCTAATAGTTAATAATAATTATAGAAAGAAAAAAGAGCTAATTCAATAGATCATGGCTTTATTAACTATTAGTTGCTAAAGACAGGAAGTGTCATTATACGATATTCACTTTCAAAATAAATCTGCTTGATTTGAACTCTATGTTGCTCCAAACATTTGAAATTTGCATATCACTAGCACTGGCAACCATTTGACTTTTGGGTTTGGAATAGTCATCAATTATCTATGAATTAAAAATGCAGTGATTCTTGTAGCGACCCATTCTGAAAGGCAACAAGCAAAAATTCAACCTTACCCTTCTGTGACTGGAGGTCATATTGGTACCACCATTTAATGTAGTTAAATTATCTTTGCAAATATTGATCTTTAGTTTTCATTTTAAGCCCTTTTGTTACGTTATAATGGTCATGTTTCCGACGGCAAAAAAAACCTTCTCTATATATCTGTAGCTGAAAAGAAAAAAAAAGTTTTATTTCTCGAAATTTTGAGTTCAAATTCCGAATTAGCCACATCGTCAGCATTACCAAACCATTCGTTACGCAAGCGGCCATTCGAGCCGCACTTGAATTAATCTAGAAATGACGCAGTCCAGAAAATGTATTACTATTTTTAGAATAGAGACGAGGAATTAAGGACTAGCGCTAATTTAAATTATAATTTTGATTTACGTAATTTTCATATCATAATTTTTATTTACACATTTTGTAATCTTACATATAAATTTCCATGCTCCTGTTTTAATGCTTTTGCTAAAACGTCTTTCCTGTCACCAAGCCTTTTTCTCTTTGAAGGAGGGGAATATGTAAAAGTGAGTTCAGAGTACTGAGATAACTCCGGGTTAGTTTCGCTCTTTATATGCGCTTTAGATTGCATTGCGTGAAATTCTTAGTTTCTAAGTGTAACTGCTGATTATAATCTGTGATAATGTAAAAAGTTGTACGACTATTTTTTGTAGAAAGTTCCATACCCACGAAACAATATATTATCAAACAATGTGTGAAACATCGTTGAGTGAGCTTGAGTTTGGATCGTGAGATCAATACGTTCATGAGCTGTGAGTTATATGTTAATGGTGTTTGAACTGTGAGATCATTATATTAATCATGTATGTGTTATATGTTAATCATGCTTGAAATGTGAGGTTAAATAATGATTCTTTGTTCTTGAAAAATGTTTTATGAAACGATTGCCACTTCGAAATAAAAGTTGATTTTTGCAATGTTCAAAATATTTTTTTTAAAACGATTTAACGTTACTTACGTTCATCTATATTACATCAGTGTCACGTCATCATTATTTTATTATTGCGATACACCGAAATTCTTTTCTTAGCATTTATCTGCTGTTGTAACAGAGTATATTTGTGTACATGGTAATCGTACAAGGTGAGACTGAAAAGTAAGGTGACTTATCCCTCCTTTCGAAAATGAGAAGCGATGAACAAAAAGAGCAGCGATTGGACTCCTGTGTCGACTTCATCAATGCAGTAGATAAAGATGACACGTTTTTTACAGTCAATCGTCACAGGACATGAAATGTGGTGTTTCGGGAATGATGCACAAACAAAACGCGCGGTTCCTGATCGCCAAAATCGAGAAATTTCGTTTCCAAAAATCAAAGGTTCAGACAATGTTGATTACCTTTTTCGGCAAAAAGGGAATTATCTATAAATATTTTTTCGCGATTTTTAAGCATCTCAGACATTTAAGCTGCTGTTGCCAAGAAACTTAACCCAGTCTCAAAGAAGGACTTTTTCAAATGTTTCCAGAACTTGTATGAACGTTGTCAGAAGTGTATTGTAGACGGTAGAAACTACTTTGAAAGACATTGATGTATTTATATGTAAATATATAATACAGCTAATTCAGAAGTCAAACAACAAAAATCAGCGTTAATTTTCAAAATTTTCACAGGACTAGTTTCGATGATTTTACCGAACCACCATCCTCAGCTGCAAAAACGCAAAGGTTTGCAGTCATTTGCGGTTTTACAGGTGAGGGTGGCGGTTCGGTAAAACCATCGAAACTAGTCCTGTGAAAATTTTGAAAATTAACGCTGATTTTTGTTGTTTGACTTCTGAATTAGTATTTATTCGGCGTGTTATTGTGTCTCAATATAATACAGCTATTATTACGACATCAGTCACCCTACTTTTCGGTCTCGCCTTGTATATACATACGTATATATAAACTGTATGCATATGTAATAAAAAAAGGACTCTTCAGTATTGAACTTAGCATGTTGAATCCGTATTGAAGAGCTAGAATTTCAGTTGCCTAGAATGCTAATAGGTAATGAATAGGAGACTGGCAGCCGAAGCAGATTTAATCTCCATTTTATTTTCTGTAAACATGCCACAAACAACTTGGGACATTACTTGTGCCTATTTAAAAATGTTTGAATTTTTGATAGATATGCAATAAGAGGAGAGCAGCAGACAGCAAACAAGCTAAGCGGAAGAGTAGAAAGCGAGTGGCTTATATTCAGGATGAAATCTTGATACAAACTAAGTTAGTTTTGGTCCTCAATGCGTTTTCATTAGAGAATTAATACTGCTCTAAAATTATTATTGGCTTTTTGTGTTTTAGTTCCAGTTTCATCATCAGAATTATTTAAGAGTCATATGACATGAATTAGTCTCGAAATGACGCAGCGCAAAGAAAGATTGCAATTTTTAGAATAGAGAAGGTAATATAATTTACTCTGCTAATTGAAATTATAATTTATCTTTTACATATTCTTTATTTTTTTTACCCATATATAACTTTGTTTGATATAAATGTTTTCTAGAATAACATATATGTGCGATACTGCAGAAAACTGTGAATTTCGCCTAACGTTTCAGAAATTCGTTTGCAAATAAATACATTAAATTCATAAACGGAAAATGAATTAAATACATAAAGTGAATAAAATTAAATACATGAAGAAGGTAGAATTAGGTAAAAACACAATGAAACTATACATTTAAAAGCAAAATGAGAACACTTAATTCATAATTGTTATTCATGATTCGATCGTGCTGCATTAACGTGCATTGAGTAGTGCAGATATGTTAACATGTAGCATCACGTGGTTTGAATAGACAAAGAAATACAATTGCTTTAGAGAACTGCATTTGGTTTGGTTTCAGAGAACGTACGTCAAATCTTCGGATTTCTTCAATATTCGGAAGAGGAATTCGGAGACATTTAATAAAATAATGTAAAGAGAAGAAATCGGAAATAAAGCTAAGAACGAAAATTCACAATCGTTTTCAGAAAGAATTCAACTTATTCGTGCTGGGTGTCGTAAAAATAAAGCCTATCATTAACTACAAAACGGGTCTGGAGTAAAGGATTTTGAACATGTGATTCAACACATGACATCAAAAGCCGCCTGCTGGACCAGACAAAATGGGTTTCAAAATTCAGAGCATTTCGGACCATTCCCATCTTACAAGATTTTGAAAGAATATCTGATTGCACTATTTCATAGCTACATTGCAAATGAGTCTTTTTAGTTCAATCTAAAAGGAATCCACTGGATCTTTACACAATGAAATGGTTTAAATTATTTCCAAACATCTTCAACGAAGTTGCAGAAATAAAGTATAAAAGCAATTTCTTGATAATTCTTTGACAGGGAATTTAGAGGAAAAGGTTAGTCATTATACAGATCTTTGAAAAAAGCATCTAAACCCATAAAAATGATCTTCAGTCTCGAGACCTAAATCTTAATTTGCATTAGAAGAGTTATGAAACAGGTAAAACATTTTGAGACTATTGTGTTTCATAGCTCACTCAACATGCATGAGAAGTATGCTTCGCACAGCATTCAAAGAAACCTCTGTTCTCAGTGATCACCGAACCCCTTGGCATTCGCAGGGCAACCACCGTGGGCGAAAGACGTTCAGTCATGAGCTCCGTCCCCAACGATGCTAACCCGACGACGCCGGAAGCAATGGCCGGCACCCCATCTCCTACCGCGATGGACACCACTTCTCCTCATCTATCTTCGATCTCTTCACCTTCTGCCTCTGTTCCGGAGACGATTTCATCTACTCCAGATCCAGATTCCACTCCTGTTCCGGACCCGGATACTTTGTTAATCGAACTCAAGCAACTCTACCAGCTAAAGGCGAGATTTACGGACCTCGAGCAGACCCTGGCGAGAAGCAAGAGAGCAACGCCGCTAAGCAATTTCGACATGAAGCAAGTTCAGCAGGAGTCTCAGGTAGTTTTATCTTCCCTCACTAATCTTGCCAAACGCTTGCAATTGCCACTTTTCAGCATTCCTCCTACAGAGGAGGAATGTATAAGCAAAATACTCTCCGTTGTAAAAAAGAAAAATAGCGATTCCTTGGATAGACCTGTCTATGATCACAGACAAAAATCTAAACCAAATATTTCGGCAACCAACAAAACTAATTCTCCGAAAAAACCTAATTCTAATTCAATCCAAACTTCCGATAAAAAGAGTATCTTAGCCCCAGCTAAACTCCAAACCGAAAAAATAATAAACTCAACAAGCGAAAAAATCCAGAATTTAAATTTAAATAAAAGAACCAGCCAACCTAATCCAAAACCAAAGAAAATCAGAATTACTGATAACGATGGATTCACAGAGCCTCCCCGCCATTTAGTTTCTAAAGGCGCGGGAAACCAACCACAAAACCAGTTAGAACCGGTCGCTTCTCAAAGCCTCCCCCCCTTTTGGAGCGAGCGCGGAGAGAACGACCCCCCCCCCCAAGCAGAAACTAATCCTGCAGCCGCAGACGAAAGATCAGAGGAGCAAGGCGAAAGCAGTACTCCCCCCCCACCCGATCGCGAAGAATACCCTATTTCTTCGTAGATCCTAAAGATTTTGAATTCCTTGTAACTGTGATACAAAATGCTGTACCTTCGGCCCAGTGCCAAATGAAGGGAAAATATCTACGTATCGCAGTTCAAGAAGAAAATGACTACCGCACCGTTGCGTCTATTCTTAACACGCACGGTGCACAATACAAATCTTTCAACCTCAAACAGGACAGGCCTATTAAGGCAGTCATTAGGGGCCTCCCCATTACTGCCAAGCCCGAAAAAATTGCTCAAGAGCTCACCTATATTGGTTACAGTGTTTTAAACGTAACCCAATTTAAAAAGCATAAAACCCGGCACCTGATGCCTCTATTTCTCATTCAGTTAAATCCATCACTAAATGCATTCGATATTTTCGAAGAAAACTCAATGATGGGTTTAGACATCAGCATTGAAAAGCACATCGGCAGGAAAGGACCAAGCCAGTGCTGGCGCTGTCAGGGTTTCTTCCACAGCTCAGCAGTCTGTACTTTACCTCTTAAGTGTCTGAAATGCGCTGGGCCGCATTACGCAGCTCAGTGCACGAAAGACCCAGATGTACCTAACACCTGTGCCAACTGCCTTGGCAGCCATGCCAGTAACTGGCTTCACTGCCCAAGACATCCTAATAATCGTAACAAGAATAAAAAACCCCCAACTTTCGGAAAAGGTGCCGGGAATACAAAATTTGTACCAGCTCCAACCCCTGCTCCTCTCAGCAGCACGGATCCCCTTTTCTCCACAATTGTTTCCGGACATAAAAATAATCCCGGACTTCCCCAGCCAAAGCCTCAGCGAACCAGCCCTTCTCCTAACCGGATGCAAGAGCAGCTCCACAACCAGACGCCACCACCAGCAGCTCAGGCTCCAGCCCCGACTCCTGACGACGGAAGCTGCACAGATACTCTGCGCAGCGTATTCCAAATTTCCAGAGAATTTGGTATCCAACATTCCATACTTCTCCAAGCATTCCGGGAGGCTCTGCCGAAGCTCAGACTTGTCTCATCTGGGCCGGAGCGAGCCTTCTGCATCTATGAGGCATACTGCAGCCTTCTCAACTAAATATTTAAATTCAATAGCCCAGCAGCAGAAGACCCCATCTCAATAGCATTCTGGAATGCCAACGGCATCAAGAAAAAAATACACGAAGTCCGGGATTATATTAGTGAGCACCACTTGGACCTCTTCCTCATTTCTGAGACACACCTGGTTGAGGGACTTAGTGCGAATATCGCGAATTATACCTGCTACCGCAATGACAGAGCGGATAGCAACAGTGACACTATTCGTGCTAGTGGCGGTACTTCCATTTATATAAAACGCTCCTTGAAACATTCAAGAATTCCTACTCCACAATTAGAGGCTTTAGAGGCAACAATTGTACAAATTTACCTTCCAAATTGCCCCCCCCCATAGCAGTAGCGTCCTGCTATATGCCTCCGAGACGGGGACCTGTCTTTATCTCCGATCTCAGAAAACTTTGTGGAATTTCTAATAACCTGATTATTGCAGGAGATCTCAATGCTCGTCATAGAAGCTGGGATTGTGTCACTGCCAACAACTATGGCGATAAACTAAAAAACTGGGCTCAGGACGCCCATATCCAAATTATTGCGCCAAATGCACCTACCCATTTTCAGTTTCCTGGGGGTATAGGTGCTCCCTCAATTATTGACTTGGTTCTCTTCAAAAATATTCCTTTAGCTTATTCGATAGAGGTGATACAGGAATTGTCCTCTGACCACTATCCAGTACACCTGACCCTTAACTCTAACAAAATCAATGAAAATTTACCGGCGCAAATCTCAACAAGTTGGGATGACTTTCGGTATGTTTTGGAATCTGGTATTCTCCCCCTATCCAAATTAGCAATAATCAGGAAGTTAACTCTGCCATTCAAAGGCTCAACCAAACCCTCATTAACGCATTTAATGCGGCTTCCAAACCTAAATTTAAAACAAATTATTCCAAATTACCGGCCAATATTAAAGAAAAAATCAAAATTAAAAACCGCCTTCGCAGAGATTGGCAAAACACAAGACTCGAATCTATTCGAACTCAACTGCGAAGGATCCAGAACGAGATTAAGTCTGACATTAAGAAATTTTCAGACGAAAAATATACAAACTATCTTAAGTCCTTAAAGACTTCTGATAATAGCCTCTGGGTTGCTAGCGCACGGCTACGCAAACCAAAACACGACATTCCCCCCCTAATGGGCACGGTCAACGACCGGATGGCACTCACAGACACCGAGAAGGCTGAACGCATTGCGGACAGCCTCCAAACACAATTCTCACCTAATACTGGACTCATGTTCGATTCCTGTGCTCAGCACACGCATGAAGTCCAACACCAAATTGAAACTTTTCTCTCCTCAGATCAACCTGAGGAACCCATTATCACAACAATGACTGAGATTTCTACCTTCATCAAAAATCTCAAACCTACCAAGGCACCCGGCCTAGATAGGATTTCTAATCGCATGATTAAGAACTTACCTGTCAAATTTGTATTTTACCTAGCAGTTTTGATGAATTCCATGCTCAGGTTAAAATACTTTCCTAATAGCTGGAAAAATGCCTGTGTGATTCCTATTCTAAAACCTGGTATGGACCCAAAGGTCCCTCAAAATTACAGACCGATCAGCCTCCTGTCTTCAATTAGTAAAATTTACGAAGCTATACTGCTTAGATACCTGAATGATTTCTGCAGAAGCCAAAATATTATTATTTCCCAACAATTCGGTTTTCGTGCTAAACACTCCACTCAGACCCAGCTACTGAGGGTAGTAGAAATCATTCATACAGGATCTCGCAGTGGAAAGCCTACAGCTATTGTTTACCTAGATGTTGCAAAGGCTTTCGACAGGTGTTGGCACATCGGAATTTTATTCAAGCTCATGCGGCTTGAAATTCCTGCTAACTTTGTGCACATAATGCACTCTTATCTCAATAATCGTTCCTTCTCTGTTAAAGTTAAAAACTCTATTTCTTCTCCTAGACCTATCCAAGCGGGTGTACCTCAAGGAGGAATAATTAGCGCATTGCTTTTCAACTTGTATGTAAATGACATACTACAATCACACAGTGTTGATCTTGCACTTTATGCAGACGACACAGCCATTATCTCACAGCACCCATCACTACACCTCACTCTCATGCACCTACAGCAGTACTTATCAGACTTAGAGTCCTGGCTCGTTACCTGGAAAATTAAAATTAACGTTGCCAAAAGTGCCGCCACCGTTTTCTTCTCCAGGAAGAGGAACGTCCATAATCAACTCCAACTACTCAGGCTCTTTGAAGAGGATATACCCTGGGTGGACTCATATAAATATCTAGGAGTCTATCTTGATTCGAAGTTACTCTGGAACACCCACATTAATTATGCAATAGCCAAAGCCAGAACGGCAAGAACTCAATTATTCAGCCTCATCAATAGAACCAGCCATCTCTCCCTGAAAAATAAAATTCTACTCTACAAAAGCACCATCTTTCCTATACTCACCTACGCCGCAGCAATCTGGTCTACAGCAGCTAACAGCCACCTCAAGAAAATTCAAGTGTTTCAGAGTATTACACTTCGTATCTTGACTAACGCTCACTATTATGTCCGAAATGAAGTGCTTCATAATGATCTTCAAATTCAACCCCTAGATGCCTATTTCCGGCACAATTCGGCCAAATTCTTTAACAGATTAACGTTTATAGATAACCCGGTCCTGCACTCACTCCCTGTATACAATCCGGCAGAACCCAGTTCTGCCAAGCGACCTAGGAGCGTTCTCTCGAGAACATTTAACATCTTTCCTAGGAAGCCAAAACGGAGGTGTTTGCTTGACTAGGGAAATCTCTTAATTCTATCTAAAGCACTTCACGGGCCTAACCCGACAATCCTAAATTATTTCTCCTACCCCTGGACCTAATCCAGCTTCATTCATTTTGACAAATAAATCCGTGCTGCTCAGTCCATCATATCTCCCTTTGCCATGACCTTTACCAGTTATCAAAGAATACATCATAAAAAACAGAATAGTTTAGTAAAAATTCATCATTATTTCACCCTGATCAACACTCTATCTTAATACCCTAAATTTATCTCCTAAAGCTTTAATAATTAACGCAAAACTCATGCTAATCCCTCACCATTGATTTCATGTTTTTAATTTCCAGGCACAACCATCAAGCTTGCATTTCTTCAATTACAACTCCAGCCAGAAAAGAAATCTGCTTAATATCACGCAAAAATAATCCCCTTAAAGTTTAAAATTTAACTTCTCCTCTCCTAGCTTCTCTTTCCTTCACAATAGCCTTACCTTTCCCCCCCATCCACTCCTCGCGCCATGAAAAAAGTTCTCCAGTCATTTTCGCAGTTAAGCGACTAACGGTTTCCCTGCGGGCGGTCGGAGTGCAAACTCCCCCCCACCTACCCTTTCGCTCCTCTCTCCTCTCCTCTCTTCCGCCATTTTTGGCCCCTCCTCAGCCATCTTTGGTCCCCTGACCGCTGCGAAAAAATTTCTCCAGTTATTTTCGCAGTTAAGCCCCTAAAGGTTTCTCCACGGGAGGTCGGAGTGAAAACTCCCCCCCGCCTACCCCCTCGCTCCTCGTTTCTCTCCTCTCCTCCGCCATTTCTGGCCCTCCTTCAGCCATCTTTGGTCTTCGGACCGGCACTCTTCCCACGCTCATCCCAAGGCATTAGCGATTCCGCTGCTTTTCAGAGTAGCCAAGACATTACCTTTCCCGGGGCCAGAGGCAAGTTCCTCTCACCCCAGTTCTCTTTCAACAGTCTCGATTTCATTGAAATCGACTGCGATCTCTTCGAACTTTCTTATCGCACAGGTCTCTGACCCTTCCTTAGCGAAATTGAAAGTCGAAGGAATTTCTCGTCCCTTGAGTGGACTCCTCATTCATTACTGGTTTTATAAACCCTTAACGGTTTTCACTCCTCACTTTAGCTATGCTTTATCTAAATTATTCAATTTTTCTTAACGAAGTTGTGGAGGTTATTGCATTTATTTGCAAAGGTACTCCGTAAGCAAAACGCCTTGGGCCTTGGGCCGAACCCCTTGGGTACATTTGATGTCTGAGACACGTCATTTACTTTTTCCCCCTAGGAGCGGATGACGTGTCTAAGACATCAAACCAAAAATTAAACTCTTGGGTACATTTGACGTCTGAGAGACGTCATTCACCAGTTTTCCCTAGGAGCGGATGACATGTCTAAAACGTTATTTGAGGTTAGGCACAATTCTGTTCATTTCATTGTAGCTTGTATCAGTCATAATAGAAGAGGCAATTACAGTATTTCGGTAAACATTATTTGCGAAACACTGCCCCATTATGTCAAAAACAAGGAATGTATTTTATGATAGTGATAGCGAAAGTGACTTTGAGAAATCTAAAGAAGAATTGTTTAGTGATCCTGAAATTGACAATTACAATGAAATACAAAGCGAATGTGATGAAGACAATATTGAACTAGAAAATGATGACAATTGTAATATAATATCAAGGTTTCGAAGACGCACAAGACGTCTATCGAGCAGTGATAGTAAATCTTCTCGTGAACAAGTATCAGAGGAATGGATTTGGGAAGAAGAAGATAATGTAGCCGATATAAATTTTTTTTTTGAAATATCTGAAACTAATCCTCGCCTGCGTAGAC
The DNA here is from genome assembly GCF_044657685.1 of Stegodyphus dumicola. Taxonomy (NCBI): domain Eukaryota; kingdom Metazoa; phylum Arthropoda; class Arachnida; order Araneae; family Eresidae; genus Stegodyphus; species Stegodyphus dumicola. Next base: position 4,802,353 of record NC_140778.1, on the reverse strand, counting down.
TAGGTGGTAATCCTACGCCTTTAGATGTTTTGAAAGCAGTCTTGAATGAAGATTTTTGGGACTCTACAGTAGAAGAGACGAATGGATATGCCAGACAAGGGACAGAAAAAGAAGGTTGTGTAACAAAGAAAAAAAAAAAATATGGTTTCCTGTAAGTTCTGATGAAATGAAAGCTTATATTGCATTATCCATCTTGATGTCGCAAATGAAAAAGCCAAAAATGCATATGTATTGGTCAAAAAGATATGCAATAAGTACTCCAATTTTTGCCAGCACTGTGGCACGCGATAGGTTTTTTTTTTTTTTTTTATATTTCAAGCTTTCTACATTTTAAGGATAATGAAAAGGAAAATAAAGATGACAGAATAAGAAAGATTCGGATTACGTAAATAACAAACTTTGCTACCTTTATACTCCTGATAGTGAAGTAGATATTGATGAATCGCAATCAAAAATTATATCCGTTCCACATGCAAATATTTTCTCAAATAAATCCGTACTCAAGGGGTTCACACTCTGTTACACTAACAAAGTGGTGTTTCAGATCTAATCGAAGGAACTGTAACACTTGTCGGAGCTAATTTAAAGAAAAATGTTGTCAATATTTGCAAGAACAAATTTGAGAGAAAGATTCTATTTTAAGAAAAGTATTAATGCATTTCTTCTTAGAAGTGTTACGCTTTCACGGAACCCGTTACACTTTTGTTACAATAAAATTTGTTATTGGAATTGTTGTATTGATTACTGCTTCTTGTAATGCACTTATGAATTAAACGCACCTAGAAAATCCAGCCTGCAGTGAAGACTGATTCTCGTCTGTCTCTTTTTAGTCTGATTTCATCTTGTCGTTATATTTTTAATAACAAGTTTTTCAATAAAGATGTCGATTGAATGAAATCAGGAGATTATAACAGATACATATCTCATGCATAGATACATATCTAGAAGATATCTAGAAGACATACATAGAAGACATACATAGACATACATAGAAGACATACATAGACATACATAGAAGACATACATAGACATATCTAGAAGACTACATTACATAGACATGATAACTAAAGAAGAAACGAAAATTAAAGTTTCAAATTTTCAAACTTTATTGCGAGTGAATTAGTACAAACCATGTCGTCTAACTGTAAGTGTTGTGTAGCGAATTTAATTTAATTAAGTGATTCATAAAAATCAAAATTTTAAGTTGTAATTATTCAAAATTTGAGCTACACAAGTTTGGTTATATTCTTTTTGGGCCTATTAATTCTAGTGTAATATATTTTGGCTTTCCGAGTTTACGCGAACTGCGTCTTCAATCTTGTACACGCAAACAATGGATAAGTATTTTTGTTTCTACGTAATAAACTCAGTTTTTCATGTCAAAAATTAATTTGATTTCTTAGTATTTAATATCATTAGTTGCAGAAAAATTAGCTCTTTAATTTGGCATAACTTTCATTTTTCTAACTTTAATTGCATTTCAGTTATGAGCTTTAATGAGTAGATTTTTCTTCGTTTCGCTTGTGATTTAGTTAAAGGGGGATGAAATGCCTTCTTTCCGGTTGAAAAGTCACTTTTTGCGAGTTTTCAGCGTTCTTTCGTTGGGACCCTTGCAGGGTTGTTGAAATTCCTAATCTCCCCCGGTCGCAGGTGGTGGTTATTTGGCGAGGGTTTGGCGACATAGATTTTCCGTTGAGGTTTCAAAATAGTGGTTTTGGCGAGTTTGATAACATGAGGGTATGCTGTGGTTGCAACTATTTCAACTTTCGGCGAAAAATGGGTTGCGCCAACTTGGCAGTCCGGCGCTCTCCCTTTTAACGGGTTGTTTTATGGGACGAGCTCACTTTTTACACTTTTTTGCACTTTCTACTTACCATCTGACGCTGTCTCGTTGGCAGCAGAATTTCATCTCAGAAAATGCATTTTTCCGCCTTTGGATTTACGGGCCTCTTGCCCTGGAGTCAGGTGGTGGTTATTTGGCGAGGGTTTGGCGACATAGATTTTCCGTTGAGGTTTCAAAATAGTGGTTTTGGCGAGTTTGATAACATGAGGGTATGCTGTGGTTGCAATTATTTCAACTTTCGGCGAAAAATGGGTTGCGCCAACTTGGCAGTCCGGCGCTCTCCCTTTTAACGGGTTGTTTTATGGAGCGAGCTCACTTTTTACACTTTTTTGCACTTTCTACTTACCATCTGACTCTGTCTCGTTGGCAGCAGAATTTCATCTCGGAAAATGCATTTTTCCGCCTTTGGATCTACGGGCTTCTTGCCCTGGAGTTTTGAACGAGGGACTTAGTTGCACGAATTATGACCTCGACTAAATTATAGGCTCCTCATTGCCGTGCCTTAATATGTAAGTTACTCAAAGATAATTAAAATAGGAAAATGCAAAGAAGAGTGATGCCTAGTTCTAGTGCCGTTAAGAAGAAAGTTCAGTCTCTCCTCCATGAATAGTTTCTATCTGCTTCGACCTTCCTAATCTTTAAGAATTAATTGCCGCCATCAAGAGTATTCTGCATCGCTAGTGATGCCTAGTTCTAGTGCCGTTAAGAAGAAATTTCAGTCTCTCCTCCATGAATAGTTTCCATCTGCTTCGACCTTCCTGATCTTTAAGAATTAATTGCCGCCATCAAGAGTCTTCTGCATCGCTAGCTCCGGTGTCCCACGACAAAAATGCTAACTTCAATATTGGATTGGACATCAAAGTGAACCTCCGTAGTGCTTCTTAAGTCAATGGAAATTGCCGGACTTTTTGGAAAACTATCCACCCACGAACTCTTCTCTGTTTCTACTACGCTCAGCAGCCGTCCTCCTTGGCATCTTGATAATTTTTAAATATGAGGGCATTTCTCCTCCTCCTGTTCATCTGCAGCTTGTATTTCATAAGATAAGTTCCTTTTATTTGTTTTCTTTTATTTGTTGGTCGGATATTAAAAAAAAAAAAAAAGAAAAAAATTATAATAGGCAATTCTTATAGTAAAGTTTACTAGACATTTCTAATAAGTAATTCTAACAACTAAAATAGTTAATAGTGATTGAAATAACTTAATTAGTTGAATTAAAAATTTTGTAGTTGAGTAAACTAACCTAATTCTAATGAAATCATTTTGTTGTCCATAAAGTAAATTATTAGATTGGCCAAGGAAATATATCATTATTTAAATTAGTTAATTGAAACTGTGAATGTAAATTAGTCAGATTGGTTAAGGAAATTTATTCTTCATTAAATTATTTAATTGAACTTGTGAATTTCTTTCTTGGTGAAGATTGATTGGTAAAGGTGTCATTATTTGAGCTTCTTTGCTTCTCTTAGGGATTAAATTGCTTGTAGAATGTAATAGCATGATTTTAATTAACATATTACCCGGTTAAATCATTCTTCTGAAAATAGAAAGTTACTATGTGCAATAACCTGAATTACATTGGTATTGATTATTCTGAGTTAAATTGCTTGTAGGATGTAATAGCTGATTTTAATTAACATATTACCCGGTTAAATCATTCTTTTGAAAATAGAAAGTTACTATGTGCAATAACCAGAATTACATTGGTATTGATTACTCTGTGTGAAATGTTTTTTTTGGAATGTATAACTTGTTAATTATTCTTTTTTTTTCTCCCCGGGGAGGGTATTGTTAATTTATCCAAAGTTTTATCTAATCATATTTATCTGAATGTAATAGCAATAATAGTTTGATATTATTGAGTCTAAGATAGAAGTAATATTACTCTGTAGAGGTATGCATTTTGTTGAAAGCAATATTTTACAGTTCAGCTTGAATCTGATTTGCTTACTAAGTTAATTCTGCACTGTGTAATAATCAATATGTTAACAGTACTGATTGAATATTAATTGCTTACAAATTACTGGACTAAGTAACTCTTAAAAATTTTAATAAATAGGCTCACTTTTCTAGATCAGTCAATGTTTAATTATTTCGTTTTGTGTGTGTGCTCAATGATTTTCACCCGTCTCAGTCTCATATTGATTTCAGGGTTAATCCGAAAACACAACGCAAATGTACAGGGCTTATTGATGTTAGTATATTACTGTTAAAAAAATCTTAAGAGTTATGTGAACAGAGTAGGAAACCTTTAGGTACCAGACCTTTAGGAAGCCATAACTTTACCGTGATTTTTCTCTATAACATATTGGTGCCATGACGATTTCGATATAACATATTTGGTGCCGTGAACTTTCGAACCAAATTTTTAGCACTCAACAATTTTTGTTGTGCTGTTTATTTTTGCATCATTTTTGGCTTGCGCTTATAGTGGAACTTAATTTTGACTTGAGACTGGTGATTGTCATGTGTACTATTGCATATTTATGTGAAAGTTTTCTTCCACATGTCTAGGCTTTTTACTGAAACCCTACTCGTTAGTTAGTTACAGTGACAGGCCTATACAGTGGTCGTATTACTGTGCTTATTTTATACTTATTGTTTGAGATTGCATACCAGATATGTACTACCGATACACATTTGGACTTTAAAACTATTGTATCCAACACAAACATTTTCACGCAGTACCTGTTTAGTTAAGTATTTTGTTTTGTGCAAAATTTTGTATTGCATGTTTACATATTGATTTTGAGGATTACTGTTTCACACTTTTGCAACTGTATGTTTGCAACATAAGGTTAAAAGGCACGCGTGTTAATCACACATTGGGATACATCCCTATTTATGTGCTTGCAATTATTGACATCCATTTATCATCACTTTTAAGTTTTGGTGAGAATTGCATTTGTGTTAATGAATTGATTTTTTTTTTTTTTTTGCGTATTGCATTTTGAGTGATTATTTTGAAGAATTCTAATTTTAATTAATTGAATTAGTGTCAGAGCCGTATTTTGGTGTTCAGGAATTAGTAATTTTCTTTTAAAACCTCTTCAGATGTGTTATTGGATTTGTTTTCCATGGAATCAGTACCTAATTGAATTGAGTTAAAAATTTGGATTTTTGAAATGTTGAAAAATCTGAAAGGTTGGTTTCTTAAGTTTAATTTTGGTTAGATTTGTAAAGTTGCACGGGACCAGTGATTGTTTATTTAGGGATTGATTGAATTTTTTTTTTGGAAGTTAATTTTCAGCCGGAGTGAAGTTTCTTGTTTAGCTTTCTGAATTTAAGTAATTGAATTTCTACTTAGGTTGTGAGTTTAGTGAACATTTATTGCTGTCTGAGAAATGTCTAAAAACAGTAGAATAGAGAGTTTTGCATTTTACAGCAAAATTTTTTTTTGAATTGTGAATTTTGGAAAAACAAAGATTTTTTTGGAAAGGTAGAGTTGGTTTTGTTTGAAGTTTTGGAAATGTAGTTAAAAGCTATTATTCTTACTCTTAACTGTTGGCTTTTCAGGTAGTTTTAAAGGTAGACTCATAGTGAGGTTATTTGTGAGTGGTCTAACATTGGTTTTAACAGTGAATTTTTTTTGTTTGTCAATTTTTGAGCTTAATAGCTTATTGTTTTGATTTTGAATTTATTTTTTTTTCTCTTTGGTTGAACTTGTTGCAGTGTTGTAGTAACTTTAAAAAGTGGATGTGAAATGTGTTTTGGAAATTTAAACATTGATACGAATGGAAGCGAAAAGTTTTGAGAAGTTAAACTTGAATTTGTGGAATTAGAAATTACTTAAGTGAGTTTAGTGTTGTGAAGATTTGAGAAGTATTTTGATTTGATTTTAAGATTTTAAGAGTAATTAACTCCACTGAGTTTTGTAATGAGTTTCTGTTTTCAAGTTGGTTGTCTTTCAAAAACTTTTCTTTTCTGGTTTCTGGTTATACTGTGTGGTTACTGAAAAATTTGTGATTGCTCTTGAGGCTTAGTGTATTTCAAGGAGTTTGGTTTTGAAGTGGTTTAAGGAGAAGTATAGAATTGGGTTTTGTGAGATTTATGGATTTTGAGATTTTGAGTTGACATTTTTCTGTGTAAACACTTCCCTCTTGTCTGCTTTTGCATTTTTGTGCCTGCAGTTTTGTAGTTTTGTTGCGAAGTAGTCATGCTTACGATTGCTACCTAGAGTGCAATGCATACTCTTCATTTTCTTTAATTACTCTCCAGGATCTAGACTTTGAGAACATTGGGGCAGCATTGTTTTCTTTAAAAATTGTGGCAAACCCTTTTGTTGGGCACCTTCTTGTTTACGTGTAAATTCTGTGTTAACCTGCTTCAGTTCTGTTTTGTTGGATTCATTTTGGCTATTTTCGGAATTTGATTTTTTTTTTGGTTTGAGCTTGAATTGTTTATGAATTTGATTTTTTTTAAGAGTGTTAGTTTTGTTTTCTTGAAAAGATTAGTTAAAGGTTTTCTTCCACATTTTACAACTGGTTTGCTCTAGGAGTTATCTGCATTTGGTGAATTTCTTTTAGTTTCGGTTTCAAGTTCTTGACACAATAGTGTTTTGTTTTTAAGGATTTTTTCAGCTGGTCCGAATTTTTAATTTCCTTGTTTCCAAGTAAGTTTGTCTAAATTTTTCCCCCTTTTGCTTCTAGATGCGTTCTAGTTTTTTTCGGCTTAATTTTTTTTGGTCAAGTTCTCTTTTCCGTTCCTACGGGTGTTCTACGTTTGTTTCAACTTCTGGTTCAGTTCAGTGTGTAATTTTTAGGATTTTTTTTTGTGTCACTGTTGGTTGACTGATTTGTTAAGGTGTAATTTTCACTCACTTGTGATTTTTTTTTGTGGTTTCTGTACTTTTGTTAACTTGCTTTGCAATTGGATTTTTTTTGTGACACTTCACTCCTGCTGCTGTTTAATTGGTTATTCGAGTTGGAATTTGAATTTAATTGATTTAAACTTTGTGCTTTGTAATTGAATTTTAATTTTTTTTATCACTGCTCTCCGTGACAACTAGTTTTGAGTTGATTATTAGTTTGGTGATTAACATGTGGTACCATTATGTACTTTTTTTTCTTCCTCTTTGTATTTAGTAACTTATGTAAAACTTTTCCATTGTCTGTGGGTCCTAAAATGTTTTTGGCTTCGCCAAAAAAATTTTTTTTCACGATCATCGGAGGGATGTTGTGTAGCGAATTTAATTTAATTAAGTGATTCATAAAAATCAAAATTTTAAGTTGTAATTATTCAAAATTTGAGCTACACAAGTTTGGTTATATTCTTTTTGGGCCTATTAATTCTAGTGTAATATATTTTGGCTTTCCGAGTTTACGCGAACTGCGTCTTCAATCTTGTACACGCAAACAATGGATAAGTATTTTTGTTTCTACGTAATAAACTCAGTTTTTCATGTCAAAAATTAATTTGATTTCTTAGTATTTAATATCATTAGTTGCAGAAAAATTAGCTCTTTAATTTGGCATAACTTTCATTTTTCTAACTTTAATTGCATTTCAGTTATGAGCTTTAATGAGTAGATTTTTCTTCGTTTCGCTTGTGATTTAGTTAAAGGGGGATGAAATGCCTTCTTTCCGGTTGAAAAGTCACTTTTTGCGAGTTTTCAGCGTTCTTTCGTTGGGACCCTTGCAGGGTTGTTGAAATTCCTAATCTCCCCCGGTCGCAGGTGGTGGTTATTTGGCGAGGGTTTGGCGACATAGATTTTCCGTTGAGGTTTCAAAATAGTGGTTTTGGCGAGTTTGATAACATGAGGGTATGCTGTGGTTGCAACTATTTCAACTTTCGGCGAAAAATGGGTTGCGCCAACTTGGCAGTCCGGCGCTCTCCCTTTTAACGGGTTGTTTTATGGGACGAGCTCACTTTTTACACTTTTTTGCACTTTCTACTTACCATCTGACGCTGTCTCGTTGGCAGCAGAATTTCATCTCAGAAAATGCATTTTTCCGCCTTTGGATCTACGGGCTTCTTGCCCTGGAGTTTTGAACGAGGGACTTAGTTGCACGAATTATGACCTCGACTAAATTATAGGCTCCTCATTGCCGTGCCTTAATATGTAAGTTACTCAAAGATAATTAAAATAGGAAAATGCAAAGAAGAGTGATGCCTAGTTCTAGTGCCGTTAAGAAGAAATTTCAGTCTCTCCTCCATGAATAGTTTCTATCTGCTTCGACCTTCCTAATCTTTAAGAATTAATTGCCGCCATCAAGAGTCTTCTGCATCGCTAGTGATGCCTAGTTCTAGTGCCGTTAAGAAGAAATTTCAGTCTCTCCTCCATATATAGTTTCCATCTGCTTCGACCTTCCTAATCTTTAAGAATTAATTGCCGCCATAAGAGTATTCTGCATCGCTAGCTCCGGTGTCCCACGACAAAAATGCTAACTTCAATATTGGATTGGACATCAAAGTGAACCTCCGTAGTGCTTCTTAAGTCAATGGAAATTGCCGGACTTTTTGGAAAACTATCCACCCACGAACTCTTCTCTGTTTCTACTACGCTCAGCAGCCGTCCTCCTTGGCATCTTGATAAATTTTAAATATGAGGGCATTTCTCCTCCTCCTGTTCATCTGCAGCTTGTATTTAATAAGATAAGTTCCTTTTATTTGTTTTCTTTTATTTGTTGGTCGGATATTAAAAAAAAAAAGAAGAAAAAAATTATAATAGGCAATTCTTATAGTAAAGTTTACTAGACATTTCTAATAAGTAATTCTAACAACTAAAATAGTTAATAGTGATTGAAATAACTTAATTAGTTGAATTAAAAATTTTGTAGTTGAGTAAACTAACCTAATTCTAATGAAATCATTTTGTTGTCCATAAAGTAAATTATTAGATTGGCCAAGGAAATATATCATTATTTAAATTAGTTAATTGAAACTGTGAATGTAAATTAGTCAGATTGGTTAAGGAAATTTATTCTTCATTAAATTATTTAATTGAACTTGTGAATTTCTTTCTTGGTGAAGATTGATTGGTAAAGGTGTCATTATTTGAGCTTCTTTGCTCCTCTTAGGGATTAAATTGCTTGTAGGATGTAATAGGATGATTTTAATTAACATATTACCCGGTTAAATCATTCTTCTGAAAATAGAAAGTTACTATGTGCAAAAACCTGAATTACATTGGTATTGATTATTCTGAGTTAAATTGCTTGTAGGATGTAATAGCTGATTTTAATTAACATATTACCCGGTTAAATCATTCTTTTGAAAATAGAAAGTTACTATGTGCAATAACCAGAATTACATTGGTATTGATTACTCTGTGTGAAATGTTTTTTTTGGAATGTATAACTTGTTAATTATTCTTTTTTTTTCTCCCCGGGGAGGGTATTGTTAATTTATCCAAAGTTTTATCTAATCATATTTATCTGAAAGTAATAGCAATAATAGTTTGATATTATTGAGTCTAAGATAGAAGTAATATTACTCTGTAGAGGTATGCATTTTGTTGAAAGCAATATTTTACAGTTCAGCTTGAATCTGATTTGCTTACTAAGTTAATTCTGCACTGTGTAATAATCAATATGTTAACAGTACTGATTGAATATTAATTGCTTACAAATTACTGGACTAAGTAACTCTTAAAAATTTTAATAAATAGGCTCACTTTTCTAGATCAGTCAATGTTTAATTATTTCGTTTTGTGTGTGTGCTCAATGATTTTCACCCGTCTCAGTCTCAAATTGATTTCAGGGTTAATCCGAAAACACAACGCAAATGTACAGGGCTTATTGATGTTAGTATATTACTGTTAAAAAAAAAATCTTAAGTGTTATGTGAACAGAGTAGGAAACCTTTAGGTACCAGACCTTTAGGAAACCATAACTTTATTGGTACCGTGATTTTTCTCTATAACATATTGGTGCCATGACGATTTCGATATAACATAAGTGGACAGGTTTAAAAATCGCAAAAAATACTAATATTCAACCAAAACTAATATAACCAGCATTGTAACTGTACGAGCATTCCTCATACTGATAACATCGATAGTAAATAAACATCGTTTCTTAAAACTACTCTGTTAGTAGAGATTTTAGTAGTAATTTTAGTAGAGAAGATCTCTTATTTCAGGTTCCGAAATAAGAGATCTTCTCTACTAAAATTTCATTAAATTAGAAATTAATTTACAGAAATTTAAGACTCAAATCTAGAAGAGCTGCACAAATTAAGACGTTCTTTACTTGTCTTTGGCTTGGATACGCCTTTCTATACCGTAATATTGGCTGCGTCTCTTTCTATAAACTAGTTATAGTCCTTTATAACTTCCTATTTGAAGAAAATTTAAGTTACATTTAAACTGTGTTGAAATGTTAGGTTTATAATGTTACTGACCGAGATTTTTCTACTAGAAATCTTCTATACTTTGTTAACATGCAACACACCGAGTTAACGGCCAAAACTGAATTATCTAAATTTACCAAACGAGTGAATAAATTGAATGAATAATTTAAATTTATATTTGAAGCTGCTTAAAATGCAGAAACGATTTCTTCGCTCAAAGAATTCTCTGAAAACTTATCATGCATACATTTTTCAATATTTTCAATCAGCACGTCTCCTAACTTCACTGTTTCCTGTAGGATAGATAAAATGGTTTGACCGCATAGAAAGACAGACTATAATACTGTACGATTTTAAATAAATTTAATTATAAGTGGTTTAAAATTATATCACTTTACAAATTTACCGTGTTTGAAAGTTAATAATTTGTGATAAAACGCGTACTAAATTAACTCAAGTATATTCCGTATTCTACGCTAACATAAACTTGTTCCAGCTCTTTGGAATTACAGTTAATAAAGGTTCTTGAAATTAAAACAAAAAGTATGTTCTTTAAACAGAATCCAATTTTGACAATATTAAGTACTTTATTTTGATTTTTAAATGCACAAAAACTAGCTACTGAATTTGCAGTAATTTACAAGTAAGATTTGATATAGAAAATCTTCGTATTATCATGCTGATATTGCCATTTCCACAAAGAACATTTTTCTGTATTCGTTTCTCGCGATCTTTATCTTTTTCATTTATCTCAAACTTCGGAAAACGTGATTTGTATTTAAGCTGTACATAATTGTTCATAATTTCCTTTTCTTATTAATCACATACTTGGAACTAAGAGATAGAACTTCATAGATAAAAATTACTATTTTTGCATAAAAAAAAGGCCTGCCCCCATTAAAAAGTATTCACAAAATTTGTTCTTTTGAGGATACTATTGTGTATTTGCATGGTTGCAGAGATTCGTTGCACATTTTATAAGACCAGTAAATGGATTTCAGTAAATAATAAAATATTTTATAACACAATTGAATTTTTTTGCTCGGAAAGAAATCGTTATATATTTCTGTTTTGAAATATACTAAAATGTAAAAATACTGAAGAGTTTTAATACGAAGACGTACTCCCCATAACATAATTTATCTGCATATCGCCGCTTATGATGCGAGGTGAGCTCTGATTCAACAACATTGGGTTCTTGCATGCATTAGCTCTCGTCAAAAGTTATCAACAATTGTAAACGATTTCCATGCATTCAAAATGACTCCAAAGGAATAGCGCACAAAACAACTGGTGACGAAGGATCTTCAGATATGGTAGAAGGAGAAGTCAAAAAACTAATCGAGAAACGAAGGCAGAGAAAGGACGAATCAAGAACTACTAGATAATCATCACCACCACAATGAAAGGACGGTAATGCAAAAGAAGATAAAATGCTTATGAGAACTTGTGAGAATTAACTTATAAGAATTTAAATGAATTGTTTTAAAAAAGCAGAGGAATCATCTGATTTTACGATGGAGATTAACCCAAATAAAGAAATGAATATTTTAAAGGGAATTTTGAAAAATGCTGTGCTTCCTGCCAGAAAACCTTTAAAGAAGTACTGCAGCCATTGTCACTAGCAAAAATCACCAAAAAGTAATTGTATAACGTTGTTATTAAGAGGTAATTAAAATCTTTTCAATTAATACTGTTTAATTTTCCAATTCGTTCAACTCCTCTTAAGTTGAAAGCTTTTATTTTCTTATTATGCTACAAAAGCATAATGCTCTGCGCCTATGCTTTTGTAGCCGAAAAATTGGCTTTCTGAATCTATTTGAATTAAAGCCCTATACGCACACAGCACGCAAAGCTAGCAATTGAACCCACAAGAGGAAATCCAAGGAGGGTAGATAATGGGGAAGACCGTGGTCCGATAGTAAACCGGAAAATTCTACTTTCAATGAAGAGGCAAAAATGACATCCCGGGGAGTTAAACAGAATTAAAGTGCAATCATACAATGGATAAGAGATACCTCTTGCCAAATGAATATCAGGTAATGGTAATATGGATTCTAGCTCATTAGTTACTACTATCCAGTGAAAGCATATTTTAGTGAAGTAAGTCCTCTTCTAATTTCAACGAAGGTGTCTTAATTATTTATTTTTGTCTGAAGGACAAAATATCTTTGGACCACAGAAATACATTTGTCTTTTATCTAACCCAAGATTGCTTGTAGAGCACCCAGTGTGAAATTAAAGACAAAACAGGAATTATTTCTGGTGGAATTCGTATTTGAGAGTGAATCTTCATTATACCCCATGGACATACTCTTAATAATTCGCATTTGAGAGTGAATCTTCATTATACCCCATGGACATACTCTTAATAAATATATATAACAGTATTCCATGTTTCGATATTTATGACAAGTTAGAATACCAAACAGTCCAACAATTCATATAGAGTAGAGTTCCGATTAACGAAACAAGCCATCCACGGTTAGCCAAAATCAGAGTTACCAGACAGAAATTTAAAAAGACGCGACAAAGACAAATAATCTATATTATAATTAAAATAATATAAAAGACAACTCACTCATAACATTAATCAGTATAATTTCTTTAAAATTTCATTTTTTATATAAATTCAAAGAGCATTCGAAAAATGAATACCTTTCAAATTAGAAAGGTTAAATTTTGTTAATATTACTTTTATACTTCGATCGGTTTCCATGTGAAATGTAAGATTAATATATTTTTGGGATTCAGCAATTTTGTTGAAGGGATAATTTAATAACATTTTTATATTTTAGATTATGTAATGTTAAATTAAGTACGTACAATTAAATTATGCAAATAAATATCTTTCCGAACATAAAGTTTTTTTAATTATCTATTACTTATCATGCTGATTTTATATTTATTGGCATTTCCAGTGACAATGTTACTTCGTCGATGATGATTTGTGATAGGAGATTTTTCTATTATCTGCAAAAACGATATTAACCTTCAAATGGAATAGAAATATTAGATTTAATATTTAATTAACATTAAATAAAAATTGTAATATTAGTATTAGGTTTAATAATGAATTATGTTTAAAATTATAATATTAATATTAGATTTAAAATTAGACAAAGAATGTACTTGGACTCATATCTTCATTGTTGTTCCTGAAGAAAAGGGCCCCGTGTCTGACTACCCTCAAAATCCATTGCGCTTTATTTAGAACATTCGCCTTCTTCAAACTGCTGTTTGTCTTAACGTTTTTAAACGCTTTCGATTAGTATCCGGTACCTGGTTGTGTTTACATTTTAATTCACAATAGACGAAGTGTGGTGTATTTAATTAAGGCAAAGCACACTACGGCTATCTGCCTAAAGGGAGGTATGCCTTCGTAGAGGACTTTCTAAGGAAAACTGACTCGTATACACGTTACACATTGGGAAAACCACGAAAACACCCATGCAGCCAGCCCGTTCGCGGGATTCGAACCTCAGACCGAACTACCAGTGTTCAGCAACTTTTACCGCTCGGCCGCTGGTGGGCCGCCTATATAGACGGAGTGTATTCATAGTAAATGCATTAACAGATCAGTAGAATTCCTTAAAACATTTTTTAGTTCTCATACAGCAGTATATAAATGTTCTTACAATTAACGTTTTATTTTGTTTAAATGCCTAATGCCTAAAATGTTTTGTGAAGTTCTGCATATCAAGGACTGTAAAGACGGTAGTCTTTTTTCTTCGAATGTGATTGTTTTAATTTATTACCCCTCGAGGAGTCGATTTGAAGCATTAAAATATGAATATTTCATTTGCATCGTCATAGGTTTCGTTTAACACATTTCTCAAAAATTTCAATATGTTTAAACATTTCAATTTACATTTGACTTAGTTAAAAAATTTTACAGTTTCTTATGATTTAAATTCCTTTTAAAATCGTTTTCAAATTTTAACTAATACATAATATTTAAGATATATTTTAATTATCAATGTTTAACGAAAGAAGGATACTCTATTAGGTAAACTTAAAGTGCGCAAATTCATTAATTTTAAAGTCAAGAAATGTGTTTTCAACTTGGATGAAAAATATAAAATTGAATTTTTTTAAACTAGCTTTATTTCAAAGAAGTTATGGATTTTAAAATCAAGAATAATTAAATCAAATACTAAGAATTATTGCCAAATTGTTGTCCACCACTTTTTGTCATCTTTTAGTGGCATAAACTTTTGAAAATTATTTAACCACCCATCCATCATGTAATAAGACTATCAGACATCAATTTATACCTATCCTCTCCATGCGCGCGGCTTTCTTGGTTTACTTTTTCTTGTGACGCTGGTAACCCCCTCTTTCTCATTTCCGACGCCTTCTCACTTCCCGGTCAGACCGTTCAACGTCTTGTGCCCTACTGGGATACTTAGTCAGAGAGCCGGCAACGTCGCGAGCTCAACAGCGGCAGCCCGGCATAAGAGTACCAAAAAAAAAAAAAAAAAAAAAAAATATTTACTTGTACCTTGCATCTTGTATGGTCATTGTCATAAATCGATCCTTTGATCAATTCATCTTTGTCGGTTCGTTTCCATCCACTTATGAATGTTATTAGTCAACTCTATTTGCAGGAAATAAACTGGGACACTTATGCAGGTTTCACAATAATAACATGAGGTATATTTTAATTTTGTAAATACACATTAACTTTTCACAAAGTATTGCTTTTATTCACATTTACATCAAACGCACAAGTAATACATTGCATCTCTCAGTTCTTAACAAAAAAGAAAAACTCCACTCCCGGAATACAGCCAAACTAATTTCAAATTTTTTTCTCACGAGCATGCCGTCCTTTTTGCTGCCAGATATTTTTCCCTTTCCTTTCAGATAAACTGTTTGTTCACACGAGCATGCAGTCCTTCTCGCATCAAGCACGCTTCTTCTTCTCGTTGCCAGATTTTCTTCTTTCTCCTTTCAGTTATAAGGGGCGAATTCAAGTGCAACGCTTGTCATGGTAATCGCACTTGCATTGCAAAACCGAATTCAAGTGCAACGCTTTTCGGACACGCCTACTGAAAATACGTCACTACCATAGAGGAATTTTGCGGCTACTCCTGACCTGCCGCAAACTCTTAACAGCGACTGTAAACAAGATGGCTGAAGTGATTTTGCTCAGACGTTTAAGAAATCGGAGAAATGCTGATCGAATCCCTTGGCATTTAAGAGACAATCGTAATGCTTTTGAAATGGTAGAGCGTGAATTCATCAGTTGATTCAGATTAAATCGGTTTGCTTCAATGAATTGAAACCTTTTCTGAAGGCAACTGCCAATGGATATTCTCTGCAAAAGCAGGTTTGTTTTTACTTCAGATTATGAAAACTGAAATACTTCTGGAAATGTTTCCGAATCAAAGACTATGCTTAAATGACCTATTTGAGAATATTATATATTTTTATACGTAAACACACAAATTTTTAATGTTACTGTATCAGGATTCTTTCTTTTTCATCCCGTTTTTTTTTCGTAGTAATGATCGAAATCGTTAATTACTGCGAATTTTGGAATGCAGTAATAATATCACCATTAAGTTATTGTTTTAATTACTCTAAAACGTAATCTCGGAGAAATTGTTTTTCTAACAGAAATTATGCATATGCCTGTCTTTGAGATATATATATATATATATGTATATATTTGGGATTAGTTTTTTGGAATATTATATATTTTTTCATGGTTTTAGATACGTGCATTTAATTTACATATGCTCTCAGAATTTCAGTGATATAGTAAATTAGTTTGCAGCAATAATTAATCTTTGATATGTATGCAATTAAAATTTCATAATTTAAATTAACTTTATATGAATAGAGAATATTTGTTAAATTCAAATTTCATTCTTTGCAGCAATGGCACATGAGAATTATTTAAATTTAACTTTACTTTTTATTCTTATGAAACAATATATATATATTCTGTAACTGTAGGGGGAAAAACCATGAATTTTTCTCAGCTGTTTAAACAGTTCCCATGTGTAAAATAGTATTTCATCCCCCAAAATATTAGTTAATTTTCTCCTAATGTATAATGTCTTGCCTGTTCGTACAGTGTGATTAATGTCATGGTAATTTTGGATACTTTCTATAGATCTTGCATAATAACTACACATGTAAGTTATATACACATTCATAAATCTCTTATGATATGAAAAGTTATTGCAGACTTTCACATAACTATTAATAACTTGATATTCTCGATAACAGGTGACTTACCTTACTTCCGTAGACCATGATCAGAATTAAATAAACGTATAAAGTTATCATACTAAATTACACGAAAAGCAGCATGACATAAATAAATACAAAGAAGTTAAATGTATTTACTGTACTGATAGATTATTATATTACATGACATTGGTTTTGCCCATGTATAATAGTAATGAAAGTCAGTTTTCCATAGAAAGTCCTCTACAGAGGCATCTGTTTTCTTAAGCAGATTGCTTTTACCACATTTCAGTGACCTTGATTTAAGTATGAAACTGGATAATATTTTCTTTCTGCATGAAATGTGTTAACTGAGTTTTAGAAATATAAGCCATCTTGCAGTTACTGTGATAATACTAATTTTTGGTACCTCCATATTATACCATCAACCATGAAAGTTGTGCTAATTACTGCTGTGGAATTCTGAGCCAGACATTTGTATACAGCAGTTACAACAAACCATACAACAGTCTCTCTGCAGAATACATGAAATAACCCTGCTGTGAAAGTATTGGACCCACTTCGTGAAAAAACATTCGTTCATTACTACTGTTTTATTTGCGGTCAAATTTTACCAAAAGCTCATATTAGAATGCTATGAATACAAGTTGTCCACAGGTAATTGTTCCAATTTCTTACTGTTTTGTTCGCTATTTCCACATACAGTAGATGTTATTTCTTTCGACCAGCTGTAAAAGAACTGGAGTGCAATCACAAATGTGATTCTACCTAGCTTACCAAGAATTATTTTGGGTTACATACAAATGAAACCGCAGATGTTGCAAGTGTGGTGTAAAATATTAAATAATACAAAATATTAAATAAATTTTAGAATCACCTATTTACTATAATTACTACAATTTAATAAAAAAAAGGGTAGCTGTAATTTTTTTTTTTTTTTTTTTTTTTTGTGTGTGTGTGTGTGTGTGTGTGTGTGTTTGTTTTAACGTTTTATTGCATATTTTTTAATAATGAAAAAACAGTGACATATTTTTGTTAAAAATGGAAAGTAAACTCCTTAAAAAGACTGATTTATTAATATATCAACTATATTTAATGTTAAAAATCTGTATATTAAAATTTCAGATGAAGCTTTCTTTTGACTTAGGATTTATGTTTTTCTAGGTATGGAATGCTGGTCTGAGGGTTCTCTATGCTATAGGACAATGGCCAGGCAATACTCATGATGCATTTCTATGGAGTGGACTGAAACAAAATCTAGATAGTATTTTGTCGCATCGTGCATATCTTTGGGAGATAGTGGATTATATTCCCATTTTATCACGGGAATATCTCTATAATGAGAAGCACAGAAAAGTTCGTGCAGCTATAGAGATCGAATCAAGATTTAGGGTACTGCACGATACTGGTGGAACACTATTGTATTCACAAAGCAAAATATGTAAAATGGTCATATCTGGTGGCCATTTTACATAATATATGCTTAAGGTATTGTGTTGAAAATCCTGAGATTGATGTGTTTGAAGATGATGAGTTGGTACCTTCAGAAAGTTTTCAGTCAGTGCATGTTGAAATTGCATTGCACAATGAATTATCTTTAAATTTTGAAACTCGATAATAAAAACCCAAAGTGGGCAACAATGAACCTCTGGCAAAGGTGAAACCCCCTTCATGGATAATAAAGAATATATTATGAAAAAAATTACTTTCATAATATATTCTTGGGGACCCACAAGCCATGGTTTATATTTAAACCTGTAACTAAATGGACAACCCTAAATGATTTTAATTTATAATAATAATCCTAAATAATTTTATTAGTCCTGGTTTCAAATGCATACTGACAACTTTTATCATTATCGTTCTTCCCTCTGAATTTCTTGTTTCCATCATTTATGTTTAAAAACTCTTGACTACCAGAAATAACTTAATAGGCTTGATATATATATATTTTAGTGTTGAGTATGCCAGTCATGATTTACAATAGTAAGTCACTATAAATTAGCATTGCACTTAATTTATCTTAAACTTAGCAATAAGATTTACTGCACCGAAATTCAGTTTCTTCCAAAAAGTCAAAGGTTTCCCTTTCGTCCCCTTCCGTGGGACAAGATAGAAAATTTCCATGTGACAATACACATTTAATAGCATAAGAACTTCATGCTTATTTATTATAGTATAAATTAAAACTGACATATTCTGTCAAAGATATTTAAATGTATTTCCTAAAAACAATTATTTCACTCTATACTGTTTATGTCTTCTTGGAGGTGGGCAAAACAAATATTGGACAGTTCAATTTTCCTCCACCATTCCTGTGAGCGTATACTTCGATTAAGCAGGGTTTTGCTCCAATTCCTGATTAGCATAATATGTAAAGAATAAACAGCCTATGATTTATGCCTCCATATCCTCTTGTATTATTTTGAAGAACATACATTTTTCTTTTAATTCTAGATTTTAAAACATTAAAGTAAGGGAAAGATTGTTTGCTGAATTTAGATTTATATCATCATTACGCATTCAGTATAATAACTTACTGCATACTTACCTCAGTGGGTTTGCCATTAAAAGAAATACATTTAAGTAAAATCATGAGTGTATAATAAATTGTTTTTCAGCCAAAAAAAGAGAAGGGGGAAAATAAATACAGTTTGATTCACTTAATTTTTAGTACGCGGTTCAACATTGTTATTGTAAACTAGACATTAGCCATACTTTAATAGTTGTCATCTCTGTATTTTTAGAACTTCGAAATTAGAATGTCAATTTTATCTGCCATTGTTATGGAGCTGTAGGATATCGAATGTTATTTCTTCAATTATAAAAAGAAATGAAATTTTTAATACCACATCTCATTCATATAACTTATTAACATAATTGAAAAACAATTTAATTCATTTCGTGTTATATCTGAAAATTAAAATTTGTAATACATTGACTAAAGATTCTTACAGGTCTTATTCCCATTTTCCTCCAGGAAAAAGATAATTGCTGTGTAAAATGCATAAATATTTTCACGAGACTTATAATAGTGGTATTAGAATTATTATAATGTTTATGTCATATAATGGATCTGTGAATTTCTTTTAAATAATTTTTATAATCACAAAATTTTATAAAATTAAGAAAGTAGTAAATTTTACAATTAAAATATGAATCCCACACTGCAGAAATACATACAAGAATGAAAACACTGTAATATTTGAAATGCATGATTAATTTTTTTTTAATAAATTAATAATTATATTTTGATTTTCTATGACAGCAGACTGATTTGCAACTGATTGCTTATACAAGTCACATATTTCACACAGTACATTAATATATTCTTCTGCGTTTTAATTATTTCCTTTTCTGCAGCTGTAATATCATCTCTCTTCCTTTTTTCGCTTCGGTCTCCTGCTTCGAATAGTTGAGCTTCTATCTGAGAGAAAATTTTAAAATATTCATTCAAATTCAAATATTCTTAATTTTTATATTTCATAATGTAAAACACTTTTTATAATTAATTAAACAATGAAACTTCTCTAAAAAGGAACAATTCATAATATTGATTTCTTTAACTTTCAATTTTTTTCCCCTTTATAATTTTTAAGACTGTTTATAGATCAAGAGGATTTAATGATTATTATTTTAAATTCTTAAAATCTTGTTGTTAATAAAAGACATACTCTGTATATAATGTTCGCAATAAAGAATTGAAATAACTCTTTTGTATGAGAAATATTAATTTACATCTGTTATAATTAATTTATACCAGCGGTTCTCAGCCGGTGGTATGCAAAGAAACAAAATATTTTTAACTATGAAATTCAAAAATCTCATAAAGAAAAGAATAGTTAATAGAAATTTCCTTTGATCGAAATTGACTTGAAGATTTGGAAAATGACACACTTGTTAACTTTTGGCTGAACCGAAAAAAAGAATTTAAAGGCATTTCAAATAAAGCTATCAAATTTGTATTGTCTTTTCGCCCAACCTGTTTGTGTGAAAAATGATTTTTTCCATGTTAAATTTGAAATATAAATACTCATCAAAATAAAAAGTGGATCTTAATTTACCATTAAATGAAATAAGAGCAGACATAAAGAAATTAAATATTAAAGTATTAGAACTGAAATTTTGATAATCAAGTGAATAATTAATTTAATTAAATTTAATTTTGATAATTAAGTAATCATCAGTTTTTAATCTAATAGTTCTTTATATGTACATATTTAATACAAAGAGTGTGCAAATGGCAATATATATATATATATATATGTTTTTAATATTTCTATTGAGGAATTGAAAAATAATCATTGTAAAATTAGTGGTAGTCTTAATGTTTTTCAGTTTTTGCTTAGATGGTACACTACAGTCAAAAGGTTGAAAACCGCTGATTTATACCATTAAAGTTTTTCTGTTGGGAGGAAAAGGAAAAGAAGAATGCAGAAAACATTAGATTTTATGTAATAGTACAAACTTGTCATTCCTAAATGCCATTGCAGATTTCCTCGTGTTAAAGGTGTGGAATTTTCTAATGTAAAAAAGAAAAAAGCATAAAATAAGCACAATTTACTCAACAATCTTGACTGAAATATACATGCTTTCAGAGATAGCATAAAGCAAGAAAAGTTTACTCAACAATCTTGATTGAAATATACATGCTTTCAGAAATAATATACAAAGCATACTGCATAATCAAAGTTATGAGTTTATATACTATGAGATACTATACATGTTTATAATATACCACGTTCCCGTACACCTAACACCTTGTCCACAATTTTCTATACAATTCATTAAAGATAGTTCCTGAAACATAACTGACTTAAGAGAAACATGCATACTTCTAATTTATGCACAATAATTTGACAAACATTGATTTCAGGTAAAGAGCTACATGTATTATATCAAAGAAAGAATGAATAAGTGTAATTTGCCTTTATCCTACAAATACTTAAAAACATTTACATTAAAAAAATGAATTATACGTAATCGTAGCAAATTTTTAATGAAAAACAAAACAAGAGTTGAAAACTTAATACAGTTTTTGTCAATATTTTACTCTCTTAAAATTTATATAAATGTATAGAAACTTGAAATGCATACCGCATTTGGCTGGAAAACTTGTGGTATTGTACTGCACTCTAGGGAAAGGGGAAAAGTATACAATGAAGCAATCATAAGAATAAAAGATATTTGCATATTATTGAAACCAGCTTAATAAAAGTTACCAAATTTTCAAAAATGTGCCAAACTCTGACAACGATTTTGTATCAAAATTTTTCAGGTAACATGCTCATGACAATTTTTCATTCAAGCAATGTCACCATTTTCATATGTGTTTCTTATGTTGTATTTCAAGTTCCAATGGATTTTAGATACGAATAGTTGTTTTAGATTAATTTCAGATTTAAAATACTGCTTGTGGAGCTTACCATCAAAAGAAGAAGCTGTGTTAAAAGTTCTGCAGGAATAGAATATTTTAGTACAAAAATTTCTAATGGAAACAACTATGAGATGAATTTGGTACATAGACAAGGCATGCAGTATCAAGTTTATGTAATTCTCTGATTTTTTTTTTTTTTTTTTTTTTTTAAGTGAAAACAGATCATTTGGCACAAGTGCTAAAAAATTAGACAAAAAATTTTTGGAAAATGTATTTTTTTTTAAACTATCATATAATTTTTATTTAATAATTCAAATTAGTATTTTAAAATTTGTTAAATGTTTTTTCCTTGGATATGTTGATAACATTTTGCCAACTTAGATAAATATTGATAGTTTGGTTATGCTAAAAGCAAGCTGCAAAAACAACGTACTTCTCCTGATAAGTATTTTTCTCTTTTCATTTATAAAGACCACCAAACTGATCCAGGTGTTTGTGTTAATACGTTAAGTACCAAAAAATATTGAAGAATGCACAATGAAAGATGGCAACCAGTATGGTAAAAGATATAATTAATATATGCAATGAAAGAAATCTTATTAAAAGACGACTTTCATTATCAGCAGAGAAGCATGACACAGTTACAGTAAAGAAATTAAGCTTTTGTTTCTGCACTTGTAGCTTTTAATAGCCAAAAATTGTTTTTTGAAATTTTATGAAATAAATAAATCTGAACATAACTGATATTAAATGAGAATGGGTCCAAACTTTCACTTAGCAGAAAGTAGAAGCAGAAAGTGTACTGTAAATGCACAATATAATGAGCAGAACACAAAGCATAATTCATAAATTAACCTTTACTCTGGATGTATATATTACATTAATATCACATTAGAATTATCAGGGTTTCATATAATTTTTTATTTATTGTATTACATTGAAATACCTTTAATTTCATTTTTATATTTTCCCAACGATGTACAATATAAATCTAAAAATTGCTCTTAACTGTTTCATCACATAATGAATGTCTAAGGAAAGGAATGCCTGCGTGGAAGACTAAGGAAAACTTAGTATTCATGTTATACATTGAAAAAATGGAGAAAACACTCATGCAGCCAGCTTTTTCACCTGGATTTAAAGAGAGACTGGGATAGCGGTGTTCAGCAGGCTTATCTGCTTGTAGATAGATGGGCTTATTAATAACTATATAATTCAAGAACTAGTTAATTTTCATATGGTAAACATGCCTACTGTCACTGAAGAATCATGCATCTGCATTAAACAATAAAAATATAACACAAATTTGAATTTTAAATTAAACTTACTATTAGAAGAATTAAAACCAAATGCTGTAATTTGAAAATGGGAAAAAAATTGTTTATATTTGAAAAAGCAAGGATTTTTGTCTGAAAAGTAAAATATATTTTACACACACCTGTTGCTGTAGATTACTTTGGAGGGAATTTTCTATAGGATAAAGTAAATAAAGTTGTACACATTAAACACATGTTGTACACATTAAAAGAAATATATTTCTTTCGTTTTCAGGACTGGAACAATTCGTTACACCACACTACAACGCAGTAAACACTTGACCATAAGCTCAGAGAAATCATGGAAACTGATGTTTTTTGTTTACATCGACACGCAGTCTCATTGGGTATTGATGTAGTTTATCGGACAAGCTCTCCTGGCACGAGAGCAAACCAGCTCCCCATTGCAATTTTGACGTCATCAGTTACCAGAGCGGTAAAGCGTTGCACTTGAATTCGACTTTAGCAGACGATAGCAAGAACGCCTCTTGCGAGCTAACATTTGCAATTTATCAGAGCGTTGCACTTGAATTCGCCCCTAAGTCGTTTGCTTAACTGTTCTTCTGGCAGGCTTGGTCGGTAGCATTTCCTTACTGAGCATGTGCATGAAAGTCATTTTCTTAAATAAGTCTGCGTTGCTTATTAGAAGTAAAGCGGTGGTTTCGGACCACATATTAGACCTTGTTTTATTTCTAAACTGGTTTATCTTTAGAATGTTGTTTATATCCAGAACTCTCAGTTCGAGTGAAGGAAATTTATTTCAGAATTAGCGGAAAACTTAACAAAATTTTAAAATCCTAGTCTCTCTTAAAAAAAAAAAAAAAAAAAAAAAAAAAAAAAAAAAAAAAAGTTCTTAAACCGGCATATTTTTCTACTGACATACAATTATCAAGTTGAGAGTTTGAAAGCTTTTACATAAAATGTAGCTAGGCAAGGTACAGAAGTTTCATTCAGGAAGGCATTGAAAGGTAAACATTAAACCGATTGATTTATATATACACTTTTTTAAACAACAGTAGAGATCATTATTCATTTTTCCCAAATGTAAACTGGGATTTCGAATAGCGTTATTCTACCTGTGCAGGTAAAAGCCCGAATTCTAAATAATTTTTTAAAATATTGTTTTGCTCGATATAAACAAAGGGGTTTTAACTGACAAACACAGTAATTAATAAAGGAATTTTAGCTAACGAACTCATTAATTCAAAAGACAAGCGTCGCCATCGCTGCCCGAAATAAAATATTTTCTTTCAAACTAAATTTCCTACTTGATCTGTACTTGAGCATGTACTAAATATACCACTTGAATGTCTGTGTTTAGACATATGCATTGGGAGTTTACATAGATTTAGCATCAGAGTGCAAGAGATTTTATGACGCTGAAATGTAAAGAATGGTAACTCACCACTGTAAAATACATTTATTGAAATGAGTATAAGAGATTAGGTCAACCGGTGTTTAATCTCTGAGACCTTATTTTCACTAATTTATTTTAATTTTTGGATGAATTTTATTCATTACTTATTTCCAGACAACAAAAGTCTTCGGTGAGCTCTTGAGTTTGAAGCGAAAAAAAAAGATTTTTTTTTTTTTTACTTCTCGATAGAAATCGTGCTTGGTGCGACACCTGAGGAAGACCAGGCCTGTTACGCGGAAGTTATTTTTATTTTCTATTTTCCAGACTTCCCATACCCTTCTATCTTCGAAGTAAGTGTGTCGATATCATGATTTATAGTGAAGGTTTCAAATTCAGAACTTTCAAACACTTTTGGATGACATTGTTTCCAAAATTCGAAGTATAAAATAAATTTTTCATTTAAGACAGGTTTTAATTGCTTCATTGAGTATCTCTTCGGGACAATCAGATATTTGAAGAATAAAGCAATGATTAATTTTACGGCACATACCTCTAAAACTCCCTAATGACGTTGAAATTTATTTCTATATTTAGTAAATAAGCTTATTTTGCATTTTTATGCGAAAACATGCTGCTTTGCATTCATGTGACAACTTCTGTAATGGCGTGACTCAGGTCACAAGCAAATACTTATTCCTGCCTATTTCTTTGGCTTTTCCCCTTTCACTCTGGGTTTCGAAGAGCTTCAGTGAAATTCATTTTTCATTTCTAGAATTTAAGACCATAAAACTGGATCACATTATCATTACGGCAACTCTGCAAAGCTTGCGCAGTTTTTTGTTGTTGTTGGCTAAGTCATAGCTTGGAAAGTTGGCTCGCATGTGATTAGGATTTTAAAATAAAATAGTGATATCGCAGTCCACATTTCGTTAGATTCGAGTTATTGGTTAAGGTCAGTCACGCACGCAAAGACCATAACCCTGTTTATATACTATATATGTGCTGATTTATGCATTTTTAAAGATTTAGCATTTGATTTCTTTTATGGTATTTATTGGAATTTCTTTAATTTCTTCTGTTTTTTTTAATTGTAAGTCTGCCTTCCTGTCCAAGAAGTGTGCTGTCCTCGTGAAGGGATCAATGTTACGAATTTCGAATACAGATAGATAATTTTAGTGAAATCATATGTGAAGTTGTTGTATTTTTCTGTATAGAGTAACATGAAAGTCTGAGAGGAACGATGCTGTGCCCGAAAAATAGTAAACGACTATGTCGCTAATATGGCGAAATTTTGCCAATGTGGCAACGGATTCGGTGTCTAATTTTCTGTTGTCAAATCTGGTGACAAATTGCCAAAAGTCGCAATATTTGGCGAACATTTGTCTCCGTTTTGGTCCGTTCTCTGTATAACTGCAACTGATATTTTAATTAAATAGCTCTAAATGATCCCTATATCAGCAGTAACCGTATTGGGTTCTCATATGCCTTCCAGTGATTTCGCGAAGCAGAGAAACCTGCACATTTTCCGGCGGCTGGGGGAAAACTGTAGAAGACCGTGGAGAGCATCAGTTTCTCAGTTGTCAGTTCAGAGCGACTTCGGAGAATTGAGATCTTCGCCATTTAGATGCATTTTACACTGCATTGAATCGAATGTTCTTAGTAGTTTGTACTGTGGGATACTGCGAACATTTGTATGAATGGCTTCTTTGGAAAATTTCAGACTTCTGAAACATTTCTTTCGATAAAAATAAATTTTAAATAAATTTTATTATTCTATTATCGGACCTGCACGCATTCAATCTATTACGAACCTTACACACGTAACAATATAATTACTTGAGCAGTATTAAAAAAATAAAGAAAACGCACTGTTACAAAATACAATTGAATTGAAAATTAAGAACGTACTAGAATATAGTACAACTTGAAAATATGTACAAATATGTAAATATTAGCTATTAATATACAGCATTATGGGGAACCGTCCTAAGATGTTCAATTGGATGCTCAATGGTTGGATTGTTCTCCGATAAACTGGTTACATGGACATAAAGAGAGTTTGCAATTCTTTCAAATAAAGTATTATGAATTTGCGAGGATGTAATCAAGAGCTGGGAAAATGTCGAGAGCATTATGAATAATCTGGTTGCGCACGAAACAGGATGCATTCGTAAGATTGCTAATTAGTTTATTTTGAAAACCTAAAGTTTTTTCCGATAAGATTTCGGGGCCTAGCCCCAAGCTGGTATAGCATAAAAGAGAACTGAGCAAATCATTGAAAGGTAGAGAGTCCTTTGAACTTTGAGCGCTAGCTTTGACCTTCTTCCCAAGAGGCTCTATTATGCCATAAAAGCGGAATTAGCCTTGCTTAAAGCATAATTAAGATGCCTTTGAAAGTTAGCTGAATCTAAGATTAAACGCAGATATATTGTAGAATTTATAACTGGAAACATTTGGTTTTCAGTCCGCATGTTTAGGTTAATTGGGTGGTTTATCTTGTACCTTCTAAATAGAATTATACCGCATTTACCTGTATTCAATTTGAATTTTTGGTCGTAACAACTGTGTCGTCGGCATCCATTACAGTTTTGTTGCTGATAGGTTCCGGCAAATCATCGATGTGGGTGTTAAAAAGAATAGGCCCTTGAAGAACTCAAGCACATATAATTTTTCTACTTAATAGTGCGTCTCCACACAAACTTGGAATGTTCGACAACGCAAATGTGATTAAAAAATGTTTACCATGATAGTAGAAAGCTTGAAGATGGAAAGTTCACATAAGACTCCCTGATGCCGTATTCGGTCAAAGACTTTCTCAACATCAAGAACGCAAGCTCCTATATATTGGTTTTAGTGAAAGTCTGCGAAATAGTCTCCACAATGTTGAGAATTTGTAACGTTGTACAGTGACCATGCCTGAAGCAGAATGGATCGTTATTAATAATATTGTGATGTACTAGAAATGCATTCTGTCTTTTAAGAAAAATAACCTTTCGAATATTTTCCCAATGCACGGAAACATATTCACAGGCGATAACTGGCTGGCAGCCTAGAAACTTTGCCAGGTTTTGCAAAGGTAACTTTCACAGCATGCTTCCATTGACCTGGAAAGTAAGCCAAACTCAGGTAAGCATTTATGATGTAGTAATAAGTACTGTTAAATTTCTTGGTGCCTCTTTGATAGCTGTGTTGGTAATCTCACAAAACCTTTAGACTTTTTAACATCTAATTTTTTGATGACACAATTTCTTGAGGAGTTGTATTTGGGGTTATTGTAGTAGAACCTGTTTGTAAATATAACATAAGCTCATTATGAAAAATAATTGGGATAATTTTGTTTTAAAATTAATGATAAAAGTATTCCACACATGAAATTATATCTAGTAAAGATATTGATTCTACATTTTTCACCTAATTTGTACTTAACATTAGCGTACGAAGAATTTTGCATGGAGCTAGGAATTCAAATTTTAAAATTCAACGTCTTATTTTGCAGAATGAGATCAAGACGTCATGTGACCAGTTCTTGCAATCACAATATTCAGAACATATAAAGTCCCTAACGACCAATGACAGCAGTCTTTGGCGTAACTCTGCCGGACAATGCACACATAAAGCACTGATTGCGTTCTTTGCTACCGATGCAGTGGTAGCTCATACAAACACGGAAAAATTTGAGCTTATTGCTAACAGTCTCGAAACCGGATTTAGTAACTTAACGTTTTGAGATTAGTAATTATATTGCTTAATATAATCCTAAAAATACACGTTGACTGCACACTTCCTCCAGTCGTATTATCAAAAACATTCCCTGCAAATTTGTTCTTTTCCATATTAAAGATAATTACTAATTAACGTTTTGTACACATTACAAATAAGTATTATTATTTCCATAAAAATTTTAATTGCTTATTAATTGCATTGCTATTTTACAGAAAGCCAGAAACGTAAATTAATTAAGCGTATTCCAAACCTGGCCAGCACCATTCAAACTCTCAAAATTACCGACCTAACAGTCTTCTCTCGTCGTTATCAAAGGTACATTAATTTATATTGCTTGAAAACTTGAATGTTTTCCCCCCGAACTAAAATATCAAATACTGATGAAATGTTTGGATTCCGAATTAAAAAATACTGTACAACTAACTAGTTTCTACGGACTGTAGAGTATATTCATGGAGGCTTCTGCATATATACATAAGTTGTAAGGAATATAATTTATTTATTAATATATAACGAAAGAGAAGCCTGCTTATATTATTTGGTGAATGAAAAACTGGGCAAAATTATTTCTGAAGTCAAGTTATACAGTTTATTTTTAGATGAAAAATGTGAAACTGAATTTTTCGACATAAGTTTTGATTCGATGGAGAAAAAAATTTGTAATCAAATATAATGCGAGAAATTTCTGACCACCAGTTTTTAGTAACAACTTGCGATATAAAAAAATTAAAAATTACTGGCATTAACGTTTTTAAAAAATGCCGGAAAGAGATTCTTTTTAATCAAACTGCTTTGTCATTTTAAAGCAAAGCGGTGGTTATGAATATGAACAGGCTCGATATTTGTTTTCTAGCTTAGACTGCTTTTAGCTTCCAAATGTCTGCGCGTTATATTTCGGTTTTTTTATTTAGAACATAAGTGACGACAATTCAATTAATTTAAAATTGACGGAAGTTATAACAAAAACCTATAACTTAGACATTTTTCCAAAGAATTATGCTTAAAGCAGATTTCAATTGACAAACAATAAGCAATTTGAGAGTTTGGAAACTTTAACAAAAAATAAAGTTAGGCCAGATATCGAGTTATGCTTTATTATGGAATTTATGTAACACTAAACGGAATACGAGTTAAATAACAGGAAGGATTATTATTCATCTTCCGCAAATATAAATTGGGATTTCTAATTGAATTTGCTAGGGTGTGTTGCATGGCGGCACTCTAAATATGTGGTGAGCCGAAAGTCCTCTCGTGTGGTTGTTGGAAGGAAAGAGGGGGGGAGACCCTGTACCCCATCCACGGAGTTCTCTCCCTCAAAATTGGAGGGGGATAAAAGTCTAATCTCTCTTCGGAGTAGGCTGTGGCAACCATTGTTCCATGTAATATGGACAAGACAGCAAAAACAACAAGAGAATTTGCTGATATTTAATTCAGACAAATTTCGGCATTTCAATCAGCTAATACCAATTATTATCGAAATGATGATTAATAACGCCAAGAATCGTCGACAAGATTCAAACTCTGTAGACCAGCATTGAAAATATAGATAAAAACGTTCATTAGTAATTACACAATATTTACTTCTAAACATCACTTTCAATACCAGTATTTTCGAAACCTTTGTCTAATGAAGGTAATGTACCATATGGCAAAAAATAATAACTTCTCTTTCTGAAACATTTTATTCGCTGAAGAAAGAAAAAGCTGTATTATTGGTGCATTTTATTAAAACGTACGAATTCTTTGAAACATTTGTATATCATGAGTATTAACAGTATTTGGTAAATATTACTACTACTTACACTCATCCATTATTTGGTTCTAAATTTGGGAAAGATGCCTTCGTGAAAAACATTTGATACTGTTTGGTTCGTATTCATGTTGTACATGAAATAAAAATAAAACACAAAATTACACACAAACATGTATATACGTTACACACAAACATATATGTACGTATGTTTCTCGCATTATGACAAAACAACGCAGTGCTCCACACGAATATGGGCATGTGGAAGCCCGAGTTTGGAATTTGGGAATTGCCTTTATTTTCTATTTCACATTTTGTAAACTTTAACGAATTTTTGATTAATAAACTCAACGATTTCAAAACGAACAATGACAAATCTGTCCGGTTAAAAAAAAAAAAAATTACTCCAGAGCGCGAGACTGCCTATCGGAAATTCTATACATATGCTGTTTTTAAATATGTTTAGCCCAAAGGAGTGTTACCCAAATGCTCTCGGGCGTGACATAAAATCGAAAAGTTTTCAGATTTTTTTTTTATTAATATATCGAGGCTGGCTAATTTTTAGCTTAAAGCGACTGCTAACCTCTTCGAAAAGAAATCTATACACAATATTTCTATAATCGCTGCTCCTTGAACAGAATTTCAAATTTCGGAGTTTTCGTTTCAATGAGCGATTGGTCGTTGTACGAGGTGGGCGACCGTCTACGTGTAATGCACGATTTTCCGCTCTGCTGAACTTTTTCTGTTAAAAGTGCTATTTTTGCTTTATTCCTTTTCGGAAGTTAGCCAAGGACAATAAAAGATTTGCAGCGACAATAAAAAGGATGGCTCTGACTATTCATTCGACTATCTTGGTTTCAAGAAATAAACTTCAGGACTTCATCAAAAATCGCGATTCTGATCATCGCTTCAAGAAACCACAAAAGATAAACCGTGACCTAAATTCTTCTAAACCTCCATCCGAACATACTAATGAACTCGAAAAAAAAACATACTAAAAGTTCAACACTATATTTCCGAATCTTATAGCCGGACAAACACAAAATAATCATAATTTTAACCCAAACGCAGACTTGCCCTTGGACGTTCGAGTTACGGAAGCAAAATTAAGATTAACGGAAACAGACCTACAGTGCTTATAGATGTCAGGAATACTGCAATTCTCAGTATTCATGCTTCAAACAAGAAATGTACTGTAAATGTGGGCTTAACCCCCTGAGCAGCTTAGCTTTTTCAGGAAACGCCATTAAAAATAATCGCGTGTACTCTACTGGTCTTTCGCAAAAACTATTTTGTCTCAAACTATTTGAAGAGCGGGCGTCCCTGCATATGGATATAATTAAGGTAATTCCTCCCCTCCGTCGAATTTAGCGAGTGAAATTAGTTTTTCTCCCTTTGATATCATCTCCACAGACTTGGTTGCTAAGAATGATATTTCTTATCTCCGATTTGGCTACTTATAGTTTGCATACTAACATCTATGCTATATATTACTCGTAGCGTAATCGAGATATGTACCGAATACAGAAAGTTAGTCAATATGCACCAATAACAGAAACTGCATAAAATAGTTTAAATTTCCAGTTTTTTAGGGAATTTCTTCGATAATGGTGAAAAGTTAATCTTTCATTCTTTGCAGACAGTTTTAAATATTATAAGTTTATTCCAAATTAAACTATTAAATTTAAATAATTCTTTAGAGAGTTTCGTAAATTTATTAGTACTTAGTTGTTTGACACTTCAGGATTCAGAAGGGAGGGAAAAAATACCTTACCTATTCCCCCTTTTAAAAGGCAACTGGGGGATAAGAGACCCAATCGCCAAATGTTGGTGGTGAAGAATAATCATCCATCTCATTTTTCAATTCGGGTGCCAATATAGAGACTTTAGGTTACTTGCGCTGGAGATACATGAAAAATGAGCAATGCCCTCGCCGAAGACGCACCGAGGGTAATAACCAGATTTCTTGAATTGGAGAAAATACCTTATAAATTTTAGGAGAAAAATATTGGTTTAGAATGAATATCGCACAATAATTTTCCCCTTAAATTGTTTTTCTAAAAAATACTTTTGTAACATTCATTCTAAAGCAATATTTCTACCATTAAATTTGATATCAAAAGAAAGATGATTTTAGAAGAAAGATATTAAAATTAAACATTATAGAAAACATTGATTTAAACATTATAGAAAATAACGTTATTGTTAAACTGAAACAAAATGTTGCCTGTGGTTTAATTGGAGTAGGATTTGCGGCGCATATTATCCATAAAACTACAAGAACATCGGGTGATGATTATTTCCTAGATTTACTTTAAATCTTACAGTGTTCGAGTAGAAACATTAAAAAATTTCTGCAACTTCGTAGAAATAGATTTTACATTGCTGCTAGTATATACGGAAACAAGACGGTTAGCATTACTTACCGCCATTGAAGGTGTACTCCACATTGTTTTAACCACTGAAGGCTTAATTTCAATCTCAAGCAAAGGATCCCATGATTATTTTAAAATTCATTGAAAATCCAGTGGCAGAAGCTATGCCAGCCTACATTTTATTAACACTCAGAGTTCAATGTTTCATAAAGTTATTACAACAAATGCAAATCAAACTGCGTCTGTATTCGATGTAATTGTTTCAACGGATTCCCTGAAAGCGTCACTATTGACCAAGGTAAAGGAATACTTTATTCCAATAAATGTTAAAAAACTCTAGAAAAACTTGAAGAGAATGGAAACGTGTGACAATACGAAGTTATTGTTTAATTTTATCAGAAGCTCTCAGATACTTGGAGAAATGGACAAAAAAGTGTTTCAGCAGATGGAAACTTACAGCTGGATCATATTAAGTGAAATGCCTTTTGGAGTCAAGTTCTTGTTTATTAATAAAACACTACCATATCATAAATTATTGGAAATTGATATATATGAGGAATATGTCAACCTTAAACATTATATCACGGAATATCACGGATAAAAAGATATTGGAATGGTCAGTAAATAAGATATGCTTTGTTCAGGGGTAACTAACTTCATACATTAATGAGAACCAGATTCCTGGTTCAAATATTTTAAATTTGTCAGTTTTTCTTTTGTCTTCCTGGCACTAATTCTGCAACTGAGAAAGTATTTAGAATTATGAACAGTTTCTGAACTAGTAATAAGACATAGCTTAAAGTGGGCACTTTCAAGCCTATGCAAATCATCCAAATAAATTTCGATGAAATTTGCATGGACTTTTATAAGAAAATCAAAAACGAGAAATATGTTATAACAAATATTTATGCTTCAGTAAAATATAAGACACTTCATCAAAATAATTTAGAAAGGTTACAAATTTAATATTTAAAATTTATATTTAAAATTTATATTTAAATATTGTGCATTTTGATTTATCCTTTAATA
Source organism: Stegodyphus dumicola (assembly GCF_044657685.1). NCBI lineage: Eukaryota > Metazoa > Arthropoda > Arachnida > Araneae > Eresidae > Stegodyphus > Stegodyphus dumicola. The sequence goes on along the minus strand of NC_140778.1, from coordinate 4,769,087 downwards.
GCCGCTACGCGGCCAGCCTTCGTCTGGCTTTTAAATGTACCGAAAAGTTCCTAAAGGGAGCACCAAATATTAAATTTAAAAAGTGCACAGAATTTTACTCTGAAGAACAGTTTATCCAAAAAAAAAAAAAAGCAAACAACAATAAGCAAAGGCAAAAAAACCCACAAATTTCAATAAAAATGTATTACATATAAAACATTTACAATGAAATGAGGAATATCCCTTAATACAAATATTAATTATCCTAATAAATAAATTAACCAACGTCCCGTTGCCTTCTCTCAACAAACGCCCAGTATAAAAAAAAATATTAAATTAAAAAATAGCACAGAATTTTCGCCCTCATTTTTCCAAGTAGCAACAGCGTTGATATAAGCAAAAATGTACGCAAATGTGCTACATCAGCAAATATGGCTGCGTTCTATTGTTACTGATATAGTGAGACAGAATTATCGATTTGAAGCAATTTCAGCAAAAAAAACATAAAATTAAAAAAACTCTAATTAGAATTTTACAAAATTGCTTCGAGATGCATTAGCTCTTGTCTAGATGCACCCTGTGTACCCAATTTCGTAGCCCTGGTCTATTAGCTTACGCGCAGCACGAGCAAAAGACACACACACACACAGACAAACATGCTCTTCATTTTATACAAATAGACTTATCATAAAATTAGACATCACTAGTAAAAATTAAAGTTAAAATTAGTTATTTTGAGTTACATACACATATATATATAGTGATCTACATACTACCTCTACCACAATAACAATATTAATAAAATAATTTTATTTGTAAAACAAATTATACATATATACACGCTTTTGCAAAAAAATCGAAGCACCATGAAGGAAGTGGTTGTTTTTGATTAAATTGAATACGTGTATAGCTCATACACAGATAATAAAATGTTTAAAAATCCAGGTCATAGTACCTGTTCCCGGCTCACAATCATCCATTGAGTGTTTAAATTAGATAGTTGGTCGAACCAACCCTAGCGGCAATGCATGCAACCGGCCGCAAGATGATATCAACATATCGTTTAGCTGTTAAAGATGTACGGATGATGAGTAAAGATGACCTTCTGTCATAAGAAGTAGCGCCCCATACCATCACACCAAGTGTTATGGCTGTATGCCTTTGTAAAACAAAGCCTGATTTGGACAACTGGCCCCGCCCTTTCCAGACACAAACACGGTGGTCATCTGTTTCAATAGTGAAGCAGGATTCATCGCTGAACACTATACGATGCCAGTCTGATGGCAGCCATGACGATCGGCTGCGACGCCACACCAGGAGACTTCGCTGATGTTGTGAGGTAAAAGGCAAACTTCTTAAAGGCCTCTCTGAGGGTAACCCCGCCTCAGACATGCGCCGTGAGATGGTGGATGGGACCACGGAAGGTATAGACGTGGCTGTAAAGTGCGTTGAATAGTCGACAATGATACCGTTGGGATGGTTCGGGCCTGGCGAACAATCATCCTATCTTGCCTCGCATGTCTGCTTCCTTAGCTCCATTTCGTCAGCAATTTCCTTGTATCATCCATTGCTGTCAACATCTTTGCACAGCAATGCCTGTATGCTGCAGGTGGTAGCTTATTGCTCGATATAACCACCCAGTTTCACACCACCGTACAATGCGACCTCGTTTGAAGTCGTTTAGTTGTCAGTAAGATGTTCGATATCGTCGTAATGGCATCATTAGTTGCTTCTTTGAATTAAAACGGCAGCAACAAAAAAATTTAAATTTTCCACCTCTGCTACTGGTTTTATACTTTGCGAATTGCGCATTAGAAATGCGCGCTATGATCGAAATTCCTGTTTATTTGCCTTGAAACTTTTATCCGTGCAATAATAAAGGGAGCAGTGCTGATTTGGTGTATCACTTGACGAACAGTATCACTTGGACTATAATCTGAATTTACAACAATTTTGATCGTATAATGTTCGCTGATAAAAACTGTTTGTCACCGTGATATAACGCGAATTACTTCTCTATATTGAACAAGAGCTAAAACTTCTATTTAAAATATTGAAGTCTTATGTGCTCCAAATGAAAGACCTATTTTAATTATGCACCTGCCCATATCACAAGCATTTATAAAAGACATATTTTGTCCTAAACGCAGATATTAAATCGTAATTACATATTTAAATACTTGAAGAAAACTGTTATTGTATTGGTCTTAGTAATATATGGTAGGTAAAAAATAAGTAACTGTTCAAAACCTGAAGAAATTCATATAACATTACAGCTCCAACATTATATTATATTAAATATTACATGTTCATATAACATTAAAGATCAAAATTAGAATTTAGGTGTAGTAAATTTGTGTTACTTCGGACATTTGTTTATTTATATTTTGGCATCCGGAAAATATAGAAGCTTTCTTTCCAATGATTCTGTGTGTTTTAGTCATGCTAATTTTTTACTCATTTTGTAAAAATGTTACATTATCAATATCAATTAGGCACTGTAAAGTAAACTGAATTACATTAGTCAACGTATTTTTTATACACACCCGTTGTTAGTACAATTGTTTAAATTTTCTAATTGACATTTTGATTTAATAAAGCTGACTCTTTCTTCAGCAAATGAGACGTTTTCGGTAAGCAGGTTATTTTTATTTACCATATGGGACATTACCTCCATTGGATAAAGATTTGGAGAACATGTAATATGGAAAGTGCTGTCGAAAGCTAAACTTTGTGTAAATATTTATGCCTGAGTCTGGCTTTAATGATAAGTTTAGTGTAGAGCAGTGATTCTAGACAATCTAGTCTAGAGAATTAATTTGAATCGTATTGAAGATTCTTGGCATTATCAATCATTATTTCAGTAATAATTGGCAGTTGTTAAGTAAAATACCAAAATATGCCGGCAAAGTAATTATACAAAGTTTAATCAGAAATCTTAATTTATATTTTGGAGAAATGAATGATAATATGTACTGGTATTTAATAGGGGTTTTCGTTAAATCATTCCACTTAGCATTTAGCTCTAAATAAATTCCTGAATGAATCGTAACTCAGTTTGTTTTTTATTTTTTGAAAAGAAAAATGTCTGTATTACGACTTTTGAATTTTATTACAATTTCAAATTAACTGGATTCTGTTTACCGACGTTACAAAAAAAGTTCCGAAATATATCGCGAACGCATTTAACAGTCAACATCTTTCTAAAGACAAGTTAGCTACAAAGCATACAATAAAATCTCATACTTTTCTAAACCACCACTTTGCCTCAAAGAAGCAACTCAGTTTTATTTAAAATGCATAGTAATAACTCGAGAAATTTTGTTTCTGTCAGTCATACCGGTATCGCACCGCGCGACGTGTCCTGCTCAATGATAGAATTAGCCGTATGGGCAAATGACGGTAGAGACAGAACGGGTTTTGTTTCTGCATGAATTGAGGTATCAATGAGAATATAGTCCTGTGGACTCTGACTCAGAAGTTATTTACCCTACGGGTACGTCTTGGTGTGAAATAAATCTGCTTTATTTGCAGTTGTTTTCCCAGTATTTATACAACAGAAAGGAATGAAAAAACTGGTGGTCAGCAATTTGGCAATGTTTTATGTTATTTATTAGACTGTGCTCTATTTCCTTTTAAATTCCGTTTTCTCTTCGCGATTCAAGCTTGTGTTGAAAAATACGATTTTATAATTTCCTTCCAATGTGAAAATGCCTATCTTGATTGACACTCAAAGAATAAATTTTTCCGGTTTTCCATTCACCAAACCGTATAAGCTTGCTTCTCTTTTATTAAATATTAGTAGTTGAAATACATGTACTGCTCTTTATGTAGCCATATATAATTTAATGTTAGAGGAAAAGAAGAAAAAGAATAGAGTATCCTAAAAAATTAAATGGATTTTAAAAGTAAAACATGACAAACTATTAAATTTTGGGACAAGTAAAATGTAAATTTAAATGCTAGAATACACCGAAAATTTTTAAAAATATTTTTATATAAAATGAGAAATAATTATTTATATTTTAATGCAAATAATTTTTATATTGTTTTAAATTGACTCATGAAAGTTTAATAATTTAAAACATTAAAATTCGTACAAATATGTTCTTCTGACAGCAAGATCGTCCCCCTTGACTTTTTGAGCGCCAAAAATTCAAAAATAAATATTAAAATGAAATATAATACTTAAATAATAATAACTATATAATAATAATAATAATAAGAAGAAGAATATAATAGTATACACACATAGAGTGAACTGAGATAGAGATGTGAATAAATAAATTGATAGATACACAAACAAAAATGCAGGCGTTAATCTAAAACAAATGTAAAAGTAAGTGCAAGTACAACTACTATACACATGGATGCAGAATATTTAAATTTTAAGATTAAAATTCCGAATATCCAGCACTCAGCTAAAAGGCTAATAGCCTCAAGCAACCGGAAAATTTTAGAATTTAAAACCTCTTCTGTTTTTGGAAAACTATACAAGTAAGAGACTTAAAAGCCTTTGAAAAAGTCTATACCCCAGGTAAAACTAAGCGTAGTAAAAACGTCGCAAAACTGGCCGCACACTTTGAATGAGGTGGTCGTGACATCCCCCATTTCTGTAATGATAACTTCGTTCCTGAACTAAACAATAAATCCTTTCTAATCTACCAAAGTAGTTACTTTTTCTGGAACACGAAATAGAAGATTCTGTAAATAAATGAAAATTAATTTAATTAGGCTCTGAATAACGAGTAATGGATTTCGAGAATAGTATGAACCTGGTTTCTTTTCTGCAGGAAAATAGTGAAGATGTGCTCCAAAGTAAGACTGTTTGATTAATTTAAAATTTAATATTAATGATAATAAAAAAAAATTGAAAGCTTCAGATTTTATATTACGCCTAAACGGGCTTTTTTTTTTTCATTTACATTTTCACATCTATACACGTTTCGAGAACATTTTGGTCTAATACCCGTTTGGACTAAAAATATTTAAATACAGCATATCTTTAAAATTTTCGACGGACAGCCTCGTGCGCTGGAAATAAAAATGTTTTATTCCTGCAGTGTTACCAATGTCAGCTTTGAAATCGTTGAATTTTCTAAAACAAATTCGTTAAAATTGAAATAATATGAAATAGATAATTGAGCAAAGTCGAAATTTAAGATTCGGGCTTCCAGATGCCCAGATTTTGGTGAAGGACTAAGTTATTCAAAATTTGATGTCTCTAGGTTAAGTTGAATTTTCACAATGCGAGAAAAATACATACTGTTGTGCAGAGAATTTGTCTGATAGCGTTATAAAAACTAGGTGAATGATTTTCTGATTTATGGAAATCTTAATTTTATTTGATACTGAATTATTTACTTTAATGCTTTAATTTTGGGGAAAAACAGATGCTTCTGGGAATATTATTTAGTTTAAAAGAATATTATTTATTTTCTTTTATTTGCAAATTTTGTACAAGCTTTGATTCATTGTGAAAGAAGCAGGGAAAGGGAAGCAATTTTTTGCTAAGTCATGATTTCGCGCGCTTTGTCCTTTAGAATGTTCTGGAAGGAATTTCATTGTTAGTTGACCTTAAGAGAGGAAGTACGTGACAGAAAGGTCAAAGGTTGCTACTTGTCTTTCAATATAAGTCATTCAGGTTTTTGGCGATTGAAGGTCCGGTTGTTGGCTAAGTGAAGAAGGGCGCGCATGCGCGATCACCCTTATTTCCGCATCCAGGGGTTGAAAACGCAAATTTTGCCAAAATTAAGGGGGCGATAAGTGAAGCCATAGTGGGATCCCGCGTTTGTGAAGGAGACGAAGGAAATTCGAGTTGGATTCTCTGACTTACGGGCTTGCTGGACTTTTGGACGTTACTCTTGAAACTTGCTTGAAAGCGATAGAAGGGATGTAATTTACGAAGAGAGATGTTTCCCGGCGGGGAGCGGCAAATATGCTCCCCGGCCGCGTTTTGGTTAAGAGGCGAGACTCACTTACTGACTGGCTTGTGGAACTTACTTTGGACGTTACTCGTGAAGCTTGCTCTTGGGATGAGCAAGAACAGGCGAGCCGTAATTGCCTAGAAAAACGTTTCTGGCCGGGAGCTGCAAACATGCTCCCTTGCCGCGTTCTGGTAAAAAAGGCGAAATTGAACCAGTTACCTGCGTGTTGACTTAAGACTTTCAAGACCAAGCGATAGCCGTGCTGGGCAGCAGTGCTCCTGTTTCTGTTTTCCAGACTTAAAAATAGCTTCGTCATTATGAAAACCAGTTACCTGCGTGTGTGTTTTCGCAAATAGTGCCAGGACAGGACGATGTCTTCTGAAACTTCCATTTTGTGACCGTAAAAGATGAGCCCCGCCGACGTCAACGCTTATTAGGATACGAGTCCTCCACTTCAAGATGTCCACCCAAGATAAGTTTTTTTTTTTTGTTTGAACTTTAAGTAAGTTTTCAACAACTTCCTTAGAATGTAAAAACAACGTCGAATCTTAAATTAATTCTCAGGCTTTCAATTGTTTCCCTTTCCCCTTTTAAATTACCAAGACAAACCTTAAAGTTTTTTATATGAATTTAAATGAAAAAAAAAAAAAAAAAGGGTAAATGACAAATTGAAGAATTCTCCTTAGACTCTCTGATCAGGATAAGATTTTATTTTACTGTGATGAAATTGAATAAACTGATATTTAATCTGGAAACCTATTACAGTATGTTTTCTTTATATATTTAATATGTTTTTCCTATATATCTTGTATATGTTTTTCTTATGTTTTCGATCCTCTCACGGCGCGGTCCCGGGATGCAATTTTTACAACGCAAATGCATTAAAATTCACTATACCATCACTAAAAGTTAGGTAATTAGCAAGTTCTTAAGAGTTTAGTTTCCTCCCTAAGAGGAAGTAGAAACCCTTCACGGCAAGTAGTTTCCTATTTAACAATACATTCATTCAGATTCTTCATCTTTTAATTTTTTTTAACTATAATACAGGGCGATAATATTTAGTGGCACAATTTGAAAAGTGATACATCCATTTGTAGCGATTCAACGCAAAATGCCTTTTGAGATTAATAGCCCTTTGGGGTAATAAGAATTTTAAATTTAATATTTCTATTCTATTTGAATTTTTACTTTCTTTTGTCAGAACGCAGGAAAAACTACTGGCAGAAACTATCCGAGTTAAGCAACATTTCTACGGGAGATGCAAAAAGTAGAAAATGATCATGATAATGAGAAGAATTAGTACATAATAAAAAATCATTATGATTCAATAATAAAGATCTAAAGTGTCATGCTTATTATCAATAGGTATCATGCTTACTTCTCCTTCTTACGCTTTTATGAAAACCAGCATGATGATGAGAAGTAATAGTTGATAATAAAAATATCTTAATGGTTCAAATGATTTTTATATGCATAATTTACTCCCATGTGCTTATTTTAACCGTACATAATCTGGAATATATAAATACTGTTTATTCATCCATTTAAACTAAATTACTTAATCCCAAATGCATATTAAATATGCGAATACTAATCTTCTCTTTCACACTGAATCCAATCGAAATAAAAAAAGTAACATGAACGAAATTTGCGCTTTCTAATTTGAAAGGTTTTCGTTTCTTGAATTCTGATTGAATTTACATAAAAAATTAACTTAGCCTCCAAATTATGCTGATTAAAAATGTAGGCGAATTGTTTATCATATTCTGTTAATTTTAATGTAGGTTAATCTTCCTCCTGTGTCTTATTAATATTCTGACCGGATAACTGAGATTTTTGCTTACCGTGAATTCTTTGTTTCTTTAATCAGGAGTCTACTCCCCATTAAGGAAACATGACCTGTATACGAATTCGTGGAATGCTATCTACACTCATGTCCATAAATTAAGGATAATTCGGAGTCACGCGGAAATCGAACTCTAAAATAAATATATCACCTGTAAAATCACTACACACATCTTCAAGAATCATATGCAAATTTCAGGAAGTAACCAGATGACACCGATGGTATGTTACATTGACGAGACTGTAAGAGAGTCATATATTAGGAATACAGGCAAAGAAGTAAAATTGTTCGGAGGCGCTGTATAAGCATTTTAGTGCAATAACCGAATACTTATGACACAAAGGACGCATTTGGAGGATTTTTTACGTGGTAGAATTATCGGTCGTCTGGAATGTGGGCGTACCCAACTGGTAGTATCAGACGAACTTGGAATTGCCCAGAGTGTCATCTCCAGGCTTTGGCAACGATTCCAAGATGATGCTAATGTGAGTAGACGTTACAACACCGGTCGCCCCGGGGTTACAACGTCGAATGAGGACAGGTATTTGGCAGTTACTGCCAAAAGAAACAGGCGGAGCACAGCCTCAGACCTGTGTCGTCAGCTCTCTTCAGACACTGGTACGACAATTTCAAGGCAGACCGTGTACAGACGCTTAGGGCAGATTGGTCTATATGCTCGTAGACCTGTCAGATGCGTTGCACTTACTGCAACTCACTGTCGCCTGCGGTTAGCCTGGAGTAGAGAGCATGCATTGTGGACACCGCAACAGTGGGCTTCTGTGATGTTTTGCGACGAGTCCAGGTTTAGCCTGCAGTCTGATTCTTGCCAGATATTCATATGGAGAGCTCCAGGTACCCATTACCACCAAGAAAACATCATTCAACGACACAGTTACGGTGGTGCAGGAATGCACGTTTGGGGTGGACGTATTCTGGGTTCCAGAACTGAAACTGACCTGCATGTTCAAATTAGAACCATGAAAAGCCAAATCTATCGGGACGTCATTCTGGAACAACATGTACGTTAGTTTCGGGGCGCCATGGGCTCACAATTTGTGTTTATGGATGAGAACGCCCATCCTCACCGTGCAAACAACGTAAGCGAATGCATTCAATTGGAGGATATCACCCGTATGGACTGGCCAGCATTCTCACCGGACTTGAATCCAGTAAAGCACGTGTGGGACATGCTTGGCCGACGAGTTGCAGCCCGTCAACCTCCTCCTACATGTCTACCGGAACTTCGAAGTGCATTGCTTTTTAAGTGGTGTAATATCCCCCAAGATCAGTTCGATAATTTGATACTCAGCATGCCTAGGCGTTGTACGGGCTGTATTGCATCGTCTGTGAGACATACAGGGACAGGGACAGGGAAAAGTAGACGGAGCACCAGAACTTCGTCAGTGACTTTTACAGGTGTTGCTCCGCCGCACTACTGTACCCCGCTGGGCTTTTAGTTGGCCCGCATCGGATGCTAGCCTACCAAGACATTTACATAGTAATTTTACATTAATATTAAACTTACGTATTGAATATACAATTACAAAGACATAGTATACAATTATTGCAAAGAAATTAACCTATCAACAAAAGTTGGATTATGGCAGATTGAAATAACATAATTACTTCGAACATACATACAAACTTTCATTGTACATTGTACTTCATACAAACAATATATTTACATTAGTATATCTAGTTACATGTAATTAAAATAAACATCATTTTAAGGAGCTAATTGAAGATATATATATATATATATATTTTTTTTTTTTGTGCATTTTATCATTTTATCATACTTAGTTGAATTACTAAGGCGAATTCTCTTATTAATACATTTCCTTTCATTTTTTTAACTTGTTACACACAAATGCATCAGCACTGAAGTCTTACATTATTATTTTTGTAAATTAATGTATCATAAATACAGAAAATATACATTAGAAAATCACATAATACTTACATTTACACTAATATATCTAATAGAGTCGTATATTATTTACATTATTTTTTAATTAATGATTTAATTATTACACTAATACAGTCCAAATTCTTAATGTAACTATTTTATAAAAACTATTTATACCATATTTAGCCTGTTTCAGACACTTGCAATATTTCTGAAATCTTGCATTATTTTTGCAAGTTGTAGAATAAGAGGTATTTATACAGATGCGATAGCATCTTGACATATGTCTTCTCTTTTATATGCAAAAAGTTTCTTCATAATCAAGGAAACCTTTTGTTGTAAATGAGGTATCGTTAGCATGCATTTAATGTACTCAGGCGTAATTTGTGACCTTCCTTTGCAGTGTAGCTCTTTTGTGAGCTGGCACTTGAAAATATAGTGCTCTGGGTCTCCCTTTTCCCCACATACGCACTTGTCTGATTCGCTCAAATTTCGTCCAAAGTAGTACGTGGGGAAAGGACCATGTCCAGATAAGAATATGTTGATGAAGAAGTTATAAGAGATTGGATCATATGTGGGTTTCTTGTAGAAGTTGAAAAGCCTTCTACCTACTTCTGCATTTTCCCATTCAGTTTGCCATTTTTTTAATGTAATTTTTTTCAACATATGTTTCACATACGATTTAGGGAATGGGACATTGATATGAGGTAGAGATGGGTCTTGAGCTGCATTTTTAGCAAGCGCATCTGCCCTTTCATTTTGGGCTTGTCCAGCATGCGCTTTTACCCACTTTATTTTTATAGATGTTCTCTTGCGCTGTGATAATAAATCGTAGATATCTTGCACTATTGATGATTTGTTTGTTGCATCATTGACAGCTTTAATTGCCGCTTGGCTATCACTGTAGATGGTAACATATGTTAGATGCTTTTGATGAGACCATAGAATAGCGTGTTTTATGGCTGAAAGCTCAGCTTGGAAAACGCTGTTGTTGTTCCTTAGGTGTCCTTTCCATTCTGTTGTTTCTTGTTCTGAGAGGAGTGCAAAGAACGCGCATCCTACTTCTTCGTTTAACTTTGACCCATCTGTGTACACGACTGGAAATGAAGGTACACTGAGGGTGTCTTCTTTTGTACATATTCTAAGTTTTGCATGTACTGCAGGGTGTCTTAGGTAAGGATTTCGTGCCTGTTCAAAATCAAGGGGGCACAGGTTTTGATCTTCTACCTCTATGTTTTTCTTGAGGTGGAATAACGTGGCTAAGTCTGCATCTTCTTTTGCTTTCAGGTGGAGGGGTGGGATTCCTGTTAATACACAGAGAGCTGCCGTTGAGGTAGTTCTGTATGCTTTTGCTATTTGTAAGAGGAAGGGGCGTTGGATCGAAGCTAAGAGTCTTTTCCTTTTCATTGTCATAGGGTGAGTCCATGCTGATGCCCCGTAGAGGATTATTTTTTCGATCACGGTATTATAGAGAATGTTTTGCATCCTCGACTTGAGGCCCCACGTTGTGCCTTGCATCCTTGCGAGGGCTCTAGAAATAGTTTGGGTCTTCTTCCGAATTTCCATGAGGTGTGGGATGCAAGAAAACTTTTAGTCAATTTTCAATCCGAGGAATTTGATTTTTTTTTTGAGATCTTGATTCTTCTATTATTGATTTTAATGCAAGGTAGCCTTTGTAGCGATTTGCCCGGTTTTGGAAATAAAATAATATGTGATTTGGGCTCTGAAATTATTAGTTTTTGATTGACGCAGAGGGAATGGAATATGGAGAGAGTCTCGTTACTATTCTTTTCTAGTATGTCTCTTGAATGCCCATTTGTTACAAAGGCCACATCGTCGGCAAAGGCGATGAGCTTTGTATGGTCCGGCCACTTGTAGGAGGTGATATAATTGAAGGTGATGTTCCACAGGTCTGCACTTAGACAAGAGCCCTGTGGACAGCCCCCCGTTATTCTTCTTTCTACTATACAGTTGTTGCTGATGATTATCGTTGCTCTGTTTGTTAGGAAACTATTCATTAGCTTGAATATGTTCCGAGGGCATTTAATGTTGCGCAAGGCTTCAAGGATACCAGGCCACCACACGGAATCAAACGCATTTTTGAGATCCATGCAGAGTACTGCTGTATGGAGAGCTGAAGATTTATTCCTACGGATCTGCTCTTGAAGTTCTACTATCGCATGTGATGTAGATTTGAGAGGTCTGAAGCCGTATTGGTTGGGGCTTATGGTTTCGTTTTTCTCTAAGTGGTGGCGTAATCTGCCCGCGATTGCACGTTCCAAAAGTTTACCTATTGCAGGTAAGAGGTTGATTGGTCTGAAGGCTTCCGGATCCGTAGGATCTTTATTATTTTTCTTGAATAGTATTGTTTGTCCCTGTTTGAGACAATTCGGGAAGACATAAAATTTGAGGCAGAGGTTTAGTAGTTTGTGGAACAGAAAAGGCATTGCGTGGTGAATTATCTTAATAATCCTGTTGTCTAATCCGTCAGGTCCCGGAGCTTTATTATTCGGAAGATACTTAATAATTTTTGAAATTTCTTGTGAGTGGAATTCCGCATCGTCTGGAGTATTTGGAGCGGTATTATTGTATCTAATGTCGGAATGTGAGTGGCCATCGTCTTCTGCATTATCTTTTAGGAAAACAACATCTAGAATATTGTTGAGAATCTTTTCAGTGACATTACCAAGCTGGCTGTTACGTGAGAGTTGATCTCTCGAAAGACCGATATGTGCGGGACTAAAAACTTTACTTGTAGCCATTTTATACAGCTGGCCGTATGTATCTTTATTACTACAGCAGTAATTCTTCCAGCTGCGTAATTTTGCTTCAGTTATTTTCTTTTTGTAATTTGCTAATTGTTGCTTGTATTTTATCCATATTTCCATTTTCAACTCTTCCGGAGCACTTTTCATTTTTCTACGAAGGGCCTTTGTATGTTGCTTTTCACGTCTTAATTCCTTTGTCCACCAGTTAGTCTTCGTAATCTTGTTGTTGTTACGGAGTTTAAATGTGTTGGTCGCTGTCTCCTGTATTGTTTTGATAATTGTTTCCATTAAATCATGGACTCCATCGGGTGATGTGCATTTATCTATAAGTTTCTCCGCATACTGAAGGCATGTGGAGATTTTTCTTCCAAATTGCCTTGCTTTTTGCTTTGAGATTGAAAATCTTAATTTGAGGTCGGGGATTTCTTCTGATAATTCAAATGAGATGTAGTTATGATCTGAGTGGCTTGGATCATCAAGAACTTTCCATTCTTGTATTTTATTGGAGATACTCAATGTTGACAGTGTCAAGTCCGGCCATCCTTTACCATTTGTTGTTTCAAATGTAGGAGTGTCTGAAGAGAGGTTATGTATATACATATTGTGTGTAGCAATAAAGTCAGCTAGTGTATGTCCTCTATTATCTGTATTATTGTAATGCCACATTTGATGGTGAGCATTGAAGTCACCTGTAATCACGTGCTGTGATCTTCTGAGATTCCTAAAGATATTTTCTAATGTGTGGAGATTCGGCCCCATATCCTCTCGTGGTGAGCAGTAAATGGAAGTAATTAATAGCTGTTCTGATTTACAGTTAATACTTATCGTCATCACATCTCTATGGCTTAATATAATTGTAGGGGACCATTTGGTATTGGTGACTATAATACTGGCACGTGGGTTAACTAGAGGATCCTTTTCGGTAGATTGAAATATTTGCCAGTGAAGGGGAAGGCATCTAACTTCACCTTTTACGCAATACGGCTCAGTAATGCAAATTACATCATGATTGTTATTTTCAATTACTTCACTAAGTTGTTCTGACGCCTTTTTTCCTCTGCCTAAGTTTATTTGAAGGATTCTAAGCTTGTCCTGTGGAGGCGAATTATTGTGTAAAATTGTCGTAAACAGTTGAGATTGGGGAACTGAAGGGGCGGCGGTAGTACTTGATGGATTCATGTACAGAAAGGGAAGTTTAAATTAACTTAAAAGAAACTAGGTAGTAAGCTAACTATTCTTCTTGCTTTGATGTGTAAACTGCAGCAGCTTTAATTTTTGAGATTTTCCTCTGATATAATGGGCATTTGGGGGAGAATGCAGCATGTGAAGTATTGATGTAGGTTCCATATGTGCAGTTGAACAGTTTACAGTTGATACAATCCGGTACGTCTTCTTTGCAATTCCTTATGGAGTGAGGTCCGCCACAGAAAGCGCAATAAGTCCTAAATTTGCATGCACTACCAGAATGTGAGAAATCTTGGCATCTGTAGCATCTCCTCACTCCGTAGAATTCTGCGATTGGGAGAATGCTCCAATTAATTATAATTTTCCTACGTTCAATACATTTTGATAGAGTACGAGGGGAGCATTCGAGAACCCACTTAATGGTGTTGGGGTTTTTGCCTTTTGTGTAAAAGAGAGGTGAAATCTCCTCTTTATCAATCATTAGTTGGTCAACTAGTTCTTCGAGAACTAATTTTGGTGGTAACGTATTCGGGATATTATCGATTGAGATTTTCGGTTTTTTAACCCTTGGTGTTTTTATTTCTATTAAGTTATTTGCTTCTTCGGAAACGTTTATGGCGTTAGTAATCTTGTTGAGTTCTTCCTTTGAAGTGCTGCTGATCGCGATGCCTCCATTCTTAATATTTGCTATATAATCAATATTGGCATTTATTTCTTTGAGGGGAAGGATCTGATTTAGTTTCTCTGTAATATGGCATTTTAGCTCTTGCTTTGGGTATAGCAAAATAGTTGGGTTATTTTTTCTTGGTACCTTTGCTACAGCATTAGCATATGAAATTTTAGGAACATTATTATCCTCTAATAATGACGGCATTGTTTCTGTATTAATTAAGTCTGTGGTGGAATCATCGCACTGACATGTGACGGCGTGGGAGGGATGCGGAATACCTATCGGAAACGGAACGTCGCTTACGTTACTGATCCCATTACTTGTAGCAATATCTCTGAGCTCATCGAGCATCTTTTTAAGCTTTGTGAACATTCCTGGTGGGATGATGCGTTTTCCGCCTCGTCTAGTACTGGCTAGATCTAGACATGCATGATAAAGATTTACGGCTCTTATATGCGTTTCTTGGCGTACTGTTGCTGCTTTTTCCGGTGGTAAAAGCATACTTTCCGAGTTGACGGACACTGGGCTCGAAGGACGTGTAGTTTGAGCCATGCTGGAAGCTGACTATGAGGGAATTAATATTATAAATTGTGAACAGTTATACTGTGATAAGTTGCACACACTCCTGAGAAATGTCGTAGTACAGAGATAATTGAATGAAAATGCTTTCTATACGTAGAGAGCCAATTTTTTTTTTTTTTTAGGATGAATAATACCAGTATTAATTACTAATCAGATTAGATGAGTTAAATATAAAATATATAACAAAAAACAAGTACAAACATAATAATAGAATGTTAAGAACAAATAGATTCTATTCAGTGCAATAAATGAAAAAAGTAACTAATATAAGAATGTAACTTATTAAAAACATTGGTAAAATGAAATGAAAAATGTTAGGTCGAATATATATTAAGTCAACTGCGTTATTCAGCACTTAAGAAAATAAGGAATATTAGGCACCTTAATTCATCTCTTTAAACACTAAGCAATTAACTCTGTTTGTTATTAAACTATGCAATGCATGTGGTATAATTAATCAATTACAAAAGCAAGGAGAATGAGAAGCGGGGACGAAAGAGTAAAAAGTCCTACCTTGGTAGCAGTATTTCTTCCGTAAGTTAGACTATCTCCAAGAGAGAAAATTCTCAATTCTTGTTAAGAAAAGAGTGCGAAAACAATGAAACACTAATCTTATCACACAATATAGAGTCTGTACAAGCTGTTACTAAAATCAAAATTTCACCAAAAGCACTAAAATTGAAGTAGATGACCGATAGAGATGTAAAGTTCACTTTTAAAGTACTCTGGAAGACTTGAGAGGGAATTTCTCTGTCCTGTTTCCGTTTTCTAATTGAAAAAAGAGTGACTGCACAATTGAGGAATATCAACTGTCATAAAACCGCAAACGTAGTGGGAGAGGCTCTTTGTTCGTAAGAATCCTGGGGGGAAAAGGGGAACGTTGTAGATTCCTTCCTTGTGGGGATTGCTGCGGTGGGTGGAAAGGAGAAAATAAGCCAAATTTTATATTTTCTGAACTATTTGACGGAGAATCTTTTAATTTAGAAATCCTTAATCGTCATTTTCCGCTGATTGTTGTCATCTTTTTTTCATGAAAAAAGGGCTGTAAAAACTGGAGAAACTGCCTGATGAAGAAACCACTAGTACCTTTTGTTATCACCAGCTTTTCTTATCTCTTTGGAGCTCTTTGTTAGCAATACATTCAGGGATGAAACCGTACTCTTTCCTGCAATTTCACAGATGACTCATCACACCACGTGCTAGCTAAATAATCTTACGTAATTAACGTAATAATAATCTGATCACTACGAAAATAGTTCCAAGGAAAACCTGACACGATTGCGCGTTCGGTGATATAAATCTTGAGAGTAAATGATGGACTAAAAAGCGATGTTGTTCTTCCCTTGCATGAACAATGGCGGACACAAAGGGCTCCCACGAATAAACTAGAAATTAATTAATAACTTTTTACGTATGGATGATACAGGCTTAATCCATATATCAAAACGCATGTCTTGGCTTCCTCAATAGTATGGTATGATTTACTCAACCTAATTATGAGGACTTACGCGAAAAATGGCGAATATTGAGGAGCGTGAAAACAGCGACGCACGGCACTGGTAACCGACAGTGAGACATACAATGTATTAACAATTATACCAACCATGTAATATTGGTTTTTTGTAAATAGGTTTTTCTTTGTAATTTGCTCCAGGAAGAAAAAATCGCTAATTTTTTTATGATATCAAACATATAGCCTCTTTTTTTGCTCTTTACCTTTTGTTTAATAAATAAGCTTTACAAATAAGTCAAATTTGTTTTGCTTCTAACTCTTCCTTTGCCTGATTTTGCATTATCCTTAATTTATGGACATGAGTGTATTATACTTGGTCATAAATATCGTAACATGGAATATTGTCATGTATAGTTAACAAGAATTTATCTACGGAGCTTGAAGAAAATCCATCTTCAAAGGCGAATTTCTCCCAAAACAATCCATTTTTTCTTTGAGTTTATAAGGCTTCCTGCAAGATGTTCTGAGTTATAAAAACTGAGCTCCTAAGGTCCATACAGAGCTTTAGAAGCGTTCCTGAAATAAACCTAACAGTGTTTAATTTAAAGCCTAATTTCACGTTTTGCATAAACCTTTATGATTCTTCTCATCAGGCAAGAGAAAATATTGATATTTAATTTCCTTTTTGCTCAGAATACTTGTGATTTCTCTATGAATGTTGACATGAGAGACTTTAATTTTCAAGCTTTCTTTTTGAATATAACCTGTGTAATCAGATTTATCTGACAATTTATGTTCTACAAATAATGCTTTTAGTTGTTTCCAATTAAATATTTTGTCATTTATATATATAGCAGGTAGCACTTTCCTTTTT
The DNA here is from genome assembly GCF_044657685.1 of Stegodyphus dumicola. Classification (NCBI taxonomy): domain Eukaryota; kingdom Metazoa; phylum Arthropoda; class Arachnida; order Araneae; family Eresidae; genus Stegodyphus; species Stegodyphus dumicola. The sequence goes on along the minus strand of NC_140778.1, from coordinate 4,751,894 downwards.
TTTGTTTGGATCGTTTTGTATTTCTTCATTTATCTGAAATTCGTTTGGGACTACAGAACTAGTGTCCATTGATTCTTGACTATTAATAGAAGGGGTAATAATTGGTTTGTGCTGAGAAGGATTAATGGGACGAAAAATGATCCTTCTTCCTTTTACCCACAGTACGATCTCCTTTGGGTTTTTGTACAGATTCGTTACCTGAACTACCCGTTTCTTGTTCTAAAGGAATTTCATTTGAATTGTTTTCATTTAGCTTACTAGGACGACGGTCGATGTGTTGAACGTTTGTTATAAATAAAATATTCTTTGTTAAAAATCAGTTATTATATTAATCATTGCTTTTGTTAATATACAAAGCGCCATCTGTTGGCCGTTTTGAGAGTTTTTTTTTTTTCTTTCAGTAAAACCCAGTATTATTCAGTAAATTTTCAAATGTTAGCGGACTTTTGGGTCACCCTGTATATTTCTTGATATAGAGAAAGGAAATATTTGTAAGATTTACTGTTGGACAGGCATATATATTCAGTTTTAATATTTTTTATTAAGGGTCTGAATTAATTTATACAGCCTGCATTATATGGATAATTAATTTTGATGCGATAAATTGTTCTGTACTTTTTTGATTCATCGATAAGAAACATTCATTTAATGTTTTATGATCTCCGTTTTGTGTAATGATGCAACATGATAATGTAATTAAATGTAATTTATTACTTTATTCCCTAAGGTTACGTAATATTTGCAGTCCATATCAGTGTTCACACTCCTCGGTTATTTCGCAGAGATCTGGTTTCATTAATTCACAAATGAGTTGATAGGTTATTTTTTATAAAAATATCTCTTTTCATGTCTTTAAAAATATCTGACTTTTTTTGTCTTTCCATAAAAATATCTGATTTTTTTAAAAAATCTTTTCATAAAAATCTCTGATTTCCTGTGTCTTATTGGAAAGTATTAATGTAAATTTATCATAATATGTTATTTCTTAAGTAGTTGATTGATTACAATTGAATTTTCAAATTTCGTAGGTTTATAGCCTATAGTTTCGTTCATGTTAGTTACTAACATGTTATACACGCAGTCTATCAAGCAAACTGTGGAATTTATTTTGATTATAAATAGATAGCTCTACGACTCAGCGAAAACGGAGCGTGCCTTCTTCTCTTTTTGCAGACTTTCCGTCTGAAATCTTCACTTTCTTATTTGACTTGAGACGCGAGATTGATAAAAGGAATAAAGTTCCTTCAAAATTTGATTATATTTGATTAGTTGTAAAACTGAACCATAAATGTAAATATTGTGTAAATATAAAGCACCTTTTATTTTAAATGTTTTAAGTTTTCATCCTTTTCCGACAATGGTGCATCCACCGGGAAACGAAGAGCCCATTGGATTTGACGTATTCGTGTTTTAAACTATTAATAAATTTCAAAAATGGAACTTAATTAATGAATTTGGAAAGGATGCTATCAAGTTTTCGTTTTGGATTCATTAAAATTGCTTGAATACTCTTTGTTTGGGATACGTGCAACTTTTTTTTTGTTTGTTTTTATTGCTCAAGAAGGAATGGTTGGGTTTAGTTTATGTGATTACGGTAAAGCCCAAAGGGCTATCTGCCTGAGGGAAAGGATGCCTTCGTGGAGAAATTTCTAAAAGAAGCTGGATGATACACACGTTACGAACCAGGAAAACCACGAGAACGCACATGCAGCCAGCCTTTTCGCAGGATTCGAACCTCGGAACGAGCTATCAGTGATCAGCGAATTTACCGCTCGGCCACTTATGGGCTCTTCAAGATGGTACTGATAAGCTGAAGAAACAAATACTTTTGCCAAAAGATAGTAATAATTAATTAAAAGTATTTACGATAATATCAATAGGAATTCTTCAAATGATTTGAATTGCATTGCAAAAAAAAAAAAAAAAAAAAAACATTTAGGTTAAAAAAAACTTAAAGATGAGCAGCTCTTACAGACGTACATTGAAGTCTTGGAATCGGACCACCTTTCTGCACTTTTTTGAATTGACCGCTCCTCCCGTTTAAGAGCTTGCGGAGGCGGTTTGTGGTGCGAGAATCGAATTGCTACACATTGTTAATTTAGAATAGAAAACGATTTTAACTTTCTTTAATTAATTATTTAAGAAACTATATTTGTGTTGTCAAAGATGCTAGGATATGTACATCTAGCCACACGCCCCGCTTACAGACTGAAATGCACTAAGTTTTGTTCAGCATTCGTCAGATCTAAAATTGTTTAAGATATGCCAGTTAAAATCCGCACTACACTCGCAAGACTTACCATAACACAAAAATTAACGCAATCAGCAGCTTCCGATCGTGTCTTCCGCGATATAAAGAACCAAGATATTTAAACGTTAAAAGCAGTAAGAGACTCATGTCAATTATCAGCAAAAGAGTCGTCTGTAAAATTTGCCTATGCAGTTTCGGTTTTGTATTCTATGCTCATCTTTGTTGTGTGTTCCTGAATTTCTGATTACGATTTGTGTCTATTTGTTGAATTTAATTTATTGTTCTTTCAGTACAGATTCAGGATAATTTGCATTTGTTGTCACCACCTCATTGGCTTTCTGAATGACCAACAGATTAGCCTCCTTTTTTCCTCTATGTTTTATTAATTCTGTCATTAATAATAAATGAGTAATAATAATTTTTATTATAATTTACCAAGTAACGTTCTCAAATTTATGTAGCAACTTTTATAGAATTGTTTCTCGTATTGTGAAAAAACAATGGTACCCAGAGACATCTAATTTTGAATAACGTAGTTCTCCTCTCCAACAGGGACATCCAAACACTCAACTTTGGGATTTTGAATTTGTTTTATTAACTCCTTCGTATTTTTTAAGTTTTTAACGAATTTTTGATTAACAAACTCTACAATTTCAAAGCGAGCAATGGCAACTCTGCACGAAAAAAAATCTCCAGCGCGAGAGACGGTGTATCAGAAATTCTAAAGATATGCTCTTTCAAATTATTTTGTAATATTGCTGTTGGATTGAATTCTATGGTTTAAGTGGGAAGAACATACTATTTAATAAATAAAAGTAACATACAAAACGTTACAAAAACGCTGCTTTGAGCGCAATATAATAGCTTAATGCTTTTAGATTTATTTAAAACTAGTTCCATTATATAAGCTTTTATTAATTTTTTTATCTTTAATTAAAAGCAAAAATTATAGAATCTTTATCATTAAATTAAAGATAAATTTTAATCTTTGGTTAAAGCAAAAATTATAGGTGCGGCTGATACGCGGGAGAATAGAGTGCCTGTTGAGAAGTAACTGCTTCGGAATTCTCATGTTAAAGCTCAGGCTGTAATAGAATATTGTTTTATTGTTATTTTTATTATCAATTGCGAGGCATTAGAAAAAAAAATATGGTATAAATTATAAGTACGCAGAATAGCAGTAGTGAGAAGAAATATCCTGTTAGTTTTTTCTTACATAAAATATTTGTACTGAATGGATAATAATTTCATCCAAGTAGCTGTGAGGTGTTATTTGCACTTCAAAAGCCGTAAACGCGGCTCTCACCATCAACACGTTTCACACCATAAACACGTTTCAAGAAATTCACTTCAATATACGGATAAATAAACACACGATCTGTTTACAAAGTTTATTTACAAATATTTGTTAATTTAAATTACTCTCAAAATTAAACTCTTAAAACTCTCAAACTTATTATGACCGACTGAGTCAGTAATAGAAAAAAAAGCTCTGAAAAAAGTCCAAATTACGGTTTTCCGGCAATTTTAAATTCACTGAATAGCTTACTAATTCGCTCCGACCCATTTATGTGTGTGTGTGTGTAATTATGGCAAAGCCTCGAGGGCTATCTGCCTAAGAGGAGGGATGCCTTCGTGGAGGACTTTCTAAGGGAAACTGGCTCGTATACACGTTACACATGGGGAAAACAACGAAAACGCGCATGGAGCCAGCCCGTTCGCGGGATTCGAACCTCGGACCGAACTACCAGTGTTCAGCGACTTTACCGCTCGGCCACTGGTGGGCACTCCGACCCATTTAGCACTCAACAAGATTCTGAAAAAAAAAAAAAAAAAAAAAAAAAAAAAAACGAGTTGCAAGCAAACAATGATCTAATGTTTCTCCAACCACTGCTTTGCCTATATAAGCAAAATAGTCTTATTTAAACGAAAAAACTAGCAAACCATAAATTGTTTTCCCAATGTGCTTTCAAATATTTATGCCACAAATCGGGACGTAAAAGCTGGTGGTCAGCAATTTATGTTAGACTGGGTTGTATTTCATTTTAAAATCCATTTTTTTCTTCGCGAATCAAAGCTTATATTGAAAAATTCGATTTCAGAATTTTCATCCAAAGTGAAAATGCATATCTTGACTTAAAACACAAAGCACGAATCTGTCGAGTACTGCATTCTCCAAACCGTGTATGTTTCCCTATCTTTCGTTAAATCCAAGTAATTAAAATACATACCCTGCAATTTTTATACGCCCACACATACATACATATATATATATGTAAGAAAAATAAAGAACTATGTAGAAAATTAAATTAGCAACGTAAATTTTCTTTTTCAATTCTAAAAATATTAACTTCTCTCTGCACTGCGTCGTTTATAGATTAATCCATGTAATATGACTCTTAAATAATTCTGGTGATGTAAATTGAACTAAAATTCAAGCAGCCAATAGTAATTTTACAGCAATATTAACTATCAAATGTAAACGTATTACTGACCCAAACTAACTCAGCCTGAATTAAGATTTCGTTCTGAACATACCGCACTTGCTCTCAACGCTTTGGCCTAGCTGGACTGCAGTCTATCTATTTCTCCTTTCTTACTGCAAAATTGCCTAAAATGTAGGCTGTTTGGAGTGGGTACAATTGGTGTACCAGCTTGTTTGCGGCTCAATCGTGTTTGCTGAAATAAAAAATGAATATTCGCCTCCAATTTTCTTTTCATTATGGATCAACACTTCTACGCGATCAAAATTCCTTGGTTGTTCACTACTGACTTTGTTTTTATCACAATTAAGTAGACAGGAAACATATCCTGTGCGTTAAAATTCCATTAGAAACATCATCGCAGTATCTGCAATAACTAAACACCTCTTCAAACTTCCATGTGTCCATTCCATGTTTCATTGGACTTAGAATGTTTCATCTCAATCGTTTAAATTAGTCAGTACTCGTTTCTAATCCTTGATTCCAGAGATTTTAATGTATGGGGTTAAAAATATCTTTCATTAATTAAAATTTACTGGAGACATCAATAAGCATTATCGGTACTATTCGGTTTCGAGGGCCGTAAAAAATCGCCAAACTATTGTTTATGCCAATGCTGCCAAAAGTAATTGCGGCAAGAAAGTAACTGAATGGATGCCCGCATTGCTATTTCACTACCGATTTATCGCTAAAGCATAATTTCATCTCGTTGGTATTTCAAACGTAATTTTCTATAATGAATGATGAATTTTCTTTGAAAATATTCAGAATCGCAATTCAGAATTGCAGAATCGCTCACTTATTTGTTTGCCGCTTTTTACAAGAGTAAAAACAATTGGATTTTTGTCAATTTTATTTTATTTTTTAAATGAAAATAGGTCGATGTGTACATAGATAAAGTCAAGGGGGTGCGCAGTGCCATTTTTGTGCAATTCTGAGATTTTTTTTTTTAAGTGAAAATAGGTCGATGTGCACATGGATACCGAGTATGTGCAATTCTTAAAAACGAGTCAAGCAGTGAGTGATTCTGCACTTTACCTAAAATTCTATTGCCGACTTTTCATCATGAGTAATTCCCAAATTTTTAAATCCATAGGATATCAAAAAAGGATTTAAAAATTAAACTAATATTTCAATGGCGTGTTAAGTAATATAGAACTACTATATAAACTTACGCAATCTGAAACCAGCGCGTACGCTAGATTTGGCGCGCTGTTAAATGGTTGTTCAAACATAATTTTGGCGCGCTGTTAAATGGGCGCATTTGCTAGATTTGGCGCTTTTGTGCACACATTTTCGCTGCAATCTTTTTACGGCCCTCAAAACAGAAGAATACCGAATTGGCTATAAACTGGATGCATGAGCATGTTTCATATTAAAAATTACATTATTTATTTAATAAATGACGTAAAATTACAAATGACATAATTTTGTAGAAAAAAAAAAGCTATACGTCCCTTCATCAATTCATTAAACTAGATCTAGATAGAATAATCCAGGAATGGGGAAGCCCTGATGTGAACTAAAATAAAACTGTATAAACTTCGGGAACTAAGTAATAATTAAATTTAATAATAGTATTAAACGTGAACCAACAAAGTACAGAGCGATTTATCACACAACTCATTATCTGTACCATATGAGGACAGATAAATTGAGTCCAAGTTATTAAGATAAATATGAAAATATTAAAAAAGAACTTATCCGCCTGCACAATAGAGAATCTTAGAAATGTTTTGCTTTTCTATGTAAAGAAATATATAATATGCCGTCATAAAATAATCATTGATAGTGGGTAGCTCCAAAATATATATCATAAACTTGAATAAAGTTTGAACAAATGAGAAGATAGCTTACAGGTGTTGCACACAGCAGAAACTGAGACATTTATAATTTCAGTTTTACATCAATCTTTGCCCTTTCTTTTGGGTTTTCTATTTGTTTGTAGTATTTTTGGTAACTGGCATCGATCGATTCGAAGAAAAATGCATCTTAAAATAAAATAATCAAATATACTTAGTTGAAAAAAATACTACCGAATTTATATCTACCAGTTTCTTCTTAAGCAAATGTGTTATAAAATATTTACTTACTCCAACACTGACATATTTTTTTCAGGAAGTTGTTCCTCTGATCACAAAGGCGAAATACTTACGAATTATTTTGAACCAAAAGCTCACATGGTCTAATCACATTAATAGTGTCAAAAGCAAAGCCATGGGCATAATATGCAGATTTCTCCCGGTCATTGGAAAATATTCAAATCTTAGCTTGCGTACCAAAAAACATATATGTACCACTTGAATTCGACCGATACTTTGTTATGCTGCTCCTGCTTGGAACACCGTCACTCAAACTCAGCTGCATCAATTACAAGTAGTGCAAAACAAATAAATTTCTGCGCATTATTACCGATTCACACTATCTTATCCGCAATAAACTTTTACACAGAGACTTAAAACTTGAGACGATTCCAGATTACATCAGAAGATCTAATGAAAAATTCTTCAACAAAGCTGTGCAATGTGACTTTGTTAATTACTCTCAAGTGTTTAATTATGAAATTCTCTTCGAAGATAGAAGCGTCAGACCACTTGCAGCTCACACCTTCATGGGAGGAGACGACAACTTTTTCACTTAGATCCTCAATTGGTAGCTGTTTATACTCCCAATGCATTTGATTTTGATTGAAGTTCTGTAGCTTCGTTGAATAGTTGTATTTAAATTGTGTTTTATAGTTGTTTTGTATTGTGTTGTATTTAGCACTACTGATTGAAAGCTATGATCGCTCGTCACGTTTTGCGAACTTGTCCGATTGGATTGTCTTGCTCCTTTTGGTACTTCTCTTCTTCCCCTTATCTTCGTTTTCTCAACGCCCGGATTTCTTTATGTCAAGTGCCCCTGGGGTTTAATTCTGGAACCGGCAACATTGGTCTTCGCAATAGCTCGGTCAATTATAGAGTCAAAGGCACTAACATATCATGTCCTCTATCGTGTTTCAACATTTTTGAAATAACTGTTTTACCAATTCAGGTAAGGCGGTGGTTATTCAGAAAATTATATGTAAGTTATACATTCGTAGTTATGTTTTTCAATGTGTCGTTCGCCTTAAAATGTTTCTGCAGTAAATGCAGTTTCATTTACCACATGTTTAATGCAAGTGAAAAGTGAATCCTTCAATTAATCTGGGTGCTCTGGAAAATTCTCATGTTCGCAGGAACAAGACTTCTAGCTAGAGGCTTGAAAAAAATTTTACGCCTGCCTTAAGAATGTGCTTTTAGGCTGTATCTTATTAATTACTCGGGAGAAATTATACGTAAATTGTATCCACTTCGTATGTCTGCGAATTTCTCTTTTTTTTTTTCAGGAATCACAGTGTTCACAGTAAAATACATTTCAATACTTCCTTTTTCACACATGTGTGCTTTCAGATCGTATTTCAGTTTGTGTTTATGCGTGTTGCAAATGACATTGTTGATTAACACTACTACATCGGTGTCCAGAGGATCAGATTACACCTTACATATAGCTTTACAGACAATATTTTTACAAAATTTTTACGTATGTAAATAATTTTAGTGAAATTATATTGGAATTTTCATATTTGCTGTGTAATGTAACATGAAATGTTTAAAAGCGAAGGTGCTCTGCCGGAAAAATACGAGTACAGGGCAAGTTTATTTAACATTGAGTAAATGGGTAGCTCTATAAATTGGCGAGATATAGAAAGCTCACGATGGTCTTGTAAGTTAATTTTTGTCGTTAAATATTCCGAGAAATCGTCAATAGTCACCAAAATTGGCGACGATTTGGAAAGATTTTGGTCCGACCTCTGTATAACTCTAATGGAGTATTGCAAATGAATAACTGTAAAGGATCATATATGTAGCTGTAGATGTAAACCGAATATACATTCCACTAATTTCGAGAAATGGAATTTACTAGAGATTTTTAGGCGTCCTGGTGAAAACTATATAAAAACCGGAGAAAAAATTATCTACATCCTTTCATGGAAATAAGTCAGGGAAATTTTTCAATGTAAAGCTCCGCAGGGAACTCACTTATTTATCTGGGAAGTGTCGCCCAGTATTACTTATATATTATAATTACACTGATACATAATAATTACAATATTTACTTATCTTTATGTTTAAATATGATTGTAGGCAAATGGTAATTAGAATATTACAATTAACTTATGTAGTAATTCTTGAATTCCTTGTAAAGGTTTTTTGGGGGGTAGGGAGGGAAAAAAAACCACCAGTCCGCGAAATGTTTTCGTAAGTTTTACCTGTCCGCGGAGCATAGAAGTTTGCGAAGCACTGGCTAGAGCAATCGCGTAAGGAGTTGAACTACAGCTACTGGTCATTACGTTGGGATTATTCTTCTTAAACGGTTTGCCATTTGTCCTTTACTTCTAATGGGCATAAATTCTGGATAGGTCTCAAGCCACACGACTCTTCCGTCTTTACTATTATACATTTTGACTAAGCAGCAATTGTTTCTTTTCACGTTGTTGCGTCCAAAAAGGACTATATCCCTATAAAAATAAAAATTATAATATATACACATAGGTAGATAGGTAGACAGACAGATGCACATAGAAAAAATCTAGGCGTTCATCTCGAATATATGTAAGAGTATTTCCAAGTACAATTATCATGCACATGGAAGTAGACTATTTTTAGTTTTAAGATTAGAAGTCTGAAAATCCGGCATTCAGTTGAAAGGCTTAGGTTTTATTGCGATTACAGCAAAGTACTCTAGGACTACCTGTCTAAAAGGAGGGATGACTTTCTATATTAGACTAGTATACACGTTACACGTGGGAAAACCCAAGAAAACCAATCACCTGACCCATTCACCTGAAATCGAACCCAAGTCCGAACTGCATATGCTAAGAAACTCTATCAACTAACTACCTCAAACAACGGGTGAAATTTTAGAATTTTAAAACCACTTCCCCCTTTAGAAACTGCGCAAATAAGAGACTTGTAAGTCTTTATCCCAGGTAACATAATGCCTAGTAAAAACCTCACGAAATGGTGCAACATTTTGCGATAAGATGGTGGTAACGTTTACATTTTCTCCCAAGATGACTTCGTTCTAAATGAAACAAGAAATTGTTTCCTTGATCTGCTAAAATATGTATTTTATTCTAGAACACGAAATACATAAATTAAATTAAATTCACATTTTCACAATTTAAATATGCTTGATATTTATGTATTTGAGATTTCTGAAAATGTCTGGTTTCACAAAATAACTACTTACCTTTCGGATACCTGAAGCCCGTTGCCGGAATGAGCCGTCTTCACCCAATAAAATAATGGATAAATGTACCAGTGATTTTTGAGGATTTGAGAAGTGAGTCCTTGAAATGAAGCCTAGAAAAACACTTTTTATGGGAGGCGGATGTAAATCCAGGTTTTTATAAGAGTTTGATTATGTGCTATTGTTACGTACTAAAACTTGCAAAGAGCATAATCGGATTTTATTTTATTGACATCAAATAGCTCATCAAATAAATAGATATTACAAGGCTTTCATAATGCATTATTCTCTAGTAGTAATTAGTGCATGTTTGGAAGAAACCAAATGACTCCTAAGACAAAATTACTTTTTAACTTATTCATTACGAGCAAAATATTTGTAATAACTAGTTTACGCTTGACACTGTGTTTTATATAATACAACTTGTAGCAATCAAATTAAGGAGAAATTTTCTCCCTACATTTGTGAACCCCACACCATTTCAAAGCCATTTAATTTATCATTCTTTATCAAATATTACGATCAGAAAGTGTGAATAAATATCTGTAATGATAATGCTGAAACAAATAAAAGAAGTTGTCTGGATGCAATAGTGTGCGTATAAGCTTCACACACACACACACACACACACACACACACACACGCACGCACGCACACACACACACACAAAAAAAAAAAAAAAAAAAAAAAAAAAAAAAGGAAACTTGGAAATTAGGCATTTAAACAAAAGAAGAAGTAGAGTATCAGAAAATTTGTATATTGCTGTGTGATAATTAGAAGCAAATATAAAAAGTAACTTTACGGATATGTTTATACATTTATTATCAATATAACATATCTAAAATGAAGTAAAATGTAAAATAATCAGATAACTGATGAGTAATCTAGGGCGTTTTAGCCTGGCCTGTGTTAGCAAATTTTCTACATAATGGCAGCTTGAATGAGGCGAAGGCTGTACGTAAAGTCCGTTTCGTGTTAATTGTAAGGAATTGTGCGCATGCGAGCCGTAGCAAAACTTCTCCAAACGTGTACCAGGTTACGCCAGGACGACATACTATATCTCTCAGTGAAGTGCTTTTTTAGCTTTATACTATCACAGTACACATCACAGTTAACTGCAAAACTACTATCACAGTCTATCACAGCAACTGCTTTACTATTATTAGTTTAAACATTTATAATACTTTCCTTATAGTACTGTAATCACCTCTAGAAAAGTAAAATATTAGTATTTCGTAATTTTCAACACTAACGTCGAAAAATGCTTCAAATAACGGTAATTTGGCCTGAGTAAAATATCATGCGTTTTATAAGAAATATAGACCAACCCAAACAGGTTTTCTCCCTTGCCCTGGCGCGTTCCCGGCTGTCACCTTGAGCACATCCGGAGGAGTAGGGACGATTTTTTTGCAGAGACTTAACAATAGTTTGGTGTGCGTATAATTCTCAAAAAAAAGCTGGCGATAGCGCTCATTTCCAAAATTCGAATTTTTAGATATATTTATTTTTGAAACTGAGATTGACTTTTAAAAATTTAGCATGGTTATCAAGCATAATTAATGTTCTAAATAATTAAAAAGCTGTTGCATGCTTTCAGGTCTGGATATTTTTTTAGCTTTTCCTATGGTGTAAGGAAATTTTTATCTACTTCTTTTAAAAAATAATATTTTAAATCTGAACTAATGGAAAAATTCAAAAAAAAAAAAAAAAAAAAAAAAATTTCTACCAATTTTTATGCTTTTTATTGGTGTGAATAAGTAAAAAATACTAAAATCCAAAAAAATGGATTTTTGAAACATTTTGTTTAAAATTCTTAATTGTACTGCTTTTTTAAAATTATATCTGGATATTATAGCATAATATTCTATAAAGGAGTTTTATTTCAATAATATTTCATTATACATCATAGTGGTAAACACTTTTAACACTTTAAAAATTTTTATGCATTAATTCTAATGTTAAAAATTGTATTTAACTGTAATAATTAATAGTGCTAGTTTTTTATAGTGATTATTTTTTTAAATTTGTTTCTAGTTCTGCATAAGTATTGTGAATTTATTTTATTAGCCCAAAAGGGCATTAGCTCAGAAAAGCTATTAGTTTCGAAACTGCATTTTGTTTTGTTTCATTATAAATGACCCCAGAGAAGAGCACAAACATCCATCTGACATTCTTCATCCTTAACATTTTTTACTTATACTAGATTCTTCAGTTCACTGATATGGACTTTCGACCAGAAAGTCACCTTTGTTGTCGACTGATGGCGGCCACCTGACTTTTACTTTCGTCTTTTTGTTTTACTGATCTTCTTCACGTGATACAGAGTAAAAGGAGATGATGCTTTCTAAAACTCAAATTTACTATATGTTCTTGGCAGTAGTATAAATGTCCGTTTCACTTTGCAAACTGTTACCACCAAATATTATTGCTCAGAAAATTAAAGAAATTAAATAATAAAGAATCTGCATGCATGCATGTATGTTTCTCTCGCACTGTGAAAAAAACAGCTTAATTTAGAGACATCAAATTTTGAATGACGTAATCCTCCACCCGAACATGGGCACCTGGACGGCCTAATTTCGAATTTGTTATAATCCATTTCATATTTTGTAACTTTGGAGCGAAGTTTTGATTAACAAACTCAACGAGTTCAAAACAAGCAATGGCAACCCTGTACAGAAAATAACATTTTTATCTCCAGCGCGGAAATTTCAAGTAGTTTATTATAATAGTTATAATTTGATCGGTAAGGTTTTGAATTATTTATTCCTTGGTATCGATCTCTGAAACAAAACAGGACGGATGATCTAGGAAAAACGAAAAAGAGACATGCTATTGCGTGAAGTAAATTTAGTACACTTTTAAATAAACTTGAGAAACTATTATCAGCAGAATTAAACAAAGAGCATATAGGAGTTTTATATGCATCACAGGAGTTTTAAATCGAATATCAAGAGAAACTTAAGCCTTGACTCAAAGATCGATGTTCTAATAACTGATGAGAAAGAATATGATAACGAACTACTTGCATGTGATGAGTATGATGAAAAAATAATAACGTGTTAAGCAAAGAGTGCTGGTTAAATACAGAAACTTAGTAGAAGTCCATGAAGGATGTGTACTTCCAGCTAATAATGATATTAGTAGTACTCTGAACGATAACAATGTTGTTGCAAGTAGTGCTTCAGTAAAGTTACCTAAATTGAGCATAGAAAAATTCTCTGGTGTTCCCAGTAAATGGCTGGAATTTTTTAATTCATATGAAAATGCAATTTTCTCCTAGTTTATTAAAAAAACACAAGTTTACATATTTGACAAGTTTATTATCTGGTTCTGTGTATAAGTGTGCAACGGGTTTTAAATTTATCTGAACAAAATTGTGATACACATATTAAACGTTTAGAAGAGAGGTGTGCAAATGCTCTTGCAATTAGAACTTAAAAGCTCTTCAAATATTTTTGAGTTAACAAGACTCTATGATCAGTCACAAATTTGTGCTAGAAATTTGGAGTGGTATGGATGTTACTAGTTGTTCATACGGCCAGTTATTGAACCAATATTTCTTAAATTTTTACCTGAAGAGTTAGCTCTTCCGTTTCATAGGAAAATATCATCTAACAAAAATATTGAAAGGAGAGAATTTATAGAGTTCATTAAAATCCAAACTGAATGCAGAAAAGTCACTATGTTAATTAATAGCCCAAAAGGTAATAAATAAATAAGAGCTAATCCTAAACAAAGGCTCAAAAATTATAAGAACAAGTCATCAAATTCTACATTTAATAGTTCGGTTAAGAAATTTTGTGTTTTCGTAATATTTATAATGAACATGATTCTCCTAAATGTACGAAGTACACTGACGAACAGAAACGAAAGTACTTAAAAACAGCCAATTTGTCTTACCATTACTTTAAGAAACAAAGGATAGTTTACTGAAGAACGCGCAAAGAAGCTTGTGAAATTTGTAAGAAATCATCCCATAATAAACTATATTGTTTATTTAAAAACAATCCGGAAGTTGATAATTCTAAAACTGAAACGAGTGCGAAGGAAAACAAACGTATAGTCTCTACTTCGCAACTGAATGAAAAATCCGGATAATTACAAACATGTTCGGTCATCGCTCAATATAAACAAAAGAAAACGATTTGTAGAATGTTACTTATTCAATGGAGCTATTGTTTTAAAAATTTAGCAAAACAATTAAATTTGGTTTTAAAAAGAATAGAAAAATTGACAATTTGGAGACAATTACGAATAAAAGTAATTTTCCATTAATTTCATAACTCTCAAGTATATCCGTGAAAAAGCATATTTATTGAGGTTTACATAACGGATAAAATATCACATGATTCAAGGTCACCTGTTTCCTTTCGTTTTAGAAATTATGGTAAAGCAAAGACGGCACCTAACATGGTGATCCCAGGAAACAAAAATAAGCGTTTCAATCGGAATGAATTATTTCTGATCTGTAAAAACAGGCCTAAAAAAATATCTGATGAATTATTCTTAATTCCGACATTGCTTGAAGAAGCGATTTGTGGACAAAAATCTTCATCATATCAACACTTTTCTAATATTAATACTTGTTATACTTTACTTAGAGAAGTAGATAATAATTCAACAATTATGTTCTACATTCAATCGTTTTGGTATTTCTAAAGGAAATTTTCATGAGAGACAGAGACTCCTTATCGTGATATGATTTAGAGGTTATTGAACTGTTTAAAAAGAACTTATGTTGCGAGAAAAGAAAATACACTGTTAAGTTATTATTTAACGAAAGAAAATTGGAGCTTAATAATAATTCCCTAATCCCTGAGCAGAGGTTTTTAAATCCAAAAAACAAACGGAAACATAATGAATGGTTATTTAGTTATTACAGGAAATTAATTAATGAACAATGAGACAGGAATAGTTGAAAAATGTACTAATGCTGTTAATTGCGAACTTGAGAGGGATAGCTATATTGCCCCTCATAACCCTGTTATTCGCACTGAGAAGGCAAATACTAAAGACAAGGGGACAAAATCTCTAAGCGAGTGTCTAATCCAAGAACCCAGCTTATATAGCAATTTTTTAGATATCATTCTAAAATTCCGGTTAAACAAGCTAACTTTGGGGGCAGATATAAGAGGTGCGCTTCATTCTATTTTGTTTGATGAAGATTCGAAAAATAATTTAAAATTTATTTGGTTGCTTTTGCGCTTGCTGCAACTACTAAATATCATATTAAGAAATATAAAGAGGACCATAGTGATGGTGTAGGAATGTTGGATAAATTCTTGTATGTAGACGACTTCTGCATGGGGCCGAAAATAATGATATTTAATATAAATAAGCTTTTTAGCTGTCGGCAATTGTACTGAATATTTTGAGAGATTCAAACGTGCATCTTCGTAAAATAGAAAGCAATTCTGGAATTTTAAGAGAACTGTGGATCAAGAACGGAATCGATATCGAGGAAAATATATTAAATAAAAATCCGTCAAACGTTCTAGGCTTGGAGACATCAAGTACAGATCTACGTTCTCAGAAGTACAGATCAAGACAATTCAAATTTAGACTTAATGCAATTCAGGGAATTGACTTATGACTTACTTTTTTCTGGTTATTAACTACTAAAGAGTGTTCGCCAGTAGATCGCATTAAAGTGCACTAGGCAAAGATATTTTCAAATAAATGGTACTAGGGAAGTACCAACACCCGTGGGCGAAGCAAATTCAGCTGCGTGAGCAGGCATATCTTAATACTTACGAAAGTAGGCGTTCATCATAAAAATTGTGCAGTGGTAAGCAATGGCATTAAATTGAAGCATGCAGGCAGGTTCAGTGAGTTGCATGGCAAATGCAGGTGGTGAGTGCAATATAGCCAGTAGGAGTGCAGGATAAGCAATAGTGAGACATCATGAAAATGGCGCGAAGACAGTTTGAAGCTGTGAATGGCATAAGAGTTCAAAGTCCTTCAGAAGTATGCAGTAGCTAGATAGGCCGTAAAAAGTTCAAAAGTTCGTAGAATCATACGATAAAGTAAAAATTCATACAAAATCATTTAAAAAATGAAATAGTAACATAAAAATCTTGAATAAAATTTTTTCTTGATTAACAAAAGTATAAATTCAGGGAATCGTTAAATGAACAAACAATAACGAAAAAAAAAATCTTATTTTGCAAACGGTAGCCATTCCTGCATATGTAATTAGAGTTATGTTTATGTGTGTGTGTGTGTGTGATTATGGCAAAGCCTCGAGGGCTATCTGACTAAAGGAGGGATGCCTTCGTGGAGGACTTTCTAAGGGAAACTGGCTCGTATACACGTTACACATGAGGAAAACCACGAAAACACCCATGCAGCCGGGATTCGAACCTCGGACCGAACTACCAGTGTTCAGCGACTTTACCGCTCGGCCGCTGGTGGGCGCTATGTTTATGATTCAAGAATTATGAGAATTTGGTTGTGATCGGATATCCAAGGATTTGATGAGTTGAGGAGGTTTGACATAGTATTCTGAAATCGACGCTATTGTTAACATTAATATTCCTAGAAGATAATTCTTGTGGGGTTCAGCAATTAATGCAGGAGATATGGTCTTAATTATTTTCGCCGATGCTAGCATTAAGGATATGGTAAAATAGCGTATCTTCAAATATCACTTACACTTTCTCGCTTGGAATATGACTGAGCTATTGCTGCAAGAAAAGCTGACTATCTGAAAACGGAATATTAAGAAATGCAATATTTATTGCTTTAGTGAATCTTAAGTAGTGCTGTACTGGATAAAGGATTCTGGCAATATTTGGAATACTTTCGTAGCAAACCGTGTTAGAGAGATACAGAGTTTAATCGTTCCTTTTAAATGGCAATTTTGTAAAGAACGAAAATCGTGCAGATGTTGTATTACGAAATGCAAATTTGATAGATCTTATAGAAAATGAATTTTGGTTCCACGGTCCACCTCGGCTAAGGCAAGGTAACTTCAGTAATCAAAGAGTTGAAGCTATTTCAGATCCTGAAGTAAAGAAACTTTCTCTTGAAGAGCAGCGAAAGACTGTGGTGTGCGTTGCATCCAGTAATCAAAATGAAACTTGACCTTCTTAGTAAGTTTTCATCCTGGAATAAACTCAAACATGTAACTGCATGGTAATTAATTTTTTAAAACAATAGTAAAACTACATCTTTAAAACTTAAGGGTTTTTAAGAATCCAAGAGCTGGATAAGGCAAGCAATTGGATTTTTATATTTATACAAAATTCCTAATTTAGAGAAAAAATTAAACTTTTGAAAGCAGGGAAGAAATTCAATCTCAGCAGTACAATCCTTTCCTTGATACAGAAGAAATCCTCAGAGTGGGTGGTAGACTCAGCAATTCGGATCTTTCAGAAAAAGTGTCCAATCATTCTTTCCAATAAATATAAGGTTACTGAACTGACCGGTCAGACAATTTCACGAATCGAACCCACATGGAGGAGCAACATGAACAGTATCAGTTCTGCGACAAAAATATTGGATAACTAACGGCCGTGAAATTGTAAGAAATAATTTGGAAATTTATAGTTTTAAAAAACGAACAACTACCGCCAGTCAGATAAGGACCGATGTCCCAGCTTCTCGTGTAGTGCGGAATAGAACATTCTTAAATACAGGACTTTGATTTTGCAAAAATCAATTCTTGATCAAGAATCGAAATGGAAAATGTGAAAAACATATAAATGCTACGTTTACCTTTACATGTACTTCCCTACAAAAGCTATTCGTCTAGAAGTATCAGCGATCTAACAATAGACGCATTTAAAACGTCTCTCAAAGGATTTGTGTGACGCACAAGAAAACCCAAGAAAACCTTTTCAGATAGAGGAACCAACTTTGTTGGCGCTGACCGTGAATTGAAAACATACCTGACTAAACTTTCTTTTGAGGAAGCATTTCAAAACTACCTGCCTTTTTTTTTTTTTTTTTTTTTTGCTTTATTGTTATTAATCCAGCATTTTGTTTTAGAT
This sequence comes from Stegodyphus dumicola, assembly GCF_044657685.1. NCBI lineage: Eukaryota > Metazoa > Arthropoda > Arachnida > Araneae > Eresidae > Stegodyphus > Stegodyphus dumicola. The sequence goes on along the minus strand of NC_140778.1, from coordinate 4,733,889 downwards.
TTAGTGTATGGATTAACTATGTTAGATTTATCGTAATTTAGCAGTTTCATTAGTTTTAATATTTGTCTTGCACTCTGTAGAATTGCGAGTACACTTTACTTGTAATGTGTTGTGCTAAATTTAGTATTGCTATCTGAGTTTAAATTTGTTGTATATGTGCTTGTTATTCTGCAAGATTTCATTGCTGAACACTTTGCTATACATGTTTGAATCTAAATTAAAAGGTTTTGATATTAATGTTATGTTGAACCAACTGCTATCGGGGTGGAGTATGTTCTGCTTTCAGTACGTAGATGGCGCTATAATCGCGCGCCAAAATAAAATGGATAAGTTAAGCCTTGTACCCCACGATGTGAACAAACGCATATCTCGCAGTGTCAAAAGAGCGCAAATCTTATACCGTCATTCTTCAAATGTATCAATCATCCGTCCATATAATACTCTGTTGTGTTTGTCATCGTAATAAGTATTACATGTAAAGCTTGGGAACTACGTACTCGAAATTTTATCAACACAGTAGCGCCTATAACCATCTTCTACACTCTGACGTAGCCCACGCTCTCTCAATATTCTTTTAGGTAAAATCCTAGGAGAGCCCATACCCCTGGCGACAAACTGGCAAAGTGCAGAATCACACACTGCTTCGCGCGTTTCTCAAAATCGCCAACTTGAAAATAACAAGTCAAAAAATTGCACAAACTCAATATCCATGTACACGTCGACTTATTTTCACTTAAATGACATCTCAGAATTGCACAAACTTTGGCATTGCACACTTCCTTGACTTTGTCCATACGCGCCATATAAGTGGGCGCGTCAAGGTTGTGGGATCTGCTAGGATCCAACCTTCTTTTATTCTTCTAATTTTAAATTTTAGCTTTTACATATGTGATATGTAAGATGGACGATGTATATTTTAATTATTAATATTTAATGAAAGTGAAGCAAGCTTACATTGTTTGGTAAATGCAGAGCTCCGCAAACTTTTTCTTTCAGTGTTAAGTCACTATTTGCGTTTTTAATTTGAGCGATTTCAGTTTGAAATTAAATTTATCAAAACAAGTTTTCATTGAAAAAAGTAGTGGATTTTAAAATTAAAATAATCCAAACTAGTACTTAATATGAATAACTGCAAATTACTGATCACCACTATTTTATTATCGTCTTGTGGTATTAAAATTTGTAAAAGCGTTGAAACTAACATTGGTAACAAGTAAATCGGTTTCCTTTTAAATTAAACTGCATTGACTCTAAGAGGCAAAGCTGTGGTTGTACGTCCTAGGAAAGTTCGTAAAAGAAAGCTTTAATATTATAAATACTTCGCCCTCTGAAAGCAGAAATTGGACTCTCCATTCGGAGAGGTGAAGCGGAGTTTGTAGCACGTCGTGTCGAATGCTCCTGTCCACCAGATCTGGTTTTCGCCGATTTCGTCATCCTCTCTTAAGCCTAACCGCCGCGCTCGCGTCGACGTGCGCTCTGATCATCGCATCAATAAGAGGAAGAGGAAAATGATCCTTAATTAAAAGTCGATTAAGTTTCCCATAATCGAGGCAACCATGGGGTGTACCGTCTTTTTTACGCACCACCAGAACTTGACTGGCATATGGAGATGAACAAGGTTCAATAATTTTAAGTTTCAATCATTCATTTATTTGTTTGTCAACAATTTCCCGTTCAAAAAAAGGAAGGCGTCTAGGAGGGTGAAAAATCGGCTTATCATCGGACAGAGTGATATTAAGTTTAACATCTGTCGTCTTTGTTTTATTTGGGACCTAAGAATTCAGCAAACGTTCTGCCGCAACACGACTTTCTTTGGAAACATTTGAACCAATATCAAAAGCTGGAACATCGTCATTTATTGCAAAAATGAAAGATTCAGGAGTAGTTTCGAAGAGTAGTTCAGGAGTAGCTCGGGACGTTTTGAAAAATATATACCATCTGATGTAATAGTTAATTTAGCATTTTTAATTACGTCACATCCTACAGTACGAGAAAATTGCATAGAATGATTTGGAACAACTCTAATATTAGCCGAAAAGTCCTGGTTATCAATGTTGATAATTGTTTGAAAACAGCGAATAATAAGAATTTTTGAGAATCTGAAACCAGTTAACACTCCAGAATTATTTGATAGTTGTGGGGAACCAAGTTGAATCCATGTGTTTTGGTTCAGTAATGTGACCTCACTTCCAGTGAGGAAATCCAGAACTAATCCAGAAACTGTGCTATTGAGTATAACGACAGTTTTACACATATTACCGTAAGAGGTTTGTATTTACTTCGGCAGGTGGAGTGGAAGTCTCATTTGGGCGGCAATTCCAAAACGACCACAAGTTAGACACTTCGGGCCAAGAGAACGAACGATTAGGACAGGACCGTGAGAGGTGTCCGACCTCATTACAGTTAAAACAAGTTTGTGGTTTAGTTTTAGATGGACCAGTATTACTAAATTTCGTGTCGAGTTGTTGGTCTGAATTTTTTCGTCTAGTACCACGTCTGGGGCCATTATATGTATTTTAAAAGTTTGATGGATGAGAGATATTTGTATGTCTAGTCGTAACTACAGATTCATAAGTGCGTAGCTTTCCCTTGAATTCAGAATATGATTTTGCACCGTATAGAATAATTTTATCGGATGGGGTACTTAGTATACCTTGAATGGTATACTGAATGACAGAAGCCTCGTTGATAACACCGTCACCACGATTCGCAATTTCGCGCATTGCGATAAAATATTGCATAAAGCTTTCATTCGAGCGCATTTTTCTTCTTTCGAGTTGTTTATGAATTTCAATAGACGTAATTTTATCGGAGAACTCATTAAGTAATACTGTTTTAAACATGTCGTATGAATGGAGATTCCGTTGTGACAACAAAAAAGGTTTAGCAGTACCCACAACAAGTCGTTTCGCAAAAACTAATTTTTGGTGGTCCGTAAGATTTGGGAATAATTGGAAATTATCCTCTATATCGTTAAAAAAAGCACGGACTAAATAGGAATCATTGCCTGAAAAGTTTCTGCAAGTGTTTGAAAGATCTCTCAAAATAAACCATAAGTCATGACTCATCTCGCGAATCTCAGTGCTCGCCGTCATATAAACACCGGAGCGACTCGAATTCAAATTTACTACTTCCGCGTCAGAAGAAACAACGCGATTTGGGCTTGGCGCCGTGGAAGGAGAGAAAGGGGGAACAGAAGAACTTAGACCTACAGGCGTCGGTGTTTGAAATTGAATGATCGTCATCGGATAAATAACTAACATCTAGGGAATTGTGAAAATCCGTCAGATTAGTGAGCGCATGAAAAATTTTTCACATAAAACATCTTTATTAGTGGTAGCTTCCAAATGCAATAAATTAGCCACTGATATAAAATCTGATAAATAAAAATCTTTTAATAGAAGTTCTTTATGTTTTGCCAAATCGAAACTGTCCAGGAACGCAGCAAAATTTCGCATTCTCTTTCGCGAAGAATGATCAAAATCGGAATATCCGAGCACGGTATTAAAGAATTTAATAACTCGTGTTGTGCCATATTTAAGAAAATTCGCTATCAATGGGATATCACCTAATTTTAGGGCCACAGTTCTTTAAACAGTAAAATAGGACAATATGAATATGAAATAGGGTATGTATGAATGAGATTTAAACAGTATAAACACAGCTTAAAATCGTAATATTAATAAATTATGAACGAATCAGGGGAAAATGGGCCTACCTAACGTCGGGGCAGTCCTTATAATCCAGTATATCGAATTTCAAATTTTAAATCGAATTTCGATTTAACGTCCAAAATCAGAAGAACGGACAAGTAGCATGTAACGTCATTCACATATGTCGTCCAGCCTGAAGAATATTAAATCGTCATAAAGGCACGTCTTCATTCACATATGTCGTCTGGCTTGAAGAAGAATATTATATCGTCATAAAGGCATGTCTTGCCTTTGTTAGCTTTCTGAACGTCTTTAGTGATTGCTGGTGTCTAGGGTTCGATTAACACATGCAGAAAAGGCACGATCGAGCCCCCAAAATGTGGGGAAAGGCAACGAGCATAGTTGATAACACACATTTATTACTATTTACAAATATAGATTACATTAGGATTACAATTAATGAAAATGGTATACGAGCGATCGAGCGACGTCTGCTCCGCTCGCCAGCTAATCCTCGTCTTCTCCCGAAGGCGGGAAACGCATGCTGACGCAATGCATACATCACACAGTAGGGGAATATCATGACATAACATTTCCCACATTATCATTTGTGCAAAAAATTGCGAAATGCTAAATGTCAAGTTGAAAAATTAATTTTAAGACTGATCTTACCCTTTTCTGAACTCGAACATTAACTCCGATTGGTCGTTCAACACAAGACTCCGCCCACTAATCCCTCATTTCACAGCTAAAGTTACGTTAAATGCGTCATTGCAATGATTCCTTACTCATTTTTTTACTAACTCTGATTTTTTTCTTACTCTTCTGTTTATCTCAGAGATTCGTCTCTCCTCTCTCTGCTACTGCTCAGCCACGTTGGCTTTTCTATTTTCTGTCCCCTTTCTTTCCTTTTTGTTTTCCCCCAACGCTGTACATTTTAAATTCCTCATCTGATGTGGAGGTGCGTTGTTACTCCGAAATGTGTCCTCAATTTCACTGGCATTCTGAACCGACCCACCTTCCGCTTTTTCACGCCTTTCGTTCGGTTCCGCCTTTCGTTCGATGCACGAGTATGGAGTATGATTTTTAATCGATGCACGTTATGCGCCTTTTAACCTCACGACTTGTTCTTAGTTTTACTGTGAAAATTTGTATATTGTTTGTTTAATTATTGTAACAGTTCATACCTATATACTTAATTCAATGTCCGCTAAGAAAAGAAGGCCAAATGTTTCCGGTTTTCAAGACATTTGGACGAATGAATGCATATTCGTACATAAAAAGAGTCGTGTTGCATGCGTATTAGGTCTCTAAGCTTCGTATGTCGCACCTTAAATATACAAAGACATTTTCAAACAAAGCATCAGTCCACATTTCAGAATTCCGATCAGAAACTGTAAGTTATAAAAGCATCGGTTTCTAGTGGATGAAACAAGTTACATTTTCTGCGAAAGAATTGTAACTAAAAGCGACGAATGTAGTTTCGCAATTGCTCATTGTGTAGTTGCCAATGGCAAAACTTTCACAGTTGGCAAATATACTAAAGAACATATTTTTAAGAACTGTTGAAATTGTTCAGCGGTTTACCAAATCCAGAAACAATATTACCTTGAATCAAAAAACATGTCGGCTTCTGCCTGAACTATTGAAAGACGAGTAACTGAAATAGCATAAAGTCTAATAACAAAACAGAGTTCTGGAGTACATGAAAGTGTTGCATTTAGAGTTGCGCTTGATGGAAATACTAAAGTGAATGATGTTGCTAGACTTCTTTCATTATTATGTTGTAATTGCATGTTGTTTATTTGATTAAATACGTTTAAAAGATACATAATACATAATATACGTATAATTTAAGTATTTCATTAATATTGATGGGAGTGTTATTTTTTATTTTGTTTATTTTTATAAATAAATGCTTTCAAATAATGCGTAAATCTATAATAAAACTTAAAATATAATAAAACTATATCCTATATAATATATATATATAATATATAATATATATATAATATATAATATATATATAATATATAATATAAACTATAATATAATAAAACTATATAATATATATATATATATATATATATATATATATAATATAAACTATATAATATATATATAATATGAACTATATAATATATATATAATATAAACTATAATATAATAAAACTACATCTATAATATAATAAAACTATATCCGTATATTTGACCTCTAGTCCCTACATCTGCACGCATTGCTGCTGAAATCGAACTGTTTCAGATATTGATTACTGTCCGCCCCCTGAATCATATTGGTAGATTGGTCTGGCACCAAGGAATGGAACAAAAAAATTAACGAAACTGTCATCTCTTTTATAATATCACCTGGACACAAACAACAGCGTGTTCCAGAGTGAAGTAATGGCCATCAAACAAGCTCTACTTACGATAATCCAACAGCAGCAAAGAGACAGCTTCATTGTAACAGACAGCCTCTCCTCGCTATATGCAATTGTGAACCCTGTGCACAGCTCCCCGCTGATTGCAGAGATTCAGACACAACTGCGCGACCACAGCCATCTGAACACCAGAATAGAATGGACCAAGGCCCACGTCGGCAACAGGCGAACGAGCAAGCAGATCAACTTATAAAGGAGGCCGCAAGAAACATCAATGCGGAACATATCACCATTCCATGGCCAGTTTCATATTTAAAGAAAAGTCTGAAACACAAGGCAAAATCCATTTGGCAGGAGGAATGGAATACTGGTGAGACAGGACGCCGTGCTCACTATTACGTCCCTACGGTAGACTCAGACCGTCTCACAGTCTCATGCGCAAATGGTCCGATACATTACCGGACACGGTCCTTTCCCCGTGTACTATGAAAAACGCGGGTCGCACAAAACTCACATTGTATATGTGGTGAGATGGGCATCACAGATCATTATGTTACGCAATGCCCGCTTACAGCAGATCTGCACCTACCAATTCCAACTACACACATACGCAGGCTTTCTGCAGATTTATGGTTAAAGACAAACGTACTGTCCGAAAAATCAACCAGATTGTTGATAAACTCATGAACTTGGGCACAGACTTATGTCTAATCTAAAGCAAACGTGCTAAGATATGATATACAAATGCAAGGTGGAGTGTGCAACGCCATTTACCATGTGCCATGTATCGTGTAAATTAAAAACCATGTCGTACAAACTCCATGTATATATAACTATCGGCATGATGTGCTACGAGCAGCTCACAAACTAAAACTGTAAATATTGCAAATGAACTGAGTCAGTAATGAACATTACGCACTGAGGTCAGTTATCGCGCATATAACTAAGCACTTTGCAGCGCGTATAACTGCCTTCAACAGAACAGCAATGTGTCAATGCTGGCAAATTACGCAATGCAGGACAGTTCATGTACTACGCGTACTAATACAATCACATGCATATAGCGCGACCTATTCTAAGGTGCGAAATGTACATAATGGAGAAATGCGCAGATGCAAAATCCTGCAGCAATATGTTAACTGTAAATGCAAAAGTAATCTATGTATATTAGGAATGACAATACAATCCATTATATGTTTTTGTACATGGTAAATATGTTAATGTAATGATTAAGCAATGTATTATAAGTGTAAAGAACTTCGGTATAGAATAACATTGTAAAGCTTACCGGTTTAATTATAAGGAGTAATGTAATATACACATTCGTATAAGTTAGTCACTATGATTTATCCTACATAATGTTTTACCTGTGCATAACAAATTCCCCTGCGTATAACTTAACACGTATCATGTATATACCCCCTTCTATGTATAATGTTTTTCCTATGTATCACTAATTTCCCTGTGTATAATTTAATGCGCATCCTGTGTTTAATGCTCAGCCAGTGCAAAACAACATTATTACAATCTGATGATAATGTATCTGTTACCAGTATACGGTATATTAAGAAAGAAAATTAATGTAATAAGTTAAATAATAAATATTGGCAAGTTAATGTAATGTTAAGGTAAGGCGTTATTTCGTCTTGTCAATCTGATGTGTAGAATATAATGTAATGTGTAAACCATGTATCGCAATATATAATATGTAGTGTAGTATGTACTGATAAACTATCTTGTTAATTTGATATGTAGTACATTATCTAATACGTAAGCCAAGTATCGTAATATGTAATGTAATCGTAATAGTGTCATATGTATCATAATGTATAATGTAATATGTAATGCAATCGTAATAGTGTCATACGTATCATAATAAATAATGTAATATGTAATGTAATTGTAATAGTGTCATATGTATCATAATATATAATGTAATATGTAATGCAATCGTAATAGTGTCATATGTATCATAATATATAATGTAATCGTAATAGTGTCATATGTATCGTAATATATAATGTAATATGTAATGTAGTCGTAATAGTGTTATATGTATCATAATATATAATGTAATATGTAATGCAATCGTAATAGTGTCATATGTATCATAATATATAATGTAATCGTAATAGTGTCATACGTATCGTAATATATAATGTAATATGTAATGTAGTCGTAATAGTGTCATATGTATCATAATATGTAATGTAATATGTAATGTAGTATGTACTGATTAATAAGCAACATGACACACAGTGCAAAGCCCAACTGAAACAATGTGAATCCAAACTTTATAATAGTATTATGCATAACGATGTAGGCAGTGTATCGAGCAACGGGTACAATTGGCATGGTCCAGATGACAATTCAATACGCATCCAGTGTATAAAGCCTATCATGTGTATAATTTATCCTGTACAATGCAGTACCTGTGTATAACTAATTTCCTGTGAATAATTTAATCCGTATCGTATAACCCCCTATTGCGTATAATGTTCCTATGTATCATTAATTTTCTCGTATATAATGTAACGTGTACCCAGTGTATAATGATAATATAATGTGTATCCTGTGTCTAATGCGAATCCTGTGTCTAATGCGAATCCTGTGCAAAATAACCCTTTCATAATGTACCAATATAGGGTTTATTAGAAAAGAATTTTAATGTAATAAGTTGATGTGAAGTTAATGTAATGTTACGGTAAGATATTAATTTGATATGTAGTATATGATGCAATGTGTAAATCATGTATCGTAATATATAATGTAATATGAAATGTAAGATAAAGGAGGACGTAGTGCTGTACTGATTAACCCAAATGGTTACTACTGCAAACTGAAATCGAAATCGAAATCGAGTCAATGGCTAGGCGGCAATTAGTAGCCAACCGCTACTTTAACCGTCTCTGTTGGTAAATTGCCCTAAGGCGTTGGTACTTAAGTTTTTAATTAAGGCGATTTACGCCGCGCCAACTAGGCGAAACTTGTCAAATTTTGTGAAATGTAGGTGGAATAAGGGAGATGATTGGCAGGAGCCTGTCACGTGGGTGGTCACCAGCTTACGCGTACAATGAGAAATATTGGAAATATTAATAATTATCAAGTTTTGAAACAGGTTATCTAGATTGGAATAATTAAACTAATATCGCGATCTAAATGAAGACAAATGGCACAACTAAGTGCAACAGATTAGCTAAACAAAATATTCAAATTCATCCTTTCTGTAAAACACAGATTGGACAGTGGTAGTCACGTGGGAGTCACCCTCCCGTGAACTGTCCACAGCCCAATGCATCTTGAAATAGTAGATATCACAATTCAGTGAAGTCTTGGTCTGAGAAATTAACTAAAGTTCTTGTACAACACTGAGGTACTGCAAACTGAGAGGTTTTCCTCCTTTTATATTATTTTTAAATCGCGTGCGAGAATTTTCTGGTACTTTCTCGAAATCAAAAAGACATATTTATTTATTTAATGTTAGATGCACGTGCTCTTGTATTTTCAATTTTCCGGCTTAGCTTTCTTCTTTTAATATTCGTCACGCGTTGCACTGCGCGGGAAATAAAACCATTTAATTTATAATTGAACTAACATTAGCTTTTTAAATACCAAATTCGTAACTGTATCAACGTTTTACGCAATCAAAATCCTTGCTGTTCATTGCGCATTTGATATCCTACATTCCGCCTTATCTATGCTACAAACTGTTGCATTGTACGGGTTCTTGGATTGGGAGTGATGGATGACACCTTTTGATGAAGAATGAAAACCGCAATTTATTCGTCAGTATTATACAGGAGAGTCCAAAGGGCACGTTTACAGCCGTCGAAAAAATACGATAAATACGTTGAAACAATCAGTAACACAGCCTTCGGGCTATCAGGCTTTAACGGTGAAGACAGTTTCATGGCAAAGCACTAAAGTACAGCTCCCAACTCGGCTGATCGCTCTCAAGCTAATGTCTGAACTCAAAACACTAATACGGAACTCAACACATTCAAGATACTTTTCACGATCAATGGCTACTCCACGTACAGGCAGTGCATTTATAGCTTTTGACCTGCCTTCGAGAAGACCACCAAGAGTGGATTCTCGGGAAGACCGGTAAGAATTCGTTCTAGAATGTTCTCTCTCCGTCTTTAGCATATCGACATTTCTGCCACCAAATGGGCGTCTGCGAGGCAAATCCGGTAACCCTGTCCTTTCTTGGCACTTTCTGGCAACCCTTAACTCCTTTTGCGAGGAATCCAGCTTACCGCAGCTGGGCTTTGCTGAACGATATGTATATATTGTTACAGATTTTGTATATAGATAAATGATTTTAATGCAATTACATGTAAAATTGTTATATTTCTTTTGTATAATATAACGTGAAATACCTAAAGTAGTAAGATATACTGGAAAGGTAAAAATACAGTGCAAGTCCATTAACAATGAACAAATGGGCATCTTAGTAGTTTGGCCAGAAATCGTCAAAACTTCGTGAGCATTTAAGAACAATTTGGTCCGGTCCCTGTATTACCATAGTAGTAATTGTAATTGAATAAATGTAATTCATCAACATATTTGCTGCAACCGTAATTCCACTCTCATATTGCCTTCCAATAATTTCGGGAACCAAAAGGAATTAGAAATATCTTGGTAGCCAGATGCGAACTATGTAAGGCTGGTGAAAGCATCTGCTCTTAGTTGTTGTCAGCTGTTAGCTCAACACGAATTCCGAGAACTATCTCCGGCTTAGATTTGTCTTCAGAGATATACGAGCATTGCGTTTTGTTTAACTGATTGCACTCTGTGATATTAGAAACAGTCCTACAACTATTTCTGTGGAAAGATACAGATATCTAAAGTGTTTCTTTGATAGAAATAAATTTTATCAACTTATCATCGGACCTGTGTTCTTTCACTATATTGCAAACCGTACGCATGTAAATATATATATATATATCTGTATATCTATCAAAAGCATATATCTATATATATATAAGAAGTAAGAAATTTAGAACCATACCCACGGAGACTCAAAAGCAATGAAAGAGAATATCAGTAAAATTCAAAATTGCCTATAAATAAATAAATAAGAAAAGAAAACAACCAATAATCCCCAAAACGAAAAAAATGATTGATACAAATTAGAACTACGAATTAAATAAAAATTTAAATTGGTAAAATATCTATATATCTGTATAATTATCAAAAGCATCTATCTTTCTATATATAAGAAGTAACAAATTTAGAACCATACCCACGGAGACTCAAAAGCAATGAAAGAGAATATCAGTAAAATTCAAAATTCCCTATAAATAAATAAATAAGTAAAAAAAAAACAACCAATAATCCCCAAACGAAAAAAATTATTGATACAAATTGGAAATACGAATTAAATAAAAAATTAAATTGGTAGAGGAATGTAATCAAAATCTAATTCAACAATTATCAAGAGAAAGTCTTTTCCTTGGAAAACCACTGCGTTTCTGTTCATACAAAATTATTTAATTATAGCAATTCACTCGAAACTTTTGAGCTCCTGCTCAACGACACTTTCAAAAAGTGTCTAATTCCTTTTGCTTTATTGGATTTCGGGATTTTTCATATATAGGTGTGTTTTTGTATATGTCTTTTGCGTCGAGGAGGAGCTTGGTGACTCTAAGTTTTCTTCTGGTTTTGTGACTTTTCGTTTATTTTTGCATGTTTATGGATATTGTAAATTTTTCTGGTATTGCATTTCATTTCTTTTGAGTCTTTGCGGATTTCGTTCTAAATTTCTTATTTCTTATCTGCAACTGATTAATTTTCAGCAACATATTGCATAGAAAAATAATGGAATAATTTTCTTCTAAAATAATAAAAAAAATTTGATATATATATAAATACAAGGATCAGTCAAAAAGCTAGTTTCGCCGCTTAAGGAATAAAAACAGGATAGAAATTTTATAATACCCTTATTTGTATCTTAAAGTTTCATTCAAAGCCTACTTTTCAACTCAATTACTTCGGTTGTTTTAGCATTTGTCGAGGCGTGGTACAAGTTTTTCGATGCCTTCTGCAAAGAAATCCCGTCCAATGCCCGATAACTATTATTGTGTTGCAGCTTTCATTTCGTCATGCAACTGGTATCGTCGCTTTGGAAGTTCTGCTTTTATGCCAAGAAAAACATGGAAGTCAGAAGTCACACGGTAAATAGGTATGAGCTATAAGGTGGGTGATCCCACATTTCCCACCTAAACCTTTGCAGGAGGTCAAACGATTGTTTTGTTGCATTCGGCCTTGCATTCTTATGCAGGAACACAATGCCTTTCGAAAGTTCACCCGGCCGTCGATTTTTAAGTGATTGTCCGAATCGTTTTAGTGTTTCATAATAAGAAGAATAATTTTCGTATTCCTCGTTATGAACTCTGTATGGACCAAACCTTCTCTGCCGAAAAACAGCGTCAACATTGCTTCTCGATCAGCTGGAACAGTTGCACACATTTTTCGAGTCGGGAAAGTGGAATGCTTGTACTCGACGGAGGAGATGAGAAGTGGTGAATCCAAGACTCATCAAGCTTCTTTGAGTAGTGCGAACAGCGGAGTACCTGGACTGTGGCTACCTTCCTCCATCCAGTAACTAGTTTTTTGAGAATTTACTGAGAAGTAGCGGAGGTGCGTCTAAATGTCGAGGAATGACAAAAGTTCTAAGCATAAAACTACTGCTATAACATAGTACATCTCTTACGAACGATGCATGTAAGGCGAGCTGTAGAATTGAGAAGACTTATCTCTGGTCATAGTTTCGACAGAAAACTCATTTCTTTCTTTTTCGTAACGTTGCAGAAATTTCAGCGGACCTTCAAAACGCTTCCTTTATTTTCCTCCATCAGTAGACGAGGCACCCATCGGGTACAAACTTTATGAAATTCAAGCTAATCGGCATTAATTTTATGAACGCTTCCATAAAAATAACCCGTTCATAGATTTCGCTACTGTAATGCGTCTCTTAGTAACAATGAATTCATTCACTCGAGCAGCAATTTGAGATTTTGTGGCAGTTGATAGTGTTCTCTCGCGCTCAGCGTCGTCAATATCTGCACGTCCGGTTCTCAAACACGTTGCACCACTTCGTGGTAGCTTGACGTGACACTGCATTTTCACCATAAACTGAAATTTTCACCATACAACTGCCGATAAATTTCACATTTCTTTTAGTCTACAAAAAACGAATCACTGCACACATTTTCAATCTGGACGCCACTTGCAGCTGCTGAGACACGTTTACGACTGATTATCAGATAAACTAAAATTGCATTGTGAAAGCCACTATGTCACACGATAGAGCTAAACGTCTGAACTGGCAAAACCCGAAAACTTTGCCCGAAAATTTCTACGAAGGGATGCAATTAACTTTCTGACTAATTTACGTGTTCATAATATATATCTACGTGAATATTATTCTTTGGATTTGCATTTATGCAATAGCTAAGGTTGGCCACACATACAACAAACCCAAAATTTCTCACAAAATTGCAGCTCGCATAGGGGTTCGCAATAGACTGAATGCAAGCAATTTCGTTGAGAGGTTGATAAAATTTATTTTATGAAAAGAATGATTTCAGAGTTCTCGTATTTTCCACGGAAATACTGGTGCAGGTATTCAGAGTAACACTTAGTACAATCAGGCGTTACACATTAGACTGCTAAGAACGTCAAAGAGGTATTGAAAATGTAGAACATATAATTGTACCGAGGCATTGTTGATGGTGAAAAGTTTAATTCTTTTCACGTTGGATGCAAAATCGGAAGCTGTGCTGTGAAGCATCACTCGGTTAAATTCAGACGACTCAGGCGAACTCAGTTCGCGCGAAGCGGGCTTCCACGCGTCAGCGCAATCCCGTACTATGTCTTTAGTGATCTCCTAGCTGAAATATGTCTGAGCATAAATGAGTACGAATGTGTTGAACTAGAAAATAGAAATTATGACACTCAAAGTATTTTAAGGAATTATATGTGAGTTGATGCAGGTCTTTCGCATAATCAAGTAGAAAGATTCTCTGAGGAGACGTTGTTTCAAGTTCCGCATTGCATTGCCACTCATATGGGTGGAGCATCACTTGGGAAGCGTTTTGAGTGGCTGAAAGAGAGCATCAAAGTAAAAATTATCTGCTCAGTCGGAAAGAAGTGTAAGTGAGTGATAATTATTGAGCTGTCGAATTTTAATTTAAACTGGGCATTGAGTTTCTTTTTAGTATTTTGTATGTACGTATTCTTGAGCTTGATCAACCAATCACAAAAAGTGATTAAAAGATATTATTATCAGTGGGTGTTCTAGTAGCTGATCTATAAGTAGATCACTGGGCGGTAACGTGATAATTTCAAACTGCTTCTGCTGCAAAAAGAAAAGGGACGACACAAAGCGCAGGTTTTTTTTTAAGTACAAAACGCAACAGAAAAACAAGGGATTTACAATTTATACCAAAGCCACCACTCAGCCTAAGGTAGGCAAGCAGTTTTCTTAAAAAGCACACGTCATTACGGATGAACTACGAACGCACTTTATTCTAATTTTAAAACACATATAACGCAGGACCATACGAAGAAACCAGTAATTAACAAATTGGATATAAATGTTTTAGTAATAGATATCTCAAACTGCAATTACCATTTTAAAAATTCATATTAACCTCAAATCGAACCCAGTTTTCATGTCAGATGCATTTCAGATTTACTAAATGTCATTTTTTCATACTAAATTTCATACTAAATCATACTAAATTATTTCATGTCAGATTTACTAAAAATTATTTAAAATATTATTGGAATTTGGAGAACTAAGTTCCCTAAGTATTTGACAGTCGAACCTATATAAGCTGCATTTATTCGTTTAGAATTAATAAAGTGTTTTTACAGATTTTCTAAAAAAAAGTTATCAGATGTAAATGGTAATGCTGATCGGTATCAATGAACAAGAATGTCATGCATTTTTTTAAAAAAATGAAAAGAAATATTTTTGAGGTTTCCTGCGCAAGTAATCCCCAGTTTTAATGTTTGGTACTAATCTACACATGTTTGATGTAATTTAGGACACTCAACTAAATACGGAAAAACGGACTGTGAAAAACTTCATCTGCATTTCATAACTACACTTTTTCTGCTAAATTTTGGGCTTGATTATACAATCGACATTATACAAGCTACAATATAGGTAAAGCAAAACTACGAAAGTAAGATATGTTAGCAATGATTGTAATGCATTGTCATATAAATAATCAAATCTGTAACTTCATATCTTTTAATGAAGATTTATATCAGAGTTTGTAAACTTTCAGAAAAGTTACGCATTTATGTTTTTTAATGGTATAAATATAATAAAGTATATAAAAGTGGACTCAAACCAGTAAAACCTTAAAATTTCTCAAAATTCGTGCCATGATATTTAAATCATAATAATGATAATTAACTGAAGGAAAAATGTATTCACTGACGGCGTAAGATTGCTTCGACGGCCTCTAGTTTCTCAAGCCACTGAATTATAGGATTAGTGCTTTTTGTACTATTAAATACTAATTCTTAATAGAGTTTCAGTCTAGAATATTGTCGCTACTATGTTGAATCATCAGCTCGGAAATCACGCTGGTTTTGTTAACCTCAGATAGCGCAAACAGCGTGTCAACCTTATTTGCAAAGTGCCTTGTGTTCCATATAGGTGATAGTATGACTTACCACCCAAAATTTTAAAGGACAGCAACGCGGGGCGACAGAACGGAGAGTCTGTCATCTCTCTTCCACTACCAACATTTCCTCTACAGAATTTTCATCTCGTTCTATATTTAAAGTGCACATGCCGCAAGCACTCCATGGTTTCTCCGGGATTCGAAACCGGGCACTTGGGTGCAGCAGCCAGCGTCGCTAGCTAGCTGCTATCCCAGTTGGGGTGTGATAGAAATAAAATGACCAAGGTCAGGCCGGTTTCTCTCATAGTTAAAAATATGTATAACTGATCTTACTCAAAATTCTGACATACGCAAAGGATAGAATATTTCAAAATGCAACTGTTAGTGAAACGTTTGAAATGTTATTTTGTCTCTTGATCTTGTTACACTTAATGGATGTGCATTTACGTATATTCTTGAAAATCCATTCCTACACAAGGATTTTAGAATTTCTTTAAAAATCCCTCAATTTTGCATCATGATGTTGCAGAAGAAACAATTCAAGTACAAAAACAAACAGTAGAAACAAAAATAAACAAACAAAACAACAAACAAAAAAAACTCTAAATTCCAAAGCCCCCGCTGTTCTGAAAATAGACAATCCAGTTTCATTTAAAAAACTGGGAAAAAATACTAATGGTAGAGTTTGTAATGATCATAAGCTACATGTACTGCAAGAGTATATGGAACAACTAGTAAGTCTGGATATGAATGTTTCATAAATTACAATCTTAATCGGTAAGTGTAATTTGAAAACAAATCCATGGCAGCATCGAATTGAAATCGCTTTCCATGTCAGATGCATTTCCTGAAGAAATTTAAAATTTGAAGAACTAAATTTCCGAATTATTTGAGATCCAAACCTGCATAAGGTGTATTCACTTGTTTAAAAGTTACAAATTTTCTTAAAACTTTCTAAGAGATAAGTGTTAACTTGATTGGTAGCAATGAACGAGAATACTAATCCATTTTAATTTATATTACTTTTATAGTAATCTCTACAAGTCCTGCATAATTTAAGCGACTCAACTAGGTACGGAAAATGGATTGCCACTGTACAAAAAGCTAATCTGCATTTTCTTACAAGACGATGTTTATAAATTTAATTATTTTAATCAACATATCTGTAATCAATGTGTGCACTGTTTTAATGACCGAACTTCCCTGAGACTTCGGTCATCATTACACAAGCTGCAATTGAAGTAAAACATATTTCTGAAATAAAATATTCTAAGGACGACTGTAAACTCAAGTCATATAAATAATCAAATCTGTATCTTTAGATCTTTTAATAAAATTTATGTCACACTTTGTAGATTTTTCAGAGGTATTATTCATGTTCGTTTTTAAGGGTAATCAAATAATATAAAACTTGGCTCAAACCAAAAGCCTCTATGCTGCAGCTGCTGAATGCCTGTATTCCAGCGATTATTTTAGTATGAGAAGTTTGTTTCTTTGATTATTTGCCAGGACAAATATGCAGATTCGTGTACTATTGGAGTACCTGAAAAATAAAATGATTGGGCCTTTTTGCTTGTAGTGGGAGAACCCATCAGAAGCCAAAGGGTAAAATTGCTGAAGATTGGTAGTTTGGTCCAGGTCGAAACACACCAAAAAATAAGACGGATTTTCGTGAATTTAAGACATGTACAGGATTTGCTGACAAAATTATATTAATACTTAACACGTTATATTTACAAAAATTTTTAATATTTGAAAGTTTATGAGAATGTCTTTACAGTTATCTAAATACATATGTGGATAAAACCTTCCTATGGGGGTTTAGATAAGCGTACCTGAATGAAATATAATTCAACGTTTCAAAGCCTAAGTCAATTTTGTTTTTTTGAAAAATTTCAAAGTCTTCAAACTGTTAATTGTTTTTTTCTCTTTATTTATTTGTTTCACTTTAAGAATGCGCATTTTTGCTTAATATTGAGAATGTATCTCTAAATAAGAACTGAAGAATAAATTTAAATTCTGCGAAGTTTTACATCAAGTGTTGAATCATTTTGAAATACGCTCTAAACCAAATTCTCAATTACGTCCTGATAATTTTTGTGGGGATCGGCAAGCAGAAGAAACAATTTAACACCAGCGTTACGGAATTTTCCGTACACCTATTGCTACGATCAGCGATCATTTTGACCGCTTGCTCCGAAAAGAAGCTCGCTTTTTGCTAATATCACGCAAATTTAATGTTTATAATGATACATTTTATTTGTTTAGTAAGTAGAGAAAGTAAACGGAATAATTACATGCAACGAAACGACAAGTTAATGTAGCAAATCGATGGATAATTTAATTTAACAAAGAGTTAAAAGAGAAAAAAATCACTCTAGAATAAACTGAACTCCCTTTTTTAGCGAGTGTAATTCTGCACTTCTGGTGCTCCCTTGGCAAAGTTCTTGGTGATGAGACTGCTAAATGACCAATAGGCTCGACCAAAGTACCAAAGCGCCTGGTAGGTAAGGTAAACATCTTTTGAAATTTTGCAGAACATGAAAAAAAAAATTAAGATGATTACTAGAATAACAACTTCACTGAAGCATAAATTAGGCAATTATTTAAATAACTGTCTCATCATTCATTTCATTTCACTTCATTTGAATTCCGAAAACGTTTTAAATAAAGGTTAAAAAACGAGCTTACATGGAAATTCTACGGCTGTTAACACTTTTTTAAGCATCTGCGATTAAACTGACTTAAGTGACTGTGATATTAAGGATAATTTGATATATAAGTTTTTACAAAGTTCATTATTAATCTCAGTTTGAATGAAGAAGTAGAATTTAACCAACTGCGTCGCTTTAGTTAAAGTCTCTAGATTCGTCCCATTCTAAAAAAAAATCTTTAAAACCATATTGAAGTGTAGAAAAACTGTTCTGAGAAACAACCTCGAAAATTTCTCTTAAGCAAAATTATCGAGAGATTGTTTGAGTTTTTCCCAAATATCAGATTTAGCTTATACAATTTCTTTCGGGATTACAAAATAAATTCACAAATTTTAAACATAATTTTCGTTATTTTTTAATTTCCATCATACATGCTGCCTTATATTTTATGTTTAAATATATTTAAAACATATACTAATTAAATATACCCAGATAATATATTCCAAAGTTTATCTACTCCAAAGGCTGAACCGAGATCTCAAATAAGAGATTACTTGTTGATGAAGCAAAACTAAGCATTCCTTTTCAAAAAAGAATGCTAAAATTTTATTCGTCAACAAATGTTTATATTCCCTTTGTAACATACATCCCACACAAACAATCAAATTAATTGTTCTACGTAGATTGAAGGTCATCGAAAAAATAACAACTCGCCCAATATAGACATATGTAAATATGAAAGTAGGCATACGATTATTGAATTCTTGAGCTTTTCAAATAAATAAAATTTTCATTCATTTCCAGCTGTAATCTTAGGATCAAAAATGAAGGCATAGAAATTCTGAGTTTCGGAAGAGTATAAAAGAGTATAAAAAATTTCTGTTTAAAATTCAACGTCAACTTATCATCGTATTGCCGGAAGTATTATAGGTTCGTGTAATTTTGCCGGCTCCTTGAAAAATTAATCCTAAGGTACATGATAATAAATAATTCCAGACGTGGAAACGTTTCACTATATAATCTAACTTTTACACGATAATTTTATCTGATGCAGCAGTTCTTTTATATAATATAATTTTCACTAACACCTACTTTTCATGTGTTCTATTCGTATTAGCTCATACCACCTTATATATTGTCTTTAAATATATTTAAATCTTATATTAGTTAAATTTGCGAGAAAATTTATTTGAAAAATTTTCTACTACAAAATCTGAAGCTTATAACTCTAATCAACATTTACTTTAAATTTGAATCACACAAATTTAGTTCAATTATTAGGTGAGCTCCATAATGTTATACGTATTCAGACATTTGCGTAAGTCTACAATCTGCAAGCCATTATGTTCTCGAAGCTCTGTAATATAGGTAGAACAATTACTTTGATTGTCGCCGGGTGAAATCTGTTGGAAGAGGGATCTGTTCGTTTTTTGACGAATGAAAGCTAAGCATTCTTTTAGCAAATTAAAAGAGTAACTCTTGTCATGCAGATGCAAATTTATTCGCAGCATATTATGATAATTTTAAGCCCTTGAGCATTCTAAATAAAGAAAATCATTCGTTTATCTCCAGCTGCATTCTCGAGTTAAAAAATGAAGGTAAACAAATTCTGAGTTTCGGACAAGCATAAAGTAATTACACATTTAGAAAATTTCTGAAATCTATTAGTATGATTATCTAACTCATAAACCTCGGTAATGTAGCTTTAACAGTAATGTAGCTGATAACATGTTTAACTTTCAACAAAGATTTGTGTTTTTAAATATTTGAAATTTAACTATAACAGAAAACAACCTCATCCTTCAGTACTTTTATTACAAGTCATCTTAGATCAGTGTTACATCTTTTATTTATAAACCACTAGATAGTTTAATGAAATTTAATTGGATTTTATCAAACTCTAGGGCTCTCTAAATAACCGGAGACCGAAAGTCCCCGAAATGTGTTAAGGGAAAAAAGTGGGATATCCTCGAATTCTCTCCTCCCGCCCCCGAGGTGCTCTTCTTTAAAACTGGGGGCAGAACTCAACAGTGTCCTGTTATTACCTGTATGGGGCACCAGCTTGTTTCCAACGATAGGAGTAATCATGATTCATTGCCACAATGAATTTCGTGGGCTTGATTTGATTCCAACAGATTTGTAAAATCAACAACTACTTTTATTTCAGCAAGTGATCGTTTTAGATCACTGTTAGATCTTCCATTATAAACCACAAGAATAGCTTAATGAAATTTATTTGGATTTCATCAAACTCACTTTTTGATTGCAGTTAAATAGTTGTCAAACGCCTGAGTTTTCCATTAGGTTAAGAAAAGTTTACATGTTAGTCGTAAGGTTGACTGTTCACAGATAATTCAACTTTGGAATAGGTTTTACCGAACTCAAGGGGACACAGTTTGCAAATTAGTTTCCCGGGCGGTTTGCGCTACCTCAAGTTAATAAAAGGAATGTGATTTCTGAGCTGATGATACAGCATAATAGAATCCATTGCCTACCAGACTGAATCTCTGTTACGAATTAGCATTTCTAAGTACGAAAGAAATACTAATCCTATAAACCTGTGGTCTTTCTATAAACTGGAGGCCTTCGAAACCATTTACGCGGCCAGCGAATATATTTTGCATTCAGTTAATCATTATAGCATTAAATTTTGAGGAAAGAATTTGAAGATATTTTAAGATTTTACGTTTTGAGTGCATTTTTACATTAGTTTGATTACCATAAAAAATGAACATGAGTAACCGCTCTGAAAATTTAAAAACTGTAATACAAAACGTATTCGAAGATTTGAACATGCATAGTTTATTGTTTTTACGACTTGGCATTAAAATCGTTGATAGCATATTTTATTTTCATAATTATGTTTTACTTTTATTTCATCTAGCATACGGATCATTAAAATCTGGTCCACAAATCGATTGCAGACGTGTAGATTAAAAATATTAAATTGAACAAAATCTTGTAACACATTGCAGATCAATTTTGTTTCACAGTCAGAATAATATTTCCGGATTTAGTTCATTCACGTAAATTATGTCATACATATAGATATTAATATAAATTTTTTAAAACTGAAACTTTGTTACGCAAGAAATCTCAATTATCTGTTTCAATTTCTGTTCAATCAAATTTCTCTTTCTAAACAAATGTCTGATATTATTGTTCATTAATCGACATTTATGTGTAAACCTTTATAAGAATATCTGTTACAACCCTTTAGTAACTCTGAAGCAAATGAATGGAACGTATGCAGGTGGGACTGTCAAATACTTCGGAAATTTAGTTCTTCAAACTTAAAAAATTTCAAATTTCTTCATGAAATGCATCTGCCATGGAAACAGGTTTCGCTTCCATGATGATATCTCCCCCGGGGGTCGACGTAGAGAATTCTGCGAAGCTACTGGCTAGAATCTGTACCTAGGCAGTCTCGGCCACGGGGCTATAAAATTTATGAACTTGGTGGTTCTGAAGGCTCTGGGAAAGGTCACTCATTGGCCGGCCTCGGAGTCTGGCATGTCCTAGCGCGGCGTGGTGCTAGTAACCCGGGGGGTGTCCCCCGGGGTCGCTGGGTAATGTCCCGCTGCGACGGGCTCGCCCGAGCGACTGGCAGGAGCATTAGACGACCGGTGCTGCCTGGTGTCTTATCCAGGTGGTGTGCGGCTCTACTGGAGGGCAATAGTGGAGGTTGAACCTCCACGACGTGCCCAAAGGTAGAGTCGACCTGTAGTGAGATTAAGTTACTCGGAGCAGGGCAGCCGAAATGCTATAGTTCCATGATGATATGGATTCTCAAAATTACGTTTAGAGCTTGAGAAGGTACTTATTATGAAGAATGTTACAACTAATCATTACTTACCAGTTTTTTCGTACCATCTTGCGCTCTATGTATTTTATACTTGCATACGTCTTATAAATCACCAAAGTACTCCTGAAACCTTTTAAAGCAACCTGCGTTGCTTCTTGTAGGCAGAGCGGTGGCTTTCGAATAAATTCTTGTTCTCATTTCTTCTGTTTAGTTTTGTACTTGAATGTTTTCTTCGGTTTCCCGTTACCTGGAAAAGTTATTAGGGACGTAACTCAGGAATTTGATTGAGTGCTTGTTTGACGATGATTCAACACATAATATAAACTTGACAGAGATTCAATGAAATTCTAAAATCCTTATCTAGAGGTATATTCTCGATATTAAGATTAATGCATGTTCCTCAAGTGAAACAAAATTAGCAGTTTGAAAATTGCTTATCTTGGGGGTCCCAACTGCAGGTTAAGCTTTACGCTTCCTTTCTTATTTAATAAAAAATATGCTTAATAAAAAATTATTTATGCTTTTAAAATTTTAATTATGTTTCATTCAGGAACGCTTTTCTAAAGCCCCACAGGAAGGTTTTATCTATATGAGAATTTAAATAACCGTAAAGTCTTTCTGATAAACCTTTCAAATGCTAAAACATCTAAGTTCCAGGTGTTAAGAGTTAAGAGAGTTTTGTCAGCAAATTATCTATATTTTTTAACCTCACGAAGATCCATCCTCTTTCTAGTTGTGATTTGGCATGGATCAAACTACCGATGTTCACAAATTTACTACTCGGCTGCTTCTGGATACCCCACTATAAGCAAAAAAATATTATATAGCAATCGCATTCGTTTTGGTAACCTGAGAGACTGCAAACCTTCTGGGAGCCTAATTTGCAAATTGTATTAACCTGAGTTGAGCAAACTTTATTACGAAGGAAAACAACCTGTAAAAATGTGAACACTCAACCTAACAACTAACGTTCAAAATTATCTTAACCTTTTGAAGAAATAGTGCCCTTAACAGCAATTTCTTTATATTATAAAGCAAGTTTAGTGAAAATCTAAATAAGTGTTGAGTCGTTCTTTTGGTTTATAACAAAATACATAACAAAAATCTAAAACTATGATTTTTTTGTAATAAAAATATTATGACCAGGACGAAGCTATTTTTCTTGTAGTTATATTTCAAATATCTATAAATACAAAGTTTTATTCAAACTTAAATATGTTATCGGTTTTCAATACTGTTAACTCTTACATAGCTTACGAGTAACACAGCCACTATATAATTTCTTTCCTGAGGTGGATTTAGCAAGAACATCCTTGTATTGAAACAGTGGCGATCATTCCACTAGACGAGCTAAATTCCTACTTTTAAGCTCTGCCACACTGAGTGTAAATTTGTATAACGTTCTGATCTGAGCAAAAATGGATGGATGAGCAAAGTAGGATAGATCACCTCGAAATGCAGAAGTTAGAGAAACTTATGAATAGTTATTACACATTTTCTAAATGTCAAATATTTTTATGTTCGTTCCAAACTCATAAATTGTTTGCCTTCACTTTTGAACCCAAGGTTGCTGCTGAAAAAAATAAATGTTTTCTTTTTTCTTATTTAAAAATCACAAAGACTTAAATTGCTCATAATATGCTTTAAAGAAATTCGTTTCCTTATGAAAAGATTTACGAGTTTAATATACAAAAAGCTGAAATTTTGTTCATCAGCAAATGAACATATGATTACAGGCTCAAAACATCGCGGGAAAAATATCCTCAAGGGGAAAGCAAAGCAAGGCGAAAACTTCGCCGTAGAAAATCATCATGGAGGGAAAAAAGCATGGAAAAAATATCGCAGTTCTAGAACATTGCGGTACAAAACATCGTCGAAGAAAATTAAGCGGTTCAAAACTTCGCAGTTTAAAAACATCATCGTCGAAAATATCGCCTTAAAAAGTAAAGTAACCTTCAAAACCGTCGCCTGACGGCCGCGTTTAAGAGGTACTAATGCTTATTCGCGGATTGATTTTTAAGCGCGAGTAAGAATAAGAATATTTTTACCTCTATATTTCATAAATTTGGATTTATTAATTTTTTTGGCTAAAAATGCAAGATGGAAAATTTTGCATTCGTAAGCTGAAAATAAGTAGAAATTTCATGCTATGCACGACTACGTACTTAATGCCACGTTTTCAATGGAATTTAAATTTCTGTAGTTAACTATTAAAAAGTCATTATTGAATTAATTTCTTTTACAAAGTTATATTGGCAGTTCTTCATGCAAATTATAGTTTAAAACATTAGAAAACGGAAGATGAGTAATTGGATTACATTACCTATAAAGTGTTTATGCAGCAATTACCAATTTGTTAATATGATACATTTTGAGTAAAAATTAAGTTTTTTATTTCTGTTTATTCGTCTTCCTAAAAGTGTAATTAATCCTTTTATATACAGCCTCGTTTGGATGTTGCTGCGATTCGTTAGTTATCGTGAAACATGTCGGTTGGAAACTACGTAATATTTCAGCACGGAATTTGGATTTATTGGGTTACTGCAAATTACATTAGGGCTATCTGCCTAATGTAATTTGCAGTAACCCAATAAATCACCACAAAGAATCGGGAAGCCTTTGTGGTAAACGTTCTCAGAAAATGCCTCGTACTTACATTATATATTAAGAAAACCACAAAAATATAAAGTGAGTTCGTGCGCTAGGGAAAACTACCAGCTTTCCGCGATCATACCCATTTGAATAGATTATTAACGGCAACACATTCATTTTCATACGATTTATTACGAAAGTTCAAATTTAAAATTAGATCTATAAAATATAAACTCAAATATTTACAAAAAATTACAATAGCAATAAATCCTCTTGTCATCTATCCATCTAAGACGACCAATGTTTCTGAGAATATAAATAAATATCGATATTAAACAATGCCTCTCTAAGATGATTAAATGGATCGCAGACGAGATTTGGAATGGGCAATGGTTGCTTTAAAGAGGTTGTTTTATGTTTAACTTTATATTTAGATATTTGTATAAATAATTTAAAAATATTATTAAAAATTTCCAGAGACCTTTTTTTCGAACATTTTTTAATTATTGTTTGAACTGTTACAACGAAGTGCTCAGTTATCCATCTTTCTTTCACGAACACTTCTTAAAGTCACCAGTATAACTGTAAAATTTTGCTCTCAAATTTCATCTTTCTACAACGATTAAAGGAAATATTGTAATTACGATAAATTTCAGGTATCACGTAACTGCGAAAATATCCATTTTGTTTAATTCTGAATCCATTTAGACGATTTTTTGTGTATCATAGTATAAGGACAGAATAAAGGATTCGTTGTTTCCAAAATAGATTGTAAAATGTATTCAAAAGGTACCTTTTCCACGACATCTGTACGTATGTAGATATATATGTCTGTGTGCGTGTATCTCGCACAACTCCAAAAACGATTAACCTAGAGTGTTTGAAATATTCTATATATACATGCAGTTGTTCTCCTCCTTTTTATATTGCATACAGCTGTACCAAACGTATATGATATACTCATAAATCTTATTCAGCTTAAAAGTCTCTACCCTACCTTTCTTTTCGCAATCGTTATCGTTGGTACTAATCATATACTTCCATTTATCGAAATGTTTTAAATAGCGAAAATATTCATGTTTTAGCAATGTCAAATTAAATTCTTTTTCGACAAATAAGTAAATCGAAATTTTAATGCAGTCTTCCTGTTCTTAGACTCACATTTGGGAATGTTTTATACTCGTTATATATATATATATATATATAAAAAAATTAGAAGAAATTGACTCTTTCACGACAAAACTTGAGCAGTATATGTAATTCGAAAATCTGTAATTTTCGGTGTCATTTTCAACTTTCTTTTAGGAATCAGTTATCCAAGTTAAAAAGTATAATTCCAAAAATAAGTTTAAATGGTGTGCAGAAAAAGTGTGTATAGTTTTATAGGCCGTACAAGGAAGTTATGCGGCGTCCGCATCAGATTTTTTACGATAGAAAGCATTTAATTTTTCGATTTTTTTATTTGAAAAAAAATTCAAATGTTTCTTATATTTTCTTAACATGCAGTGAATTATCTCCTAAGGGCATTCCGTGGAAGTGTTAGTAATCAGTTTGATACATGTAGACTCAAAGACGGGTTTCCTTCAGATGTTAAATGCCTGTTTCTCGACCTAGCCCAAATAGCTTTTTACATTTTGTTAATTGCAAACGGTCACTCGCGTCACTGCATAGTTAAATTGGAAGTGTTCCGAGAGGTGGTTTGGTTTATGGTTTATATGATTTCGGCAAAGCCTCTGAAACTATCTGCCCAAAGGGATGGATGAATTCGTGGAGGACTGTCTAAGAAAAACTAGCTCGTATACACGTTACGCATGGCGAAAACCACGAAAACGCCCATGAAGCTAGCGCGTTCGGGGGATTTAACTTAGGACCGAACTACTATGTTCAGCGACTTCTATACTCGGCGCAGGAAATCAGTTAAACAGTTAATAAATAATTAAATTTTAGGCTCTAGTTTCATTTGACGAATATTAACGATTTTACCGCGAAAAATTTTAACAGAATATTTTAAATCGATATAAATTATTTAATTATTTTAAAACTACTCAATCTAACGCAAAATACCGTTAAATTAAATGTCAAACACACAAATAGAAGATATAAACCTGGAATATAGATGGACAGAAATAATAAACAAACAAGAAAGAAAGAGAGAAAGATAGAGAGAGGTGAGACTAATCAGAGTAAAATTATTTATGACGAATTAAGATTAAAAGAATTTTAAAATGCAATAATTCAGCAACCTAGTTTTATTTATCTCTATCAAGAAGAAATACCTCATATGGGGAAAATATTATACGTGATAAGTAAAGTGGTAAAAGCATACAGTACCATGTTTTTACTATTTGAACATTTTTAAAGATCTGAATGATAAGTTTATATCAGTCAAATACTTTATTAGTTACTTATCTCAATCTATCTGTACATATATCTATCTATACACACGTATTCACTGCTGGACATTACATGCCCATGCTCGATTCATAGGTCCACTGTCCCACTAAGAGAAAAAACTTTGACTTATGAAACTTACTAGCAAGTCTACCAGAGAAATGAAAATAGGCTTTACATCTAAATCCTGCACATTTTCATGAAACATTAAGATTTTTATTCGTACATTTATTTTTTTATTTTCTATTGAATTTTGTTCCAACAAATATTTCAGAAGTCATTCCTACATGTAAATGCATGTTTGTGTCTTGTAAACCTGAGGCGCACCATTGATCATGTGGATAAGATCGCAGAATACTGGAGGTTTTATCGAACTTATCATCCGAACTGTAATTTCCATTATTTATATACAAAAACGTTTTAGGAGCATAAAAACAACAATACGGATTGCTCAAAAGTCGAATCTTCAGCTCGTAACTGGTGATAAAAAACAATGCACAATAACAAAATGTTACTGTATGATGTTTATTATAGCTTAAATAAACAATTCTGTTTTTGCTCAAACACAGCGTTAAAAATACCATGTGGTTGACATGAAGCCACCAAATTTTCATTTGAATTATGATTCGCATATTATTGCATCATAATATTAGTTAACAGTGAAAAACCTAGGTATTTAAAAAAAACGTAAACAATTTTTTTTTTTTTTTTTTTTGTAAAATGACAATATTTCTCCTTTGGCCACGTTTGAATTATCCCTTTGACATTAGCCATCGAGAAGGTGGCAAGAGGCCTTAATGTTAGAGGAATGATTAGTATTGGCAATAAATTTACAATACTATTATAAGATTAGACATAATAAATTTGACAACATGAATGCATTATATGAAAATAGCAAGGAATTTGCATTCTTATCTGTAGAATGTTATGCTATATTCTCGATTATCCGTATGAAGAATACCCGTCCTGCAATCTGGACCTAGAGGCCGTCGAAGCAATCTTACTCTACCAGCGAATATATTTTCATTCAGTTAATTTGCAGAAATTTTAATCTCTTTAAGTGCAGTTTTACATTATTTTGATTACCAGTAAAAACGAACAGAAGGAACTCATCTGAAAATCTACAAATTGACGTAGAAATCATATTGAAAGATTTGAGGATACAGATGAGACTAATTATATGACCTTTTGCCTTACAATCGTTATTAGGATATTTTATTTTCAAAATTAAGTTTTTGCACTTATTGAAGCTTGTATAATGATCAGTGAAATCGCTGGAAACTTCCGGTATTAAATCAGTGCAAACATTGATTACAGACTTGTTAATTAAAAAAATTAATTTAAGAAAAAAATCATGTAACAGAATACGGATAATCTTTTTTATTCAGAATCAATTTTCCGTACGTAGTTGAGTCACTTAAATTTGTGATAACGTTTTACTAACATTTAAAAAAATAAATGAAACTTATACAAATTGGACTGCCAAATACTTCAGAAAATTATTTCTTAAATTTAAAAAAAAAATTGTTTTTTTCATGAGATATATCTGACATCGAAACAGGTTCCGATTCGATAATGCCATGGATTTTTAAAATTATGATTACAGTTTGAAATTATACTTGTTACATGAAATATTTTAAATAAATGTTTAATGACTAGTTTCCTCGTAAACTATTGTACTGTATGAATTTTAAAGCACAAGAGAAAAGTTGCTGATCTGCTTCGTTGATTTATTTAAATCAAACTGCACTGCTTACTAAATGCAGAGCGGTGGCTTTCAAATTAATCTTAGTTTTCCTTTACTGCTGTTCATTGAAAAAGCTTTTCAAAACTTATTTCACAATTTTGATTTACAGTGTGTGTCACGATGTTTCGACAATTGATACCAAATTGACGTCATTTTAAAGAATTTCCAAAGTCCTTATCTAACGATGCAATCAAAAGTACATACGTAAATCTGATTCTTTATGTAAAAAAGAATTAGCAGTTCCAAGATTTTTAAAACTTTCAAAAAGCATTTATTAAAGCTTTAAAAAGTTGAATTCAGGAGCTGGATTCATTTCATTCAGGAGGTCTTTTCTTAAATCCGACAGAAAGGTTATATCAATTAAAATATTTCAGCAATAGTAAAGTTTTCCTGCTAAACTTTCAAATGTTAAAACTGTCGTAAAACATTTTATAGCCTCGAAAATTTCACAACACATTAATAAATATAGAGAGAAAAATGATTCTTCTTACCTTGTATCCAGCTCAGCATCAAGCGAGATCATACCTAATTAACTTGTAATCCAAAATAGGTGTAGACGGAAATTGTAAGATCACAAAACACATTCTTTATTAATACATAAAAATAGATGAAAATTCATTAGTATTCCAAATACATATTGAAAAATGAGTTATATTATAGAGAGTGTCATATTATTGTCCTTTCCTGAAGGAGTGAGAAAAGTAAGTGTAAGAATAAGCGAGTTACACAGTTAACTCTTCAGCAGGGTTTCCAGTTCACACAGTTTATCGCGCTATTGGCGACAGTCCATCACTATATGCATACCAACGAAAACATGTAAGATAAATTATTGTAATGTTTTAACGTATTAATTATTAATATAGTTTTATCAGCCATTTTCTATAATTTTTAACTTTACGAACGCCTGTCCCATGTTGTTTGGGGACTCGATCTGGATCAAACATCCAGTGTTCACCAGTTGTGATGTTCCCCCACTATAAGCAAAAACGTCGTTAGTCTTACACGTGCTCCAATAATACACGAAGCTGCATAATTATCCTGGTTAATAAGAAAAGAGGAAAAAACTTCTCGGATATTTGCTTAAATATTAGCATTCAGAAGCTATTGCATACATGTTTTCTGTTTGCTTCATTAATGCGCAGGAGTCCAGCCTTTTAGCTTCCCTCGACTACTCTGCAAAAGATAAAATATTTTGGCGGAAAAATATTTTGAATCGAAATTTATATCAATAAATTCGATTTTCCGCTGAAATCATCTTAAACTGGAGGCGCATATATTGACTTAAAACACAAAGATGTTTGCCCACGTTTCGCATTTGCTACACAATGCAAATTTGCTTCTCTTTCCTTAAATATCAATAATTAAAATATATATCTTACATCTTTTAGATATATATAACAGCTAAAATTTAAAATTACAAGGAAAAGAGAATATAAAAATACTAAGACAAATTTTTAAAAAGAGTTTAAATATAAAACATATGCAACTATTAAATTTTAGAAGGAAGTAAGATGTAAATTGAAATGTTAATAAAATATGTTGACATTTCTTACAAATATTTTAAACTAAATAAAATGTGAATAAATTTAAAATAATAAAAACTAAATAAGCAGTATAGGAAAATGCAAATTAATTATTCATTTTAATGCTTAAAATCGACTCGTAAATGGCGACTAATTTACAACATTAAAATTAAAACTAGAGTACTGCCTCATGTTTCGTTCCCTTTGATTTTTTTGAGCAACAACAAATTTTAAAAGAAATATAAAAATGAAAATAATAATATTAATAATATCTTAAAATTAATATATATATTGATATTTATATCAATATATATATTAATTTTTAGAACATATTGATATAAATAGATAGATATGTAGACGACACTGCAGACGTTAATCTGGAATACATGCAAGCGTGGTTACAAGTGAAAATATTATCCGCATGGAAAGCACCATACATTTTAGGAATTAAAGTCCGAATTTCAGGCATTACACTAAAAGGATAACTACCTCAAACAACAAACAAAATTTTAAAATTTTAAAAGCCTCTTCTTCCTTTGAATAATTAAGGAAGAAAGAAACTTCGTTAAGCATGTTTTCCAGGTAATGTAAGGAGTAGCAAAGACGTCGCAAAGCAATCGGACGTTCTGCGTTGAGGTGGTGGTAACTTTTATGACGTCAATTTTCTATAATGATAACTTCATTCCTAAATTAAACAAGAAGTGGTTCTTTTAATCTGCCAAAACGTTTACTTCTCGGATACCCGCTCTATGCAGGCCCATTGCCCGAACGGGCCGGCATCCACCCAGTAAAGTAATGTGTGAATATACTAGTGACTTTTGGGATCTGAGAAGCGAGTCCTTCAAATGAAGCTTAGAAAAAAGCGCGTTTTGTGGGGGATGTAAATATTGGATTTTATATTTTTTTCGATTGAATTCTGTAGTTACGAAACAGTTTCAGGCAGCATTTCTTGTGGGGACGTAAGATAACTTTAAATAGATATTACCGGGTTCTCATAACGCTTCTCTGATTCGGTGCTTTCTGCAGAACGGAAGGTTTATCTGAATCTGGAGTATTTTTATCAGTTGGAGCGAAAAGGTAAGAAAAGTGTGATTGAGTGGTTTATGGAGAAAAGTTTGATTGCAAGATCGTCAAAATGCCCAAATTGTGAAACTGATGTGAAACTACTAGAGCGAAAGAACTGTATAAATGATTTTGAGTGGATGTGGAAAGTTATTCTAGGCGAATGTAAGCATCGAATTACAAGGCCTGTTCGAAAGCACTCGTGGTTTGCAAACAGTAAACTAAACATGTGCGGTGTTTTGCGAGTTACCTATATGTGGTTGGGTAAGTGCGGGAATGATTTTATACAATTGGAATTAGGTATTGCTAAAATACGGTGACAGATTGAAAAAGTTTTTGCAGGGAATTGTGTATGGAGTTATGCTTGAAGGAGAATGATGTTGGCTGGATTGTGAAAATTAGTGAAAATAAATTTGGTAAGCAAAAATAGCATAGAGGGAAAAGATTCGAAGAGAGATGGGTATTGGCTTGCTTGAAAGAGAGACGGATACATGTGTGTTTAGAGTGGTTGAAAGCAGAGGTGCGACTCATTGTTGGAAATTATTAAACAGAATGTTCTGCCTGTATCAACTGTTATATCTGATTGCTGGAAAGCCAACGACTGTCTCGAGTCCGAAGGATATGCTCACCTTAGTCTAACATAATCTCCACAAAAGTCTAACAAAATGCAGACGATTATTTTTGCAATAGAATAAATTTTCCGCACATAGTGGAGTCACGTAAATTATATCAGACTTATTAGACCTTAATATAAAAGTATTAAAATTGGGACATTCGCGTTCATTAATATTGATCAATATTAATATTTAGCTTCGATAAATTTTGAAGAAGATCGGTGATTACCTTTACCTAACGTTTAAACAAATGAATGCAGCTTATACAGGTTGGACTCTCAAATACGTTGGTAATTTAGTTTTCCAAATTTCTTCATGCAATATATTTGATATGGAAACAAGTTTCGTTTCGATAATGCCATAGATTTTTAAAATTATATTTAGAGTTTGAGATTTTACACGATATGAAACAAATTGATAACCCAATTATTATAGTATTAGTTTTTCGTCTATCTGTGTGCTATTTAAATTTAAAATTATTAATAACTCGCAATACAAATTCTTAATTCTGCAAATTTTTTAAGTCAAACTGCTTTGCCTGCTTTTGTTGCTGTTTTTGTTGAAAAGTTCAACAAAGCGGTAGCTTTGCAATAAAATGGGGTTGTTTTATTTTTACTATTTTTTTGTATTCACATTGTTAGGTTTAGTTTGCCTTTCATCGCAAAAGTATTCAATTCCTGAACACGCGTGTGTGACGATGATTCAGCAAGATGTAAAATGGACGGGATTCTAAAATAATAGGTCTAGGAATGCGTTCTCAATAAGATGCGTAAATGCGCATTCTTTAAGCGAAACAAAATAACAATTTGAAAAGCTTGTATTTTTTTCAAATAATTGATTTAGGCTTTAAAAAGCTGAAGTTTCGTTCAGGAGCGCTTTTCTAAAGCCCCACAGGAAACGTTTACCTAATCAACCATTGAAATAACTGTGAAGGCTTTCTGCTAAACGTTTAGATGTTAAAACATATTGCAAGTACAGCTTGGTAAGTATTAATGTAGTTTTATCAGGAAGTTTTCTATTTTTTTTTTATCCTCACGAATATCCATCCTATTTCTTTTGGTGATGCGTACTGAATCAATCTACCAGTGTTTAGCAATTTTGCCCGTCGTCTTCTGGTAGATCCCCCACTATAAGCAAAAAAGGCTTAATATTTAATTTTCTACGTACTCCAATAATTCACGAAGCTACATATATACGGAGGCAAGTGATTAAAGAAAAGGGAAGTTTCTCATTCTGGGATACTCGCTTAAATACAGGCATTCAGCACCTGTAGCACAGAGCGGGGTCAGGGTAAAGTTGCTTACGTCTATGATCCTCATTCTTCGATTCTGGTCCGCTGTTTAGGGAGATTATATTTCAAACTCATCTAAAATTCACACTATTTTGCTCGAATGTATTTTTTATTTATTTATTTTTGCACAAATCACTTTATTTATAACTTTTCACATAAAACAGTAACAATATCTCGATCATTACAACACCAAGAAACACTGCGAATCTACTTAACGTCATTGTTATACATACATACATTCATCGTAGCCAGTTTAAAAAAAAAAAAAAAAAAAAAAAAAAAAAAAAAAAAAAAAAACTTCAGAAACTTTCTTTTTCTATTCTTGTCGGTGTGGGGGCTCGATCCGTTCCCCAAGAAAGGAGCATGCGTCTTTAGCTGGACGTAGGATTTTTGGTAACAGACATCGATTCTATATGTTACGTTTATTCTGAAAAAAACTTTTTTTGAATCTTTATCTACCAGTTATATATATACCACACGCAAATATGTCATAAAGTATTTAAAAACCCATACCGCATCAGTATTAAAATGGTGGTTTATCGTTTTGAATAAGACTGCTTTATGAATTTAGGTAAAGCGGTGCCTGTCGATTATACTATATTTTATTTTTGCGTTTTAGATTCGTAGCTATGTATTTTAGCGTGTCGTTCATCCAGAAATGTTTTTCGAATTTAGTGTATGTGTGAAAAGTATCCACTATTTAAATGTTTTACGATGTCTGGGACATTAGTGTCTGGAGCGCTGTGAGCATCCACTCTTTTTTGCCTATGAAATACTCGACGAAGACTGGAATATCAAGTCCTACACAGCATTTCTTCACTAAAGTCAGAAAATGCAGAGCCCAGACAGAGTTCCGCTCAGCCCGCATACTAGGAGTATTTCACTCAATTGAACTGTATTGAAAAGCATACTCAGGACTTTACTACTTTTGACGTTTACGTAGTCGGATTCAAATGATTATTTTCTCGCTCCTGCCTGGACGTCATCTCATCACACTCTCACTATTAATCTCAAGTGTTCACATCTTTATGGTGAAACTATTATAAACAGTCGTTATGTGTAAGGCTCCTAGAGGGGTTCCGTGATAAGCTCTGGTAAGTGTAGGATAAATTCCTGCTGAACACCAGAATACGCAACTAAAGCATCGAGCGTCCACTAGGGGATTGGGAAATTCTCGTGTTCGCAGGAACAGGATTTCTAGAGAATGAGGTTTGAAGAAACTTTTGCGATTCCGTGGAGAATACGCTTTCGCTGGATATTATTATTTACTCGGGAGAAATTATATATAAAATGTATCCACTTCGTATGCTTGCGAACTTGTCTTTTTTCCCAGAAAACTCATTGTTTAATGTAAAACACAATTTACTACCTCCATTCTCACACATGTATGGTTTAAGATCTTATTTCGATTTGTGCGTATGAGTGTTGCGAATATAATTACTGATTAACACAACGTACTACATCGGTGTCCTACGGATCCAATTATGTCTTGTATACCACATCAAAGGTCTGATCTGTGATGGGATTGCAAAGAAAATTTTTCGTAAGAGATAAGCAACTGACGAGGAGAGAACTGTTTTGTATTAATCGTTTTATTTTTTTTTTAAGCTTAAGTTGCTTTGCTTATTTCAGTTTTGATTTGTAATTGAAGTTTTAATTTTTTTTAAAGTTGGTTGTAAGTTTAAATTGTAACTCTTGGTAAACTTTAATTTTGTTTAGGTTGCTTTAAAAGTTCTGAGTTGAAGTTGTTTAACTTTAATTTGAGTTTAGGGACTTAAGATTTTTGGGTTTTGTATCTTGTTGTTTTGACCCTTAAGATTGTTTAACTTTTAACTTTAATTTTATTTTAAAGCCTTGCTGTTGCACTTTTGGTGTGTTAATTTTTTTTTCTTAACCTTAACTAATTTAATTTGTATCCCTCTTTCTTTTAAAGTTAAACGAATACATACTTTCTAACTGGCGGTAGAAGAAAAAAAAAATGATTGCATTTGCATTTCATTTTGGATAATATATGTGTAGAATTGTTGCTGAGGAAACAATTATTACAGTGCTGACATTTTTATTATGAATTATAATGTTGTGTAATTAGTAGCTTCATTTTTTTAATTTCCCAAAGTCATTTTGTATTAACTTGGCTCAGAGATTTTTTACCCCTTGCCCTCGGCTTGGATTTCTTTCATGGAAACTCTTATCAGCGGTTATACTGCACCCCAAAATTCCTTTCCTAAACGAAACACCACATGTGGGGGGGGGGCGAAGTGCAGGATGGATATACCATATCTTTTTCACGAAAAGAGGACCCTGTTTTGCTGGACCAGGCAAGCATGGAGATGTTCTACAGCATACTTACGGTGGGGGAAAATATCCGTTGAGCTAGAAGATCTGCATTATCGACTGGGACCCTGGGCGAGGCTAGTTTCTTCCCCCTCTCTGTTTCCGTCTGCAGATCTGATGACACATTGGTGTGGCCTTGGAAGTTGAATGATGGAATAGCGAGAAACGGCTCGTCTGGTAATCGGGAAAACCCCTTCCCGTGAAGATTCCTAGCGTTGGGTTGCTGGTTTTGGCTTTCTGCTGATCAACATCTACGCCAAGTTTTCAAGAAACGCGCCAGCTATTAAACGGCTGAGCAGTGTTTTTCAGGGGGAGACGGAGAAAAGAAATTTCATGAGAACCTTCGAAGCACCAAAAAAAAGATGTCAACTTTGCCGTGCAGCTTGGAGGGCAGCCGCATCGTAGACGTAGCAACGTAAAATAACCTGCACCGAAGAGAGGCTTCAACATCTATAATTCTTGCGAAATTACGCTTTCATTGATGGCCTGTGGAGGGAAGACCTGTGTCCTACTGGGTGGAGGCAGCAATAGGACGGAAGCCTGGCCTCCGAAACAATAGCCTTTGCTAATTTTATCAACGTAACCTTTTTTTCTACTTCCAGATCATTTTCCAAGTTTCCCATGAGACCAAATTGTTCGCCGTCGCCGTTCGCCTGTATCAAGTAACCTAAAAAAAAAATTGTATGATGGACCCCAAATCCGGAACTGTGAAAAGTATATGTTTATATATGTTGAAGAAGGGTATGTCATCCTTTTCTGTTGTTTCCTCAGGTTTTTAAATGACCGGTCACCACCAATTTAAAATGTAACTGTACTCTTACTAGTATCTCTATAAAATAAACGTTAGTTTGATTTTATTTAACCTGTTGTAATTATTGTAATTAACTCTTTACACTGCACCTTAAACATAGGACAGGTTTTGTTTTAAAACACAACGCAATTTTGAAATAAGATTTGTTTGCATATTTTGTTTTTATGTTACACTATGATAACAACTCTTATACAGTTTCATGATGGATACAATATTGGTTGAAATGTTCTGTTATGTTACACATAACACACAGTTACCTACCTCATAATCTAGTATGAACTTTGACAACAGTTATTTCACGTAAATTATGTTCAGTAGTAAATGTTACGCATGAATTTCTATAATGTTTTTATATAACAGAACAGATTGGCGTGCTTCTAAAACTGAAGACAGGGGGATGGCTGGCGACCGGTCGGTATCGATACTGGTAGGTCTCTCAACGTTCACCCATTTGGCAAAGACACAATATCAAATTGAATAGTAAAAGCACTAGGAAATTAAGCTTTCTCATTTTTCAGACTAATGTTTCAGGGTAGTATGCAGCAAATGAGCGCGTAGATCCTAAAAAATTTATCTACCTCAAGAATGTCGTACATCAGGATTTCTGCAAAATTTTCTAGGTTATTTCCTAAAGTTCGTTTATGAAATCTTCCATTTATCCGTGCGGTGAACTGTTTGATTTTTTAGATCCGAGTTCAGGCTTCTGTTCCTTATTAAATAGGGGGCACCTGTGAAACTCTAAAAGCCTTATTTTTCCACATATGAAGTTTGTTTTGTAGCCTTTCTCACTGGCAGTACTCCGGCAGATGCATAGACAATAATAGGCCTAATAGCCGTGATAAAGATACTTCTCTTCAAGTTACTAGAAAGCTAATCATTTTAGGCAGTTGGAAAAGGGTGAAATTATCAAAATCTCTCAAGCACACGTAGTTCAACCGAGATCAGATGTCGAGCGGTTGTCTGCAGAGTGTTTTCTAGTTTTCGATACCTGGCGTAATTACGAGACATCTTTTGTAAACACAACTGAAAGAGAAAGCTTCCAAACAGAAAGGAAATAGGGACCAATCAAATAGTTTGATCTACTTCCCGGTCAGAAGAACTCCCTTGAATGCAAAGTCGTGTCGCTGTACTCCCATGAGGCAGACTGAATTCGAATGCTTTCCGTTATTCAAATATTGCTTAAATCTGGCCGCTTTCGGTACATATTTATGTAGGGCTGATGGGAACTCTAAAAGGTATCTCATCTTAAGAATTCCGTCACGCGATTTAATCTTTTGTAGTGTTGTCAAGAAATTCAAGATAGATTTGCAAGGAACAGCTAGATTTTAATTCATTTCTTGCTCGATTCCTACATTTATCTATTTTTGCATTTTCTAGATCAGTGTATCTCAACCGCCGGTCCGTGGGCAGTCACCGGTCCGTAAGAAATATTTGCCAGGCTGCGAAATATCCAGAGCGTTCAAAATCCAAAGCGTCATCGGCCGACAACCGATATTGAAATCACACTTACATTACAATAACAATAGTTTACTAAATTATTTTTGTCTTCATGATTTATTTATGTGAAAAAATTGTGCCAATGAATCGAATTATTAAACTTACCGGCCCGCGAGAACGTACCGAAATATTTTACCGACCCTTGGTGTAACTCCAGGTGAGAAACACTGTTCTAGATAATCTAAGACCAATCTTTAGTCTTTCATGCCAATAATTAATTATGCCACAAACTGGATTTTGAACATAAGATTATGTAGGCCGCACGAACACAAAGAAGGATATTTCAGAACACATTACTTCTCAAAAGAAAAAAAATGAAAATATCTGTGAGAAATTAAACTTATCCAGTTTACAGTTTGGATGAACACAAATAAGCAATATTTTAAAATTAAGACACAATAACACGCCGAATAAATAATTATAACTTCATTTGCGGTTTTGCAGCTGAAGATGGTGGTTCGGTAAAACCATCGAAACTAGTTCTGTGAAAATTTTGTAAATATAACGCTGATTTTTGTTGTTTAAGCAATATTTTGTTATAAGATTTACTTTTTCTAATTTCCTAAACTTGTAGGAGTAGCCATTTCTTTTCCAGAGTGTTAACATCCTCCTCAGACCTCTGACTTTCAAGGTGACGTTGAGCAGATTGAAGTTATTTAAAATTAAATTTTTCTTCAATGCTTTTAATCGAGAACATGATTGCTTATTCGCAAATTGTGTTTTCATTCTTTGAGTGTTTTTTTTTTTTTTTTTTTTGTTGTTGTTCGAGAAAATTGTACATTTATGACTTTTAATTAAAGATCTTGATTCTTTGTATCTAACAGTAAATTGCGTCGGATTATCTGATTTTATCAAAGAGATGAACACTATCTACCTGCGGAGAACCATACTCCAAAGTCTTCTTCTAAATGAAAACTCAGATTTGATTCTCTATCTGCGTTTATATTGTTTTTTCCTGCCTGCCAAGAAATCTCTAGAACCTTGCATTTCTCGAAATTACTGAATGTCGTACAAGTTACATATAAGGGCAGGATATGTTTAAACTTCAATGTAGGGATCACTTATAGTAGCAAATACTGTTATACAGAACACGCAAATGTCACCAAATGATCACTTACTTTAGTGACTATTGGCAATATCTCGCCGAATTTGACGATGAAAGTAAGTCGACAAAGCCATCACCAGCTTGCAAAAATCTCGTCATTATAGCGAGATAGTTATTTGCTTCACTGTTAAATAGAATTACTCTGTTATATAATGTTATATATGTCTATAACAAAGTTTTTTTCTCGAGTCCATTCATGTTACATTATGTAAAATTTGTAAAAATGTACACTATTGTAACCAGTGTCCTCTCTAAACTGCAAGTGTATGCACGCTCTCTCGTTACGGAAATTTAGAGCACAAGAAAAATTAGCAAGCGCGCAACCACACATGACTCTAATAAAACTAACAGTAAAAATAATAATTATAATTTCACACAAGTAATAATACTTAAATTTCTCACTTTAAAATATATTATATTAAATACACTGATTATATATTAATTGGTATTAAATACACGGGCTTTGTGTTGCCCCATACAAGTGCACGAAATGATGACGGTGCACTTGCACGTTTTACTAATTAATAGTTAATATGTGCTTTGTTCGATAATATATCCAATCACATAGCTGCTTATGCATTGCACTGTAATTTCATATATTTATATATGAATCCTGAAATTTCGTAAATCTAGGAAAACCTGAAAGTGAATTTAAAATCGAATGTCTTAATGAAATAAATTAACTAAAAGTAAATTTGCAAATTCCATTTCGGGAAATATTTTTATACGACAAAGAAACTGGAATTATCTTTTTTAGCTGTTGTGATGGACATGAAAATAATGATTTTGTTACTTAAATAAAAGAAAGACGGTGATCGGAAACTAGATTTTTTAAAAGGGCATATAAATAGTAAACCTCATGTACAGACGCTTAACAAATTCAGAAGCAAAAATCTCTAGCTACCGGCAAGAGGATTAGTACGTTTATTAGATGGGACCGGGGACCAATAAGAAAAGAAAACATCCATTCCTGAAAGAAGTGAAAGTATTGACTGATAATGCATAGCTTGCAATTAAAACGAAGGCTTCTGAGTAGTAGGAAGAGACAGATTGATTCTGTCTGTACATGTTACTTAACAACAACTATTAATACTCGAGCGTCTAGCTCGCGCACGATGACAAGTATGCGTGGAAAAGATGAGAGCGTGAAACGTGAGAGAAGTCTCCGCTCCGAGAACATATTTTATCGCTGCAATCGGAATTCGAGTCTAGCCTTCAGTGTGGGCGGATTAGCTATTTGATGACCTCAACTGGATTGAAATAAAATGCATTCCGAATGGCTAGATAAATCAAGCATGGAGATATCCGCATTTCAATATCCTAGACAAACTTGACCCTAAAAATGAGAGAAACAACGTAAACTTTCTTTTTGATTTGATACAAGAATATGAAAAAAAAAAAAAAAAAAATTAAAAATTAAAAATTTCGGAAAAAATAAAACTTTTTCTATTTTTGCTTCTCTATTGTGGATACAGATATTGCTGAAATTTTTTCAAAGAAAATACACAGAGGTGCTGTATGACATTCAGCTTAATAGAAAATAGATGACGATTCTTTGTTGAAATTTTATAAATCATGCGCACCGAGAGACTACTATGCCTCACTGCATAGTCACGCGTTATTCATTGTCATCATTATTTGGTTCTAGGTATATGTGTATAAAAATATTTTCAATCGTGAAGCATATTTAAAGTAAAATTAGAACAAGAACATATTGAAATCTTACTGATAATTGAAAACCATCTCAATCGAACCAGACATTAATGCATTAGTTTCTCAAATTTAAGGTCGAATTTTACATTAATTTCATGATTTGTTGTAGTTACAGCCAAAATTTACAATGAAATTTTATATATGAAATGTGAAATAAAATGTCAAAATATTTCTGTGTTTCTGTCACTGCATTGAAAAAATCATAAATTAATTATTTTTTTAAAATTTATTTAATGTACTTCTAAGTTTATTTTTGTCATCAGCCATCGTCAATGTAAGGCAGTGACGTTTTGCTATATTAATCAAGTAAATCACTGATTCACTTAAATTTTCTATATATGCGCTACATATTTCTGTATACCCGCTTTCTTGCATATAGCCCACAAAGAGCAAATTTGAAACATCGCAGTCAAACCCCTTAATTTCTCTATTACAGGTGAAATTTAAAAAAATTTCCTTCAGCAGTTAAACCTGAGAAAATCCAAGAATTTTCAATGAAACTTACGCAATTATGTGATTTGTATATTTAGAAGGTCACGAGTTTCCAGTGATATTAAGAAAATTATTTGTTTAGCCCAAAATATCTCATCTTCTTCCAGTGTCGCCCAGGGAAGCTAAAAGGCTGGATTTCTCTGCATCAAAGCATCAAAGAGAAAGGTGCCTTTATGCTGTATAGCTGCAGAAAGCCTGCATTCAATCGAGAAGAGTATGAGAGGTTTGTCTTTCTTTGATCATTTCCCAGGGTAAATATGTGCTTCATGTACTACTGGAGAACGTGGAAATTTAAATACCAAGTCTTTTTTTTATTATAGTGGAGGACCCACCAGCAGCCGAGCGATAAAATTTCTGAGCACTGGTAGTTTGATCCAGGTCGAATACTTCTGCTTCACCTCAACCAACGTCTAACGATGTCATTACCTCAACGATTAAAATTTATCAGCGAAAAGCAAGACATACGGATCTCCACTTTAATTTTCCTTCACTGCTGAATCTACTGTTGAACATTGCAGTTGAAAATTCCAACCTGCAGAGACCAAGAGCAACTGATTCTCATTACTAAACATGATAAAAGCCGGAAAACGGATATGTTCTTGAAATCTGAATGTGCCACAAGCAACTTCCATTCGTCACCACAAATATATACCTGAAGCAACTAACTTGTGGGAGATTAACAACAGAATGTAATTAGGGGCAGTAAAGCATATTAGGAATATCTGCCTGAGAAAGCAAACCTTCTGTCTCCACACATGACAGATTTCTACATTACCTGACAGATCTTTTACCGATGGAGCCATCATTTCACCGTCATCAAAGTACTCTTTGTTAGTTAACTTATCCACAACAGGTGGTAAAGCAATTAATTATATCTGACACAATCTCCTTAGAAAACATATTTTCTGTGTCTCTTCGGCGGTGCGAAACACTTTAGGTCCGGAATTTCTGGAAAAAATGAAAAGGGAAAAAATAATATTAATTATCACTTACTGCCAGCGATCTATAGATTAATTGCATTTTTGTCGGACAGTCAGACAGCGATTCAGGCAATTGAAGATTACAGAAATAAATCTCCAATTGTACAAACAACAACGAGCGTTATATATTTAGCTCATATTCATCAGCTCATAAAAGACAATCATTGCAGAAACAGGCAGCCATTCATACAAGAATATATCAGATATATATTGAGTGTAAAGCAATCAAGACAAATTATAACGAAAACTATGATGCAGCTCATGGAATATGATAGTAAATAAACATGCTAAAAATATTTAAATGTAATAGTTATATATGCATCCAATGGGATCCTGAGTCAAACGAATAAAAATGTACCTATGAACAACGCAATATAAATAGACACCAAAGCATTATAAAAGTACCAATTGGAATTTTAACATAAAATAATTAAAAATGCATATAAAGAAACGTCTAATACATGCCTGGAACCGGCAAGATGGACGGGCGATCGAAGAAGAAGAAAGATGAGAGTGCTTTCTAGTTGATTCCTTGCTGTGCCGATTCCGTGCCCCGTGATGGATGTTGTGCTAGAACAGCATTGCGACGGAGCAAAACTAGTAAATCCGTAGGTGAAGTTCCGCTCCTTCATCCATTTTTCAATGTCCCTGCTTATTTAGGATATTTAGGACACCGTGAACAACATTCAGCTTCAGATCCTTGTTGAAAGGTGATGCGACATAGACCGAGAAAATATAGTACAGATAGAGACATTAAAACCTAATTCCGTAAGAGGGCACTTGACATGCATTATTCTTGTAGCTGTGGTGTCTAAGATGACGCCTACTTAAATGGAGACACAGGCGACGATGATAGCCCTGAAACATTTGTTATCGTAGAGAATTTGTATCAGAAACAGGAATCAGTCATTTAACATTTTAGCAAGAAACGCCCGACATTGAATTATGTGTGCAGTTGTCAATTCTATGTCAGGGCATTTATTACAGTTTCTACAGGCTTTCTACCCTCTGTCTCCATTTCTAACTCTCTGTGATGACCATATCTAAGCTTTATAGTTTTAGTTATAAGTCGAACATCAATGAATGAAGCAGCAACTTCTTATGAAGTTGTTGCTTTAATGGAACTGAAAGACCCTTTAATCTGTATTTGGTCACGGCATTTGCGTCCGAGTTGACAACATTTATATTATTTTAATTGAGATTTCGAGTTTCTTTTACCAGTTTATCTGCGTTCTCGTTATCTGTGATGGTGGTCTTCCTGCACTCCTTTCTTGCGGGATTTCAGACAAAAATTCGTCCTGGCGGAACAGCGTCTTTTTCTTAGAAACGTTTCGCTTTCTTCGTAAATCTAAAGAAGCCCATGCACTTCGTGGGTTAATGACCACTTTTTTTATCTTAATTTGTCCATTTCTTGACCTGTTGTCCGAACGGTGAGAACACTTCACCCTTTCTTTGCCTCGAACCTTAGCTGACTCGACGGGGAAACTTCCCTTTTTCATCTGTACCGACTCCCTGACTTTCGTCTCCCTTCTTTTG
Source organism: Stegodyphus dumicola (assembly GCF_044657685.1). NCBI lineage: Eukaryota > Metazoa > Arthropoda > Arachnida > Araneae > Eresidae > Stegodyphus > Stegodyphus dumicola. Next base: position 4,690,058 of record NC_140778.1, on the reverse strand, counting down.
TTTGGCTTAACGGCTGCAGCTCGTTGGGGCATCTTCGATTGCATTATCTTTACCAAAGATCTTTATATTATGGTAAATCAACTGAGCTATTCGATTACCCAATAAGTAGTATTCCTGATTGAGATCTTGGCTAATTACTGCTGCTTTGGTAATTACCTTCCCAAAATTCTCTCCTTCGAGTTCTACTTGTGCAAGACGCAACCGAAACGGTTGCGGGTCCAAAGGTTGCTTGATCAAGACAGTTTTCTTTAACATTTCTGATGTTACATAATCCCTTCCTAATAAGTCAATAGTGGATCAAGTATCTCTAAACATTTTAATCTTTCGATCGTTGACTTTCACAGTATAATATATGGGTCAAGCCACATGTTTGGGGTACCCAAAATATCCAAATTATTTACGACTTCCATGGATTTCCGTCGTAGCTTTTAATCGCGGGCACCGGTATCGGAGATGATTCTCCGAGTTGCATTCATAGCATCTACGTGCTCTCCGTTTTTCGAACACATTTGGCTTCCATTTTTCGGCAGCAAACAGAACTTAATTTATAAATAACATATGCCTCTTAAATTTGAAAAATTGACATTAAAATTCGGTTTCTCAAACCATTCAGGGTTATGAGTGACCTATCAATTTAAACATATAAATTTCACAGAGCAATTTCACATAATAAAATAAATACTGCCTCTACACAGGTTTATGCCCAAATTGACTTACCCCGTTTTGAAGACAAGCAGACACACATCTTTCTAATCAATTTAGAAGCACTTGATCGTAACTATGGCACTAGTATTTGTTTCCATTTTTATATCACTAAAGAAAACACACTTTTTTTCACTTAGCAGGGAAATCACTATTCACTGAACACTATTCAGGATGCTGCAAATCACTTCATACTAGGTGTCACAGTTGGAGGTACTTCTTTCCGGAATCGCGTATGCAGAGGTAAGATCGCCGAAACTTGCTATTGTCCACATAAGAGAAAATTTTCTTCTGTCGTTTTGCAGCCACATTTTGCACACAGTTTTCCACACAGTCTTTGTCGTAGCTGACACTGCGCGGGGAACGGAGAAGTCTCAATTACTTCTTCCTCCAGGATCCACATAGCTACCACTATTTTTACACATAGTCTTTATAGCTGTGACGAATTCGAAAGACAAAAGGTAGCGTAATTGATTTTATTTGGGTTCTTTCTAGGCTATGTGCAAAAAAATAAAAATAAATAAACTTATAAAATATTGTTCTCACAGTAGGGTGAATAAGTTCCTGTTTAGATGAAAGTTCTAATTTGGAAATAGTTCAAGATGAGGATAGGCTCAATATGAGTCTGTCTTGAATAAATCAAATCTCTGCCGGTGGTTGCCGGACTGAGCTGTGTCCGGGCAGGATGCTGTTCGTAAGGTAGCGGCGAACCCGGCTACCTCGCTGTATATCTCTTGCAGAGATATTAGTATCGCTCTACGCAGAGAGAAGCAAAAATTTGCTCGTGGCCGAGCTGGAACAAAAAACCGAGAGAAGGTTTCTCTCTCTATTTACTGCAACTAACTCTAACTTTTTCCTCTCTTTGAAAATGCGTTCCATGATTTTGTTCAAGTTGTCGGGAAAACTTCCAGGATCCTTATTTGTCCGTAAATTTTAGAAGCGCCTCTTAATTGGCGAGAGCACTTTGATTAAAAACTGGATATGATGAAGAGAGCCTGGGAAAAAGTCCGTGGGAAATTTTCGATTCCAACTGGGGCTCTCAAACCGGGTAGTCTGAAACACTGAACCTATAAACTGATGAAAGGGAACTGAACAATGTCTCCTTTCGAACAACTACAAGAGGAACAAAAAGCTGAGATTGTTTTGTGACTGCTGGTCACTTCCTCTTTCCGAAAATTCGCTAAGGAATGCTCTGTCCGTGCGAACTTTCGAGGTGGTCATTCCTTTTCTCAGAACTTCATGGTGGTTGATAAAATAGCTTAAGATGTTATAATATGTTGAAGACGTATATTAATAGAGTTTTATAATATATGTTCAGTGGAAAAAATCTACTAACATATAACATGCATTAAAATAATTGAGTCACACGATCAATAAGAAATCATGGTTATTACCAAAATAAATAAGGACAATATACAACATAATAAAGACTCAGAAATGAATGAAGACAATGTTTAAAATAAGTAAGGACTACGTACAACTCCTTACACTCTCACATCATCGCCACTACATAAGCATTAAACATGTTGCAACAATAAAATGAACAAAAAAGAGGGAGTCTGAGCAATCCATTACTCCAAAAAAAGCATATGACTCGAGCATATACAAGTATTAGTATATAGTATGAATCACAACCACCACACTAAAAGTTGTACTAAACTACAACACACTAAAAAATACAATACTTTAAAGTTGCTAGGTAAAGAATTCTGAGAACAAAGAATCGCCACAAAATAGAATCTCACTCAGAAATATTAATTTTAATTTCGCTACAGATTTCTAAAGTGCATAAATTTAGATATTCTGGAAATTAAGAAACACAGAAGAAAAACATTAAAATTGTCTTAGGAAGTTTGTCACTGTAAGTTCAATAAGCAATTATAAATTTTTCGAATAAAATGTATATGAAAATTTAAATAAAATACTTTTAAGTGCTTATAAGAAATGTCGTAATCTAAAAGTTTTCTTTTATCAATGGCGGCCCTCAGCGGACTTCGGCTTCGCCACTACTAAGTGATGGTCACTTTATTACGGAGGCACATAACATAGGTGGGCCACATTTGCCTCCTAGGAAGGACAGTTACAACCATGCCTTCTCCGAGGTTCGAATCCGGGACCTTTGGTACTCTAGCTCGACTCCCCAAACCACTATACCGGGTGAGCGATCTAAATAAAAGTAAATGTAAACGATCTAAATTTAAAAAAAATGGAAGCAATCCAATTTAGAGTGGGCACTCAAAATTCAACATCTTTTTAATCTTGTGTGGATGTGATGAACTCACGAAATGATTAAAACCTATTGTGATAAGGTCACATAAAAGAAGAAGAGACTGAAGATTAATATGGACAAGGATGTCTCGTGAGGATAAGCTGAAAATTATTATTATTTAACTTAAAAATACGTTTTCAATAGTTGTTAAAATAGTCTTTATTAAAGTAATTAAATCGTCGGCAATGTTAAAAACGCAAGCTCGAGAGCCACGAATCGCTCTCGCACGTAAAATGTATAGAATTTGATTTTAAGGAAAATATTTAGGTTTTTCTCTTCTGAAATGTACGTAGCCATTTTCTTTTGCGGCGTTCAATAAAATTTTCATGTGGTGTATCATTAAGGTTTTCATTAAGGTGTATCATTCTTCTGTGTGTCACCCTCAAAGCAATTCTGTTGAAAGGTTGCATTCCACCTTGAAAAGGGTATTGAAGTCTTTGTCCTTGGACAGCGGGAAGGACTGGGAAGAATGTTTGCCATGTGCTTTGTTCGCCCTCAGAACTGTTAGCCATGAGAGCACAGGTTTTAGTCCCTGCGAGTTAGTACATGGAAAAATTTGAGAATGCCTCAAACGATTGTGTATGAAAACTGGCTAGAGGAAGAAAGTTCAGACCCCACTGGGGTCGAGTATGTTCTAGACTTAATAAACAGATTAAAGAAGTGTCAGGAGCTGGCTGTAGAGAGGATGAAAGAGTGTCAGAGCAAAAGGAAACTCTGGTATGATCGCAACGCTGTTACGAGAAGGTTTAAGGTCGGAGATCTCGTGCTTGTTTTAGCCACGTCTAAACCACACAAAATGGCTCTGAACTGGATAGAGTCAGGTAAAGTAACTAGTGTGATTTCCGAAACCAATTATACGGTAGAGATTCCGGGTAAGCGTAGCAGTGATACCATTTATCACGTAAATTTGATGAAACCTTATTATTAGCGCCCCGAGTTTGTGAATCTTGTGATGGAGAAGGTCATGGAAGATATTGAGGGAGAAGTGGATATTCCTTATCCCTTGTCTGATCCAACTCAGGTAGATTTTTGGAAAATAGTTGGATATAGTAAGCTAGAAGAAAGAGCTTCGGCAGAGGAAATAGGAAAATTCCAAGAAGTTATAAGCAAGTATGGAGCGGTGTTTTCGTCCGACCTCGGCTGTAAGTTTTTGGTCGAAATGGATATTAAATTGTTGAACGAGACTCCGGTTAGAGTCAGGCCTTACCGAATGTCGGCGAGACAAACCGACATCCTAAAAGAGGAAATTAGGCGGTTGCTTGAGTTAGGAGTCATAGAAGTCGGGCAATCTGATTATGCTTCGCCTATGATCTTAGTAGAGATCCCAGGTAAAGATCCTCGTCCTTGTATAGAATACAGAACATTAAATTCAAACACTGTAACTGAATTTTTCTCTCTTCCCAATATTAAAGAAGTGGTAGAAAAAGTCAGCGCAGCTCCATTTATCACAACCACGGATCTAACCAAAGGATGCTTCCAGATACCACTCACAGAGCGTGCACGGAGGTATGTTGCATTTGTGACATCTTTTGGATCTTTCATCCCGAAGAAAATGATGTTTGGGCTTTTAAATGAGCCTCTCTATTTTTGTAAATTGATCGCTTAAGTTTTAGGAGGGCTGGACAATTTTGTTCTACCGTATATTGACGACATCGCAATCTTTTCGCCGACTTGGGACAGGCATATGAAGGATTTGGATGTGGTTTTTAGGTCGCCTTCAGGTGGCCAAATTGACTGTTAAGCCCTCGAAATGCAAATTCGCACAAGACCATGGGAAATTTCTGCGTCATGAAGTAGGGTCTGGGAAAAGGCCGCCTAGTGAGGCCAAGATTCAAGAAATCAGAGATTTTCCGATCCCCACTACTAAAACACAGATACGTAGCTACCTTGGTACTGTGGGCTACTATGCAAGGTACATAAAAGACTAAGCCCGTATTGCGGCACCTTTGAAAGACGCTTTGAAGGGGAAAAACAAAAAAGAAAAAGTTATTTGGACAAAAGAGTGCGACGAGGCTTTCAATAAACTGAAGACCAAACTAGTAAAACGTCCGGTTTTATTTGCACCAGATTATTCTAAAGAATTATATGTGCAGACAGATGCCAGCTTATATGGTGCGGGTATTGTGTTGTCTCAAATTCAGGATGGGAAGGAAGACCTTATGCTGTATCTTAGCAAAAAGTTTACTAAAGCGGAGCGAAATTATAGCACTATTGAAAGAGAACTAGCGGCCATTATTTATGGACTGAAGAAAGTCATTACTTAGACGGACAAAAATTCAACATCCAGACCGATCATAATCCGTTGACTTTTTTAAACAAAATGAAGGGATCAAATTCTCGTTTGACTCGCTGGGCATTGTGTCTCCAACAGTACAACTTTGAAATTGTTCATAGCCAGGCAAATTACACGGTAATACAGATGGCTTGAGTCGTGCCCTAGTCTAGTGACTGAACATCACTAGTGGATAAGGAGTAAGGTAAAAAGTAATGAAAATGATTTTTGTAGAGTTTTGGAATTATATTCGTGTAGATTCAAAACTGTTTGCATTGTGTGTTTCATTTTCAAAAAATTGTTAGAATTAAATGTTTTATCTTAAGTATTAGAATTGTGTAAAATTTGAGGAATATGCTTTGTATAAGGCAGACATTAGGAGTAGTTTAAATTATTTTTGTTGTATTTATGCGGTTATGTTATCTAGAAATAAGTGCAGGGTAATGTAACTGGCTTCTCTATTATCACTTAAATGGTTACCACTTGTGTTTTGAAAACAGTGAAATGTATTTAGAATTTTTCCTTCCATAGTCAAGAAAAATTTCTTTATGAGGGAAGGAGTTGTGATAAGGTCACATAAAAGAAGAAGAGACTGAAGATTAATATGGACAAGGATGTCTCGTGAGCATAAGCTGAAAATTATTATTATTTAACTTACAAATACGTTTTCAATAGTTGTTAAAATAGTCTTTATTAAAATAATTAAATCGTTGGCAATGTTAAAAGGGCAAGCTCGAGAGCCACGAATTGCTCTCGCACGTAAAATGTATAGAATTTGATTTTAAGGAAAAGATTTAGGTTTTTCTCTTCTGAATTGTACGTAGCCATTTTTTTGGGCGTTCAATAAAATTTTCATGTGGTGTTCCGTCATTAGCGTTTTCATTGGAGTTCAACATCACACCGTTGAAGCATTAACACTACACCACACTATGTTTATTGTTCTCAAAAACACTGTTACTCTTAGGGAGGTAGTCACCAAGAAGGTTCACTGCAAGTATACATTATTTCTAAGAAACAAAACAAAAAAACAAAAAAACTGCGTGAAGATTTTCGTGATTTTCCTAAAGTATACTGTGCAAATGAACCAGTTCCTGAGCATGTACTCGAAGTAATCCCACCCTTTAAGCAGATAGCCGTGTTTTCTTTGGCATAATCTAATAAACCCTACTGAAATATCATATAGCTGACTTTCTTCCTAACTAACAAATCGATATTCAAGTAACTGACTGCACGCTGTGCATGAAAATTTTAATGACATTTTAAGAATAAACTGAAACAAAAAAGAAATAATTTTAGCTATAAGTGTAGATTAACAAAAGTGATGAAAATAATCTCAAATTAACTTTGCAATTTTTTATAATTAAGATCATGCAGTTATTTACCTTCCTTTTTCTAATCTTTTTAGATGATATTTTTCATGAAAAATTGCCAGTAAAAACTTTATAAAAATGATTTATTAATGCCTTTTGTTAGTTAAACATGTCGGTTTAAAATTCTGTGAAATGCTATTAGTTGCATTAATTTTCTATGTTCATGTCTCCTTCTTACGTTTTCAGCAAATATTTATTAGTTTATGAAAAATATGTAAGTAAAAATTATCGTTCTTTCCATCTTGCGCTTACAAATCACTATGGGAATATCTATTTACAGTTATAAAAGTCTGAAAAGAGCATGCCTGCGATGTTATCGTCATGCGATAATTTATAGGTACTTTATTTTTTGCCACGATATTTTCGACGACGATATTTTTAAACTGCGAAATTTTTTAACCGTTTTATTTTCGACGACGATATTTTGTACCGCGATGTTTTAGATCTGCGATGTTTTCTCTTTGCGATGTTTTCTCCCACAATGTTTTGTGGTACAACGTTTTCGCCTTGCGTTATTTTCTCTGCGACGTTTTCGTCCGCGATGTTATCGGCGGACATCATGGAACGAATAAGTGTGTAATATAAGGGAATAACATGAATTCATAAAACAGCTGAGAAGTCAAGATGTATAATGTACTTCGCGGGTGTTTCAATTGCGGAAGCTTAAAGAGACGGTTCCGGACACGTAAAATATTGGCTTTTGTTTCCGACGTACCATACGAAGAAAGTCTGAGCTGATATTTAGCGTAAGAGAGAAAATGGCTGCAGTCTGTGAATAATATCAAAATGTGTTATGTGTGACTGTATCAAGGACAGGTTTCATATGCCTAAAAAAAAAAAAAAAAAAAGGTACTGCTTCCTTAAATTTGTTTTGTTCCTTGGTTGGGAGGAACTTTGAAGCCTACAGTCATTAAGTACACTTCATCTTTTCTTAGTTACAGAATGATTATGTAAATCTGAATTTTATTTGAATGGTAAATATTTATTCTGGAGTTTAGGATAAAGTTTTTATTTGTAAGTTTATTGCGAGTTTAATATGTTATTGGGGAATATAAGAAAATATATTTTAAAGAGGAAAAAAAAAAGGTGAATAATAGCTAGGATATGTGTTTATTTAGGAATATGGCTTTTGTACACGACGGATCGATATAATGAACTGTAAATAGCATTATATTGATCGAACCTGAGTAATTTTATAATTACTGGTATATTGGCACTAAATTGTCAAACTGTTCATTAAGCAGTAAGATTAAAAATTTGTAGTTCCTCAAAATTTTGTATCGGATTATTTCACAAATGTCATCGCAGCAAACGTTTTACACAACAAACTGGTGCCTTGACCAGTCGCAATGGGATTGCGAGTATTATTAACTGTAACCTGGAGTAGACAGATGAAACGAATTCCTTATTTTTCAATTTTTTTTAGTCCAAAGGGATTTGAATCCCGAAGGACTATTAGTTTCGTTTTGGTATTTTGCGTCGGACGGATAAATGTCGGTTCACTTTTCAAACTGTTGCCATAAAATGTTAAGAGTCCTGCATTATATTTGAAAAAATTAAATAATGAAAATCTGCGTAAATGTATGTATATTTCTCACATTGTCATAAAATAACGGTACATAGAGTCATCGAATTTTGAATAATGTAATCCTCCAACGAATATGAGCATGTGGAAGACCAAATTTGAAATTTGAAGTTTGTTTTATGATCGATTTCCTATTTTTTAAAACTTTGACGAATTTTTGATTAACAAACTCAAGGATTTCAAAGTGAGCAATGGCAACGTTGTGCAGAAAAAACATTTTTATCTCCAGCGCGTGAGTCTCTGTATCGGAAATTCTAAAGATATGCTCGTTTTAAAACTATTTTGCGATATTGCTGTTGCACTGGATCTTATGGTTTAAGTGCGAGGAACATGATATTTAATAAAGAAAGGTAACACACAAAATGTTAAAAAACGCCCCTTTGGACGTAATTTAAAATCTGAAACATTTCAGATTTTTTTTTTAAACTTTTTTTTTTTTTTTAGTTTAGATTTTATAAAGATTATTTATTACTGGTTCTTATTCAATTGAAAATTATAACTTACTTATATCTATTGATGCTAATGAAGGTTAAGAACGGAAGTCTTAATTCATGCATTGTCGTAACTTTCGTTAATATATTTTTGTAACTCAAGATTTTATAATATTTCAAGTCAACAAACAATAATCTAATCTTTGTTCGAAACCAACCGCTTTCCTTCAAACAAACAAACCAGTTTTATTTTTAAAAAAAATGTTTTCTTTAGCTGCTGACTTTTTCTGACTAGAAGTTTTCAATTATTTATACCACAAGAGGTTACGCATAAAGTGGTGATTTGCAATTTTGCAATAAATATTTCATGTTAAATATTCGATTATATTTCTTTATATAATAGTACTTTACATCTTCGAATCAACACTTGTTTGGAAAAATTCGATTTCGCAATCTTCATCCAAAGTAAAAGTGCATATCTCGACTTCAAACTCAAAAAGCGAATTTTTCCCAGTTTTTCATTCACAGAATAGTATTAACTTACTTTTTTCTGGTAAACCGTTAATAATGAAAATATATATCTTACATCTTATGTATATTTAAATATAGAGAGAAAAATTTAAATTTAAAGCACTTTATTGGGGAAGCCTTAATGAATGACTTCACTGTCCGTAGATGCTGGTGAGTTGTATAGTGATTTTGCTTCCGTGGACAAGGTAAAAAGGAAGTATTGTAACGGCGAACAAATTCTGGTATCATATTTCAATGAAACAAATATCGATTTTGACCGCTATCGAATGCAATTTAACGATATTTTGGAGTGACATGTATAAGGACAAAATCTGTAAGGACAGAATAAAGGTCTCTTTTTCCCAAACGAATTATAAAATCTGATTTAAAATGGATTCAGAAGACATTTCCCCCCCTCTGGCGTCTGTAACGGCCCCTGGCCCTCAGAACGTTCACATTTTGTATATAATGCTGCTATAGCATGTAGATGCGAGACTCGTATGTTGGTTGCAATCGGCTCAATTAAACGTATATATATACAGTGGTGGCCAAAATTGTGGACACTTTTGGAAATTTTTATGTTTTTGAAATTTGTATGCTTATAGAAAACGTTACTTTTCACAAAATGCAAACTCGTGTATATCATTTTAAAGAGAATTTATTACTGAATTCAATACAAAAAACAAAATTCAATTATTCGCAATACAAAAAAACAGTTAAACGATAACATTAGATAGTGATGATTGCAGTGAGTTATCAGTACTTAGTAGGGTACCCTTTATTTTTGATTATAAGCATCACATCGACGTTTCATTGAGCTGATAAGAGTTTTAAGCTCTTCTTCCGTTATTACATGGTGCCAGGAAACAATTATAACCTCAATTAGTTCCCTTTTATTTGATGGGCGCCTCATTCGGACAGGAGTTTTCAAACGGTGCCACAAATTTTCGATAGGATTGAGGTTAGGACTGTTTCCTGGCCATGACAACAATTTAATGCTCTTTGTACGAAACCACTCTTTCGATATTTTGGCCGTGTGGCAAGGAGCAGAATCCTGCTGAAAAATAAACGAAGCGTTGTGGAGAAAGAGATCTCTGATGGAAGGTAGAAGTTTTGGTTCTAGAATAGTGTCAATGTATTTTCTGGCATTCAGTGTCCCATCGATGACATGAAGGCGACCAATACCATCTGCTGACATGCATGACCAAATCATAACACTAACTCGTTTCTTCACAGTTGCTTGAATGCAGTTAGTATGTAGCTCTTCTCCTATTCTACGTCTTACATATTTTCGCCCATCACTACCGAATAACGATATCTTAGTTTCATCACTCCATATAACTTGTGACCACTGATCATCTGTCCAATTAATGTGTTCCTTTGCCCACTGTAATCTTTGTTTTCGTTGCTGAAAATTAAGATAAGGCTTTTTTTTGTGGTATTCTACCCCTCAGTCCAACATCTGTTAATCTTCTCCTGATTGTTTGTGAACTGACAGAAACACCAGCATCATTCAGATCACTTCTGATGGTTGCTGATGACATTTTTCTATCTTGGAGACATTCTTCTGTCATCAATAGATGTGGTGCACCTTTTTCGGCCTTTTGCTTCTTTGTTTTTTATTGAATTTGTCTCCTGATATCGTAAACAAAACTTTCGGACTCCAGATGTATTCACTGAACCATCCACCTGTCTTGCAATTTCACAATAGGAAAGACCACTTTCTCGTAACATAATAATATTACGTCTCTTTCTGGGTGTCCAATCTACTCTTTTATTTGATGTCATTGCTTCTTGACTAAATATTAAAAAGTTTTACAAACATTCCTTCCTACTTGTAATTGCAGTGTATAAGAAACAGGTCTTCCTTCTACAGAACAAAGCAAAATAATGAATTGTTTCAAGTGTAAACATAATGTCAGCTTCTACTGGCAGTTACTAACATTTGATTTGTTCTCAGAACGAGAACAGTGATTGGCCAGGAAAGCTAGACATTACAAACCATTTCATAACTGTGTTTTTATATATATTAAAGCACATATATCTTTTTTGTATTGCAAATAATTGAATTTTGTGTTTTGTATTGAATTCAGTAATAAATTTTCTTAAAAATGATATATACAAATTTGCATTTTGCGAAACGTAACATTTTCTATAAGCATACAAAGTTCAAAAACATAAAAATTTCCAAAAGTGTCCACAATTTTGGCCACCATTGTGCATACTACCTTCTAGAAGCAGTTCGAAACATGTCGCGCACAATAATAAAAGATTATATTTAGCCCAAAAAGGGTTATTAGTCTCGAAATAGGCTTTTGAGTCGGTTCACTGTAAACAGAGTATCACCTTTCAAATTGTTACTCTCAAATGTTATCGCCCTGTATTATTTTTAAAGCACTAAATAATGAACAATCTATTTATATGTACACTGCTAAAAAAATGGGACAGTTCTATTTCTCCCGTTCTACTGGGCCGATTCACGAAGTTCAAATTGCGTTCTTCCTGTCTCGAAAGCGAACTTATGATATGTATTAGATTTATATATAGCACTATTCTAACATAGGTATTTTGAAACAAATCAAATCTCTGCCGTTGGTTGCCGGACTGAGCTGAGTCCGGGCAGGATGCTGTTCGTAAGGTAGCGGTGACCCCCGTCTACCTCGCTGTATATCTCTTACAGAGATATTAGTATCGCTCTACGCAGAGCGAAGCAAAAATTTGCTCGTGGCCGAGCTGGAACAAAAAACCGAGAGAAGGTTTCTCTCTCTATTTACTGCAACTAACTCTAACTTTTTCCTCTCTTTGAAAATGCGTTCCATGATTTTGTTCAAGTTGTCGGGAAAACTTCCAGGATCCTTATTTGTCCGTAAATTTTAGAAGCGTCTCTTAATTGGCGAGAGCACTTTGATTAAAAACTGGATATGATGAAGAGAGCCTGGGAAAAAGTCCGTGGGAAATTTTCGATTCCAACTGGGGCTCTCAAACCGGGTGGTCTGAAACACTGAACCTATAAACTGATGAAAGGGAACTGAACAATGTCTCCTTTCGAACAACTACAAGAGGAACAAAAAGCTGAGATTGTTTTGTGACTGCTGGTCACTTCCTCTTTCCGAAAATTCGCTAAGGAATACTCTGTCCGTGCGAACTTTCGAGGTGGTCATTCCTTTTCTCAGAACTTCGTGGTGGTTGATAAAATAGCTTAAGATGTTATAATATGTTGAAGACGTATATTAATAGAGTTTTATAATATATGTTCAGTGGAAAAAATCTACTAACATATAACATGCATTAAAATAATTGAGTCACACGATTAATAAGAAATCATGGTTATTACCAAAATAAATAAGGACAATATACAACATAATAAAGACTACAGAAATGAATGAAGACAATGTTTAAAATAAGTAAGGACTATGTATAACTCCTTACACTCTCACATCATCGCCACTACATAAGCATTAAACATGTTGCAACAATAAAATGAACAAGAAAGGGGGAGTCTGAGCAATTTGTATTTTGAAACAAAAGCGGACTTTTTCTGAAATAACATACCAATTGTTTTCCATATTTCGATTTTACAACTAAAATTATGCCAGAATACGAAGTTTTGTAAAAATCGTACGAGTAGTTTTTAAAATATTAGCTCTCGAAATTTCAGCTCCTCAATGTTAATTGAATTTAGCAAATATTTATTAACATCTCTTTTTTTATTAAACTTTTTTGATTTTTCCTTTCACATTTCGAAATTTAGGTTCATTCCAAATAAAATTTACCTACTTTTTGTGTCCTATTTTTTAAATTTCTATTTTTAAATAATTTTTAGGAATTTTTCGAAAAATATTTTGAATTATAACCTATAAAAATTTTACTCTCATCTTAAAGTAGGTGTATTTCTAAGCATACCTGCAAAAAATTAGACATTTTTATTCAAAATTTTCGAAGATCTACACGAATTTAGATATTTTCGAGTTTTGAAATTTGGCATATTTTGAGCGATAATAACGCCAAATGTGGTTTATGGATTTTAGTTACAGTGAATTGTCACAGCTATTTTTAACCTTAAATTTCAAGTAAAATTTTACGGAGAATTAATTATATATTAGATTTTTTCCCTCAATGATGCTTAATAAATATTTATTAATACTATATGAAAAACTATTTTTTTAAATTATAGATGATATTATACAAATTTTTAACCATTTTTTTAAAATTTCTCTCTTTCTTCCTTGTTTTGAAAAAATATTTATAAGAGTAAATTTTTATCTTCGGCGTTTTATCATCTGCTACTTTAATTTAACTTCGTTTAAATCGAATTGCCTAAAACTGAGAATTTTCGTTTGATGTTTATTTGAATTTTACGAAAATATTTTATGACATTAACTGCATAATTTATTTCTAAACAAGCTGTTGCTTAAGTGACTGAAAGAGCGGATAATACTATCATCCATATTTTTAAAGTACAGTATATTTTTTATAGAAACATAAGATTTAGAATAATCATTTTTATAAAAGTCAAATTATGATATAAACATACAACCCTCTAGAGACCGAATTAATGGAAGTTCAATGGTTATGTAGAAATGATCTGCAGCTACTTAATGGCTGGATAAGTCAGCAGGTTCTGTGGACAAGTAAGAATAATTAAATAAACGACACCCAACATTCTGGATTCAATTAACAACGAGGGTACGTTGTTTATTAAATGAATTTAAGAAGTTTTTAATCATAAAAAATCCACTCATTTTTTTTATCCTAAAATGTATTTTTATGCGTAGCGTATTTTCATTATATCCTTAAACTTTTATTTTAGTATGTAATTGTCAAGAACTGAAATCTAATCATCAGTAATATAATAAGTAGTTATTACGGTTATTAATAAATCCTTCTTATAAAGTAATTGCAAATATTTCAAAAAACTTTCTGTCTGAATGCAAACATTTCTAATTTTATATTAATTAAGATTGCACACGATATTATTTATTTACACTTCAGTTCTTACCGTCAGCTCTAGTAGAAGTTAAAAATCAATTATATCTAATTAAGGAATGATCATCTAAGTTTAGAAATAACGTAGCGTAACAGAAATTCAATAATTAGTGCCGTATCTTTCATGTTACTCCCGATTAGCAAGCTACATAACGCTTAAACTAGGTTAGTTGGTTAGTTGAACATAGAAAGAACATGGGAGCTATTTGGTTAAGATGCTTTTATAGAGAGCCTTTGTAAAGACAACCTAGAAAACTATGAAAATAAACCATGCAACCTCGGTTAGACTTCGCAACAAACAATTAGTATTTAACAATCTTTAAATGCTAGGCAACTGGTGAGGCTTCAATTAAATCTCCGATTTAATATTTTATTTGTAAATATTTAAAATATTGTTGTATTCTTAGACCCAAAAAGGAGAATTTAAGTTTTGTTAACTCGTTAGTGAACTACCAAGCCGTAGTGCAAATGAATATTCAATTTGTTTTGAAATAATTGTATTCACTTAATATTTTTAAAATATGAGCTAAAGAAGGAATGTTCTGGGAAGATTAAAGAAGTGTTAAATCCAGTGATATCAGGTTTGTCTTACAAGCTCAGAATCAAAACGATTCTGCAATTGTCCGAGTAGTTGACTTGTAAATGGCTGTTAATTAAGCAGATGACTTTTAATCTTACGTTATTCAGTCAGGAAATGTATTCCAAATGTTTTGTATTGCATGACAATGCATCTTTTTATTGTTCAATAACCAATCGGAGAACCACTTTTATTCCGAAAATAAGTATGTGTACTCAATCGTCCTGCATGTTCTTCAAATTTGTCTTTTTGTGCCTTTTCTCTTTCCCAAAAACTAAAGTTGCCTCTCAAAGGAACGTTTTTTGACATTGAAGAGGCAAAAGAAGTATGACATCTACTTTTAGAGGCATGTCGAAAACAGATCATTACAAGCCTTCTCTTCCATTCATGTTGTGCATTCAGACAAAAAGTTGTATCAGCGTAAATTCTATAGCCTATTTTTATTACACTCTGATTACTTTATTAACATACAGTGAATATATAATAAACCTTTTACTTCAGCTTCAGTAATTCGGAATTTTGACGGAATTGTCGGAACTAGGACTTAGAAGCTAAGTCAAATTGAATATTTCGGATAATCCAATAAATTCAAGGTCGAAGTTTCAATATTTTATTTTCGGAGGGAGGGGAATTTTTTTCAGTTTTGGTTCATTATCCTAAGTATATTTGCTTCGATTGTTTATTTTTTCAATAAAAGCGAAAATCTTACGCATGGCATACATATAACGCACAGAGCTTCAAATTAAAATTTAATAATATACAGGGTGATTATAATTAAAGTTCCACTTTGAAATGGTGATAAAAGGAAAACTACTGGTTCAAATGTTATCAAACTTGGTAACCGTGTAAAGGAGGTCATGGGAATTTATTTACCGCGAAAAAAAGAAAGTTCGAAACCTCACCACCAGGGGGGGAATGGCATGCAATATTGTTAAACGTAATATGGGTCGGAATCTAACTTAACCTTTTTTTACACGGGTTTAATATGTTGTATACCCTTACAAAACTTTGAAGTAAGCAAATTACCATTTAAAGACGTTAAATTCGATAAAAGTCGAGTGCGCCATCCGTGTAAGGGAGAAATTTGTCCGTGAAAACCACGAATTAGCGATTAGAAAATGTGAAGTCGCAAATCACTCGCACAAGTGCGTACAATCTGGAAAACGTTTTTTTACAGATCGCTAATTTGTAATTTTTGAAGTATGAATTCAGCCCTAATACATGAAGATACTGATTCAAAACGCTTTTAATCGATTTGGGCCAAAGAAATCCCTCATGTTATTTACCTAGTTCCACCACACCGTTTGGTTCATAACTGAACCATTTTTCTCTGAATAGCAGTCGACAGCTGGACCACTGTGATTGCAGCTTCCTTAGAGTCAATGTTAAAATGTTTCGTGATACATGAACTACAGTAACGTGGCATTTTAGATACTACGATTTTTATGCAGGGCTGAGCCCCACCGCACAGTTACTTAGGAAACATTTCACGAATGAACGTCTTATAAGCCAACACTTTCCCTCTTCCCACCAAACCTCAAACCTCTGTGACTGTTAGCTATGAGGCTATCTCAAAAGCACTGTTTATGGTGATAATCTAAAGAATTTGGCAGAAATGAAAAATGTGATAAACCGACACTTTAACATTCCTCCTGATATGCTAAGAACTGCTGTTGAGAATGCAGTAACAGGATTTAATTTGCTTTCGGAAAATACTGGACGTTACATTGAACATGCTTTGTAACACGTTTCGGAAACGATTAAACACATTTTAAACCGATGTTTTCATGTCTAATTTCATTTAACAATTTTCCATACAGCGCCATTTTTCACCTGGTGGTGAGTTTTTGAACTCTTTTTTTTCCCGCAGAAATAAATTCCCATAACCTCCTTTACACGATTCCCATGTGGAACTTTTATTATAACACCATGTAAATTAAACTTTGAAACGCAATTCATGTAATTGATATTTTAAAAATAATTGACAAGAATGCAAAATTTACGGAAGTCTAGCAATCGAAAAATCTTAATTTTGTGTGAGCACTGAAAATAGCTGTAGAAGGAAAGAAGAAAATTAGGGAGAAATGTAAGCAAAAATTTGGAGGGAAATTTGGCTGTCAGACGTACCAAGATGTTTAAAAAAGTTGGACTCTTTTGAAGATAACTTTCTGGATACTTCAAAGAATTTAAGTGTTCAAAGAGAAAACACTTGGACGTGTACACCAGCAAATACCATCAATTGAACTTGTGGTTAACAGAAAAGTCAAAAACGATATCATTGCACAATAAAGCGAAGAGCGACAGGTTTTAGACTATATGGTGTATAAATTTAAATTACGTTATAGAACATCACATCGTATCATAAACGGAGAATCTCATGATTCCTCAATCGAATTATATGAAGATTCAGAAGCTTATACACAGATGTATGTGGATGTCACCTAAAGACGTTTTTTTAACCTCCTGATGAAAGAGCGGCCAAGCGGTAAATTCGCTGAAAGCTGGTAGTTCGGTCCGAGGTTCGAATCCCGCGGACGGGATGACTGCATGGGCGTTTTCGAGGTTTTCCCCATGTGTAACATGTATACCAGCCAGTTCCCCTTAGAAAGTCCTCCACGAAGGCATCCCTACTCTTAGACGGATAGCCCTAGTGTGCTTTGTCATAATTGAATAAACCAAAACCTCTTGATGAAAACAGTCTTTCATTTTATCTCATACCTTCAAAATGCTTAGCTTCTAAAGACTGATAAAGGCTCTGATGAAATGGATTGAAGTGGATTATTAAGTTACGGCAAAGCAGGGCTATCTTCCTAAAAGAAAGGATGCCTTCGTGAAGAAATTTCTAAGGGAAACCAGCTGGCATACACGTTACACATGAGAAAATCCACGAAAACGCCCATGCAATCAGCCTGTATACCGGGATTCGAACCCCGGAGTGAACTACCAGTGTTCAGCAACTTTACCGCTCGGCCGTTTGCGGGCTTTTATGAAATGGAAGGCGCTAACTTTTAAAGTGATTGTCAGAAATACCAAGATGTTTCGAATAGTTGGATACTCTTTAATATAATTGCAGAATGCCTAAAGAAAAAGAGTAAGAATGAAGCAGAACGCCTGAAGAAAAAGAGAAGAAAAAATAAAATTTTGCGTAAAATTTAGTATTTCTACTTTTTTTAATTTAAAACTTTTTAATCTTATGATATTTGATTCTTGCGATATCAAAAATAAAATATTTGCATAAAATATGAATAACATTTTAAGAAACCAAATGTAGGATAAAATTGTGTAAAGCAATGGGCACAATGATAAAACTGTTAGTGTATGCAAGTCATCCTAAGTTAAAATGTCGGTTATACATCTCTCTTATTTATATATATCTTTTCTGAACGGAACATTGAAAGGCGTGTTAACTGTGCTTTACTGTATTTTCTCTTTTAATATATGCAGTTTTCAAACGCATCTTAGTGTGGGTTACAAAGTATTCTTCCGAAAGAAACGCAATTCAAATAAATAAAATAAAATTCCGGAAAACTTATATTAATAAATATATTTAAAATGCTCAGTTCGAATGAATAAATAGAAAGTTCTAAAATAATTATCTGAAGAGACAATGCAACACTAACAATTAAAACAAAAGTCTAAAAATTTAAAAATTACCTAAAATAGTTAACTATGACTAAAAATATAGTATAAAGAAAACTATTTGAAAAAAAAAATAAATAAATAAACCTTTGATTTAAACTACCCAACTCGAATGAGCAAATAGAAATTTTTAAAACAGTTATTCGAAAGAAACTATGCAACATAAAAAATTAAAATAAATTCGAAAAAGAAAAAAAATTGCTTAAAGTTTATAACAATTATAATTAAAAATATAAGATAAAGAACATTATTTGAAAGAAGGAACGATTGGGTCTTTTTTTCCTCTCACGCACTATGTAAAAATTGAAATGAAAATAAGTTGCCACATATTAAGAAGTTCGCCAAGTGAACTAATTGTGGCGCAAACTGAATAAAAAGCGCCAACATAAATTTTTGAATTTCTCCGTAAATTTCGCACCAAGTTTTACAAAATTTAATAATAAATAGGCATAATTTGTGAAGTAGAATCGAAATATGTAAAAAAAATTGGTATGTTATTTCAGAAAAAGGCCGATTTTGTGTCATTCCTATGTTAGAATAGTGCTATATAAAAGCCTAATATATATTTTAAATCGCGCTTTCCAGACATGAAGAACTCAATTGTAATTTCGTGAATCGGCCCAGTAGAACGAGAGATATAGAATTTTTCTTTTCTTCCTTTTTTTTTTTTTTTTTTTTTTTGAGCAGTGTACATATGCATGTCCTATGCATTGTGAAAAAACGACGGTACGTATAGTCGTCAAATTTTGAATAACGCAATCCTCCAACCAAACGTGTGCAGCAATAAGGAGTAAAGCATTTGTTTTCCTCCTGCGCGGTACTGCAAAAAATTCGGATATTCTGAAGATATGTTGTTTTTATATATGTGTGATTTTCCTGTTGAATTGAATTTTATGTGGCCTAAGTGAGAACAATAGGATATTTAAATAATAATTTGAGCACAAAAAATTTTAATAATAAAAGAAAAAATCAGAAAAATGTGTGATATTAATCTTTCAGTTTCGATTAAAGAACTCGGATCTGAGAAAGCAATGGGTTGGCTTGATCGGAAATAAAATCATTTTATCTTCAAATCGATAACATATTGTCATATAAGAAATCTTACGATCATTTCAAATTTAATTTGGAATGTTGTTGTGAAACTAACTAAGCGGTTTCAATACAAGCCATATACACAGTTCTTAAGAATATTTTTTACTTTTTAATGTGATTAATTGTGTGAGTGTAAAATATTTATTAAATCATGAAAAAATTAATTATAATTCCATAATTTTATGGAATTGCACTATTTGGACGCACTAAAATCCTTATATGTTATTATTTTTTATGATAAATACTTTAGGTGACCGAAGGGCCACCCGGAAGTTTTAAAACACATAATATACAGAACATAAAAATATGTTTGGCAACCTCTAACACTCTATTAGGATTTCTAAAAATATGCGGTTTTCAAATATTTTGTGATTTTGCAGTTGAACTGAATTCACGCAGTGTCAGTGTGAAGAATGTGCTGTTTAATAAGTAAAGTTAACACATAAAATGTAATAATTAAACGACAAAAAATTTATTAGCTACCGTAAGAAGAAAAACTGAATGCTTAGCTGAGTGAATCGTAACTTGGTTTTATATCTAGTCTAACTTTATTTTCCGAAAAAATTTCCCAAACCGACAAATTGCTAAATTTATGCTAATTGAAAACCCGCGGTAGTAGGCACATTCTTTTGCAGACCAAAATGCCCGCAATAATATTCTTGAATTTTGTTACAATTTTTGACAGTCTTAAATTAAGCAAATTGCAGTCAATCATATCAGAAATCAAAATTCTCGAGCAATTATTTTACTTTAACCACCGCTTCGTTCCAAAGAACGAACGCGGTTCCATTTAAAAGTATTGAGTCAACCGACAATGAAAATTTTCGAAAAACGCAGTTTCAAAATTTTATACCACCGAAGGACACGAAATAACTGGTGGTCACAAATTTGCATTAAGTATTAGATTGGATTATATTTGATTTACAAAATCCATTAGTTCTACATTCTTCCTTTTTTCTCGATCTTAAATATCTATTACTTTAATTAAAGTTTGTTTTGAAAACTTCGATTTTAAACTTTTCATCTAAACGGAAAATGCATATCTCCACTGTATGTACCTACTTACATATATATAGGTGGGGAGTTGATAATGATATCTTTAAGTAAATAACACTTCCACACCACAGACATTTAATGAATAATAATAGAAAAGCTACAGATTTGAATTTGAATAACAGTACCGTTGCGCGTTCTTCCGTTTGTTAGAAACAAATACAGTTCTGCATGACTTTTAAGTATTGAAATAGCTACTCAGCGCCTACTCACGCTTGCTATTTTAACAGAGTTCGTTTGTTACCACCTTCGAGTGGAATCAACATCTATCTGCCATCATCGTCTTTCGCCCATGGACCTTATAACAGATAGACTAACCCAGTGGGCGGAGCGTGCGTCAAGAAAGAGTAGGGACAATCTGGTTTACTTTAACACGGAAACCTACGGCGTTTGTATCTCAAAACTCTTCTTAATTATTAAATGTGATACGATGTATAAGTGATGAGATTATGAAAGTCACAGGTTTTGCAAATAAGATTTAATATATTTCATAAAATTACTTTTTACTTTTTATTTTTTTCAAGCGTAATTCTTGTATAAATTTCTTTTCTTTAGTAAAACGGTGAAAATTCTAAACTCAAAACTTATTTTTGTGTACAAATAAAGAAAAGTTAAATAATATTGATAGCATATGATGCTTTGAAACAAATAAGGTAAAATTAAACAAGGTCAGATAATTTTTTTTTGATCTTGTATGCATTTTCAAGCAGTAGTTTTTGAAATTATTATAACATAAGAAGACGATCATTTATTTTATTATATGATCATTAATTATTAACATTACAAGATGAGTATTTATTTTAGTAATTCATAAAATTCGAAGCATAAACGTTTCTGAATGTAATGAGGGAAAAAAAGATAAACTCTGGAAGCACTCAGATTTGATTTTATATTACGCCAAAAAGGAGCGTTTTTTGTAACATTTTTCGTGTTACCTTTATTTATTTAATATCATGTTTTTTGCAAGTAAACCACATAAAATTCATTTCAAGAGCAATATCACAAAATATTTGAAAATGGCATATCTTTAGAATTTCCGCGCTGAAGATAAAAATGTTATTTTCTGTACAGGATTGCCATTGCTTGCTTTGAACTTGTTGAGTTTCTTAGTTACAAAATATGAAATGGATTAAAACAAATTCGAAACTAAGCCGTCCAGGTGCCAATGTTCTGGTGGAGGATTACGTTATTCAAAATTCCGTCTTTTTTTTCACAGTGCGAGAGAAACATACATGCATTTATGCAGATTCTTCATTATGTAATTTCTTTAAATATAATACAAGGCGATAATATTTGGTGGCAAGAGTTTGCAAAGTGAAACAGACATTTATACTGAAACAGAGTAAAATGCCGTTTCGAAACTAATAGCTTTTTTGAGCTGCCGCCCATTTTGGCTAATAAAATAAACTCACAATAAATAAGAAAACTTACGCAGAACTAAAAATAAATTTAAAAAATAATCACTATAAAATACTAGCACAATTAATTATTACAGTTAAATACAATTTTTAGCACTAGAATAAATGCATAAAAATTATTAAAATGTTAAAGGTGTTTATCACTATGATGTATTATATGAAATATTATTGAAATAAAACTCCTTTGTAGAATATTATGCTATAATATTCAGATATAATTTTAAAAAAGCAGTATAATTAATTATTAAGAATTTTAAACTAAAACGTTCAAAAATCCATTTTTGGATTTTAGTATTTTTTTTTACTTATTTACACAAATAAAAAGCATAAAAATTGTAACGGAAAATTGTTTGTTTGAATTTTTTATAAGTTCAGATTTTAAATATTATTTTTTTAAAAGAAATAGATAAAAAAATTTTCTTACAGCATTGGAAAAGCTAAACAAACATCCAGACCTCAAAGCATGCAACAGCTTTATAGTTATTTGGAACATTAATTATGCTTGATAAACATGCTAAACTTTTAAAAATCAATCTCAGTTTTAAAAATAAAAATATCTAAAAATTCTAATTTGTGAAATGAGGCGCTATCACCATCTTTTTCTTGAAAATTATACGCGTTACAATAGCCAAGTAGTGTTAAGTTTCTGCAAGTCGTCCCTACTCCTCCGGATGTGATCAAGGTGACAGCCGGGAATGCTCCAGGGCAAGGGTGAAAACCCATTTGGATTAGGCTATTTATTTATTTTGAACTGTTTACAAAGCAGTTTTGTATTAGGAGTGCTGTGTTTTCTTTCGAAGATGTGTTTATTACTCCTACGGAATGAAGCATTGTGAAAACCCTGTAATGTCTATTTAAAGAAACGTGATATCACCACAAGCAAGGCGATCTTTCTTCACAAGCAAGGCGAAAACTTTTACTTCGTAATTACAGCATACAGTCGGAAAATTTATAAAACATAATATTTACATACCTCATAAAAATCGCGTTTTCAGGGCTTCATTTGAAGAATACACTTTGCAGTCCCTCAAAATTACTTGTATGTTCACACACAATTTCCCTACGTAAATGACTATCCACTTCGATCACTGGGTTGCATACAGAGGGTCTCCTAAAGGTGAGTACCTATTTTATGAAATGAGACATTTAAAAACTCCCATGCATAAATCATGTTCTGGCAAACAGGTTGACTGCATGGACGCTTCGATGATTTTCCTTCTGTGGTTCAATACCAGCCAATTTCCCTTGGAAAGTTCTCACGAAGACATGCTTTCATTAGTAAGATAACACTTTCTTACTTTGCCATAATTAAATAAACTAAACTAAACCTAAAACTGTCATATGTTTTGCCGCCTTTTTAAAGGAAGTTTCACATTCAACATACCTTACAGTAATGAGATAATTTTACTTGTTCGCATATGCCATATTGACGTATTTTACCCGTTCAAATATTCAAGAGGATAATGATAACTCTATTTTAGCTGATCATAGAATAGACAGAAACGAATAATAGAATATATGGAAATAGACGATGGAAATGCATCTTTACGTAGATCTTGCGCAGTTATTATATTGTGTTTTAACTGACTGCTTATAAATACATTTAAATAACATAACTTTAAGAATATCAAATTTATGTATAGAAATATTGCTTTAGATTAACTATAGAATGAATATTACAAAAAGTATTTTTCAGAAGGAAATTTTGCTTAACAGAGTTTTTGAATTGCGTGAGGAAATTATTCAATTACTCACTAGTCAAAACTGTTATTTAGTAAAAGATTTTGAGAGTAATGATGCATTGCTGAGGCTGGCCTACTTAGCAGACATATTTAGTACTAATTGGGTGAGGAAATTATTCCATTACTGACTGATCAAAACTGTTATTTAGTAGAAGATTTTGAAAGTAATGATGCAATGCTGAGGCTGGCCTACTTAGCAGACATATTTAGCCATTTAAATGAATTGAATTTATCAGTGCAAGGATTTGGTATAAATATAATACTATCTAGTGAAAAATTATCTTTATTTATAGCAAAATTGGATTTTCATCGCTTTTGCATATAAAAACTAAAGCGAGAAATCGCTTAAATGCAAGTGATGACTTACGCGTATGTCTTTCAAGAACCTCGCTTCGCCAGTATGATAATGAAAATTAAAAACATACTAGTCATTAATAAAAATATTGTTTTGTATTTATGTAAAATGTACAATGTTTTTCAATATTCAACAATAAGAGTACAATGTTCAACAATAAGTTTCGCAAAAAATGTATTTTTCTAGACTAAAAAAAAATTAAAACACATTTATCAATGGGGTACGGAGATATATTTTCAGTATTCAATGGAGAGCGACTCGCTAGAAAGGTTAAGAAACACTGCTTTAGATGAACTATAGAATGAATATTACAAAAAGTATTTTTCAGAAAGACAATTTAAGACGGAAATTATCGTGCGATATTCATTTTAAAACAATACTTTCCTCCTTAAAGTTATAAGGTATTTTCTCTCTCCTTTCTGCATGCCTTCGTGGTGTAATGTAGTGCATTCGGCGTATATTCGAGAGCTCCAAGGTTCGAGTCCCGGCTAGGGCTTTGCTCATTTTTTACGTGTCTCCTCCACAAACAACCTAATGTTCTACAGTGTCGTCCGAACTAAAAAAAGGGGAATGGATGATGGTTCTTCATCACCAGGATTTGGCAGTTGTGTCTCCTAATCTCCAGCCGGCCTTTGAAAGGCGGAGTATATAAGGTATTTTCTAACTTCTCACTGCATTCTTCGTGGTGTAATGGTAGCACTCTCAGCGCGTATTCGAGAGGTCCAGGTTCGAATCCCGGCGAGGGCATTGCTCATTTTTCACGTCCTTAGTATCAAAAAATCCTAATCACCCTACGAATTGTCTTTCTGAAAAAAATATCTGGTTTCATATATAACATTTTACAAAAGGTATTTAAAGAAAATTTAATCAGTTATATTTTAAATTTTGCTTTATAAAAGTGTATTTAATGTGTTTCTTTTCAAGATATGCTATTAAGCTTATTTCTTATCTTTCCTGTAAAATATTTACGAACAAATGAAGCTCATGAGATCGTTTGATATTCAAACCATATATTTATTTATTTTGAAACATCTTAAAAAATCTGATGCGGACATCACATGACTTCCTTGTACACCAAATAAATTAAACACATTTTTTGCTAAACTTCATTTAAACCTATTCCGTTTGAAAATAAAATAGGCTCTTCCCTTTCAAAATGTCCATTCGGAACTGCCGATTGCAATAAAAAGGGAGGTGCACAACTAGATGTTATAGCAATCGCATACAGAAACTTTCAACATTTTACGGTTTACCGTTTTTGAATTATGCGATATACATCAATACATACGTACGGACACACGTCGCGCTAAAACTAGTCATAAGTTCCAAATATAAAATTTCAGCATTTTATGGTGAAGTTATGCGACATACGTATGTGTAAGCGTGTGGATGGAACTAATCAAAATGGTAATTTCCTTTGAAATAGGAAAATCGAAATTTTTCACGATTACAGTACTTTACTTATTTGTCACAAGTCAAAACGATGTCATAAATAACTAACTTCTAATAAATTTGTGATGCAATCTAAAGAATTATTTAAATCTAATACTTTAATCTGGAATAAACTTAAAATATTTGAAAACTAAATATAAACATAATATTAAAATAATTTGCGAATAATTTGTATTCGAAAAATTAGAGCATGAGGGCAAAAATTCTCACAAATTCCCTTTGTATATTAAAAAGTATTTTCTAAGAAAATAACTGTAAAGAATGCAAGATAAATATTTCCCCATCATCGAAGCAATTCCTTAAAGAAACTGGAAATTTAAAGCATTTTACATAGTTTCTATTACTGATGCATATTTACTATCTTATTCGGCACATATCTTGATTAAAGTACGAGCAATATACAGCATACATATGTGTTGGTATGCAAACTATAACGTAGCCAAATAGGAGATAAAATAACATTTTAGCAACCAATCCTGTGACGAAGATACCATAAGGAGAAAAACTAATTTCACTCGCTAAATTCAACGGAGGAGATAATTAGCTTAATTATATTCACATGGTAAGGGGGGATCGCTTTTGAAGTAGTTTGACTGAAAATACTTGCCGTTTTTGCGACAGACCAGATGAGTACACAGGATTATTTTTCATGCCGTTTCCTGAAAAAGCCGTACCGCTCGGGGGTTAATATTTAACGAACATTATTAATATTTATATATATATTAACATTATTAATATTTACCGAAAGGGAAGTAAGCTTGCACTGCTTGTTGAATGCATAAATAGGCAGATTTATTCTTTAAGTCAATATACGCATTCTCACCTTGGAGGAAATCTCTGTAACCTAATTTTTCAATACAAGCTTAGATTCCCGAAGAAAAAAAATGGATCTTAAAATTAAATAAATCCAGTGTAATACATAATACGAAACATTACCACCAATTTCTTCGTCACCATCTGTGGTATAAAAGACTGAAAATATTTATGAAACGCATTTTCTACCCTTAAATATATAATTCTTTAAAATGAAAGAGAAAATCTTTAATTCTTTAAAATGAATTTAGAATTTACGTTATATCATTGTTTGCTTTGTAACTATGTTGTCTTTATAATGGTGTTGCATGCTAAGTGTGTTCCAGATTTATTTAGGGGGTTTAGATACATTAGCTGGTGTACGCGTCCAAATGTTTTCTCTTTGAAAACCCAAATTCCTTGAAGTATTCTGAAAGTATATTCAAAAGCATCCAACTTTTCGAAACGCCTTGGTATTTCTGATAGCCAAATTCCGCTTATAATTTTTGATTACATTTCTCCCTAATTTTCTTTTCTTCTACATTTATTTTCAGTCCTCACCACAAGAAAATTAGGATTTTGTTACACTTCCATAGATTTTACGTACATTCTTGTCAATTTTTTAAATATCAATTACATCAACTGCGCTTCAGTTGAAGACAGCTTTTCATTTTCTAAGCATTTTATCTATAAATAAAATTTAAAGCAAAGTCCAAAGGATAAATATTTTAATTAAAAGATTTTTTTTTTTTTTTTTTTTTTTTTGCCAAATGACAAAAGAAAAAACAGTCCAGCAATGTTTATTCTGTACCATTGAGTGACCTGATTATTTTATCGGCTACAAACAATCTAAATCATATTAATGATCATGTTTTTTATACAATCTTATAACACGAGAGAAAATTAGCTACTTAAAACATTCTTTCGAAGAGGATTAATGTAAAAATTCATACTTGTATATATAATTTTTAAAGCTGGGACATGACCCAAACTGTCAACGTCCTGTTTGCTTAAAAACATTGTGAAAGTAAACACCAAACGAACTTTCTCAGTTTTAGAGAATTCAATTTAAATGCAATCAAAGTAAAGTAGCAGACGATAACACGGCGAAGGTAAAAATTTAATCTTACAAATATTAAAAAAAAATTAAGAAAGAAAGAAATTTAAAATAAATTAAGAAAGGAAGAAATTTAAAAAAAAGTTAAAAATTTGAATAATACCATCTATAATTTTAAAAAATAGCCCTTCATATAGTATTAATAAATATTTATTACGCATCACTGAGGGGAAAAATTTCATATAATTAATTATCCGTAAAAATTTATTTCAAAATTAAGGTTAAAAATAGCTGTGGCAATTCACTGTAACAAAAATCCGTTCACTGTAACAAAAATCCATAAACCACATTAGGCGTTATTATCGCTCAGTTAAAAGATGTCAAATTTCGATACGCGAAAATATGTAAATTCGCTTATATCTTAGAGAGTTATGAATAAAAAAACTAATTTTTTGCAGGTATGCTTAGAGCTACACCTACTTTGAGATGATGGTAAAAATTTTATAGGTTATAATTCAACATTTTTTCAAAAAATTTATAAAAATTATTTAAAAATAGAACACAAAAAATGGGTGAATTTTATTTGGAATGAACGTAAATTTCGAAACGTAAAAGGAAGAATCAAAAACGTATAATAAAAAAGAGATATTAATAACTATACGCCAAATGAAATTAACATTGAGGAGCTAAAATTTTGAGAGCTAATTTTTTAAAAACTGCTCGTACGATTTTTACAAAACTTGGCAGTCTGGCATAATTTGAGTCGTAGAAACGAAACATGTAAAAACATTGGTAGGTTATTTCAGAAAAAGTCTGATTTTGTGTATATTAGATTTATATATAGCACTATGTTAAAATAGGGCTATATATATATATATATATATGTAGGATTTTGTTTTAAATCAGAGCATGAGGGCTCGAACGTAGCATTTTTAAATATGCTTTTATTTAACGATAAGAAATAAAAATAATAAAAATAAACTAAGTAAAGATTAAATGTTGAATGATTCATGCAATGATGCACAATCACAGACAGTCCTTTCACACAGAGTTCCTCCGGCGTTGATAGAATGAATACATTAGTCCTCGGCTAGTTTTAAATAGTATGATCATCTAAAAGTCACAACAGCTAAAGGCGAAACATCAAAAGAAGAATCAAAACTCCAAAATAAGACTTAAGAAGACTGTCTGTCTTCTTCAACTCTTGAAGGCATGCGAGCCGTCTGCTCGCATCTCCACTCACATCCACGTCTGGAAGCTGTCTGGTGCTGTCTGGAATGATTCTTACTGCGCTGTGCGGTGATGACGTCATTGCTGGCATTCTAATTCAGCACGGGCGTTGATGATTACCACATATATCTAATATATATCCTAAGTCGCGTTTCGAGACATGAAAAACAAAATTTGAATTTTGTCAATCGGCCCAGTAGAACGGGAGATATAGGACTGTCCCCCTTTTTTTTACGCTGTGTACATATTTTATAACTCACGCCTGCGGTCACCTAAGAAGTATGAGTGGGTTCTAGCGACACTTTTGGTTCATTACTGGCAATGAAATGCAGTGCTTTGCGAATTTACAAAATATGAAATACACAATAAAAAAAACCAGAAAAGTCTGAATGGGTTCATATTTTAACGGTCGCCCAAAAGGTTTTGTTAAAGGTTTTTTTCGCTATCCCTGAGCTCGCAGCCTTCCATTTTGTTGTTTTACATGTAGAGACTCATTATTGTTTTTTTTTCAAGCAAGAGACATGAAAAATGAGAAATGACCTCGACGGAACTCGAATCTGAACTTCTAGAATACGAGCCGAGTGTGCCATCGTTACACACGAAGGCATGTCAAAAGGGGGGTCATCCTGATAACCCATTCCTTTGTATGATTTTAGCTTTGTTATTAAGCATACTTGTTTCTTCCGTATACCCCCATAAACTTAATAGCAAAAATTTAGAACGTTTAGCAGCATTTAGAATTCCTCTTGCAGTGTTATGCATCCGTATAACATTTTTCTATTTTTTCCAGTCTTAGTTCATGATATCAATGTCTAGTATACCTACTAAAACGGCTCGCCCGCAAAATGTTTTCTTTTTTCCTTTTATTATTGGAACATTTTGTATTAAAATTATTAATTACATATCATATCTTTCGCTCTTCGGCCATACAAAATTCAAACCAGCAGCAAAATTACAGAATTTTTTTAGAATTTCTGATAATTTTTTTACTGTGTCGGAAACTAAAGATAAAAATGATTTATTCCGTAGAATGTTAAAACTGCTCGCTTTCAAATCGTTCAGTTTCTTAATCCAACATTTAGTTTAGTTTTACAAAATATGAAATATAAACTAAGAAATTCAATAATTGGGCTCCCAGGTGCACATGTCGACGAATACGTTATTCAATACTGGACGGTTCTAAGTACCATCGTTTTCTCCCAATGCGAGGAAGATACATACATACATGCATGCAGATTCATCCATTATTTAGTAAATTGTCTAAAAATAATACAGGTCGATAATATTTGGTGTCAACTATTTGAACTCGCTGTTTATAGTGAACGACGCAAAATCTTTCCTTTTAGGGTAACAACTTCGAAATTCAAATTTTGGCCTTTAGGCAGCACATGTTTAGGTGGAGAAGTACGTTACTCTGCTTCCAATCATACAATAAAAACGTTCTCTCTCAGTTTGCTGCTTTCCATAATAATGATAACTGCTAATTAACTTTATGTACACATTAGCGATTACTTATTAATTCCATAGTAATGCTAATTGCTTATGAACTACATCGCAGTTTTCCAGAAAAACAGAAACGTGAATTAATATTGAATATTCCAAACCTGAACAGTGCCATTCAAACCCTCAAAATTACAGACCACCTACCTTGGTTATCAAGTATATACGAATTTATGTTGCTTCAACACTTGACTGTATTCCTCCGGAACCAAAATGTCAATTTTGACGAAAAGTTGGATTTCGAAAAAAAAAAAAAAAAAAAAATGCTGTTCAAATCTTCAGCTTTTACTGACAACGTTAATGAAGGTTTCCGCAATAAAATGCTTTAAATTTTAAATTTTGTAGATATGTAAGATGTTTGAAATATAATTTATTTATTAATATGTAACGAAAGAGAAGCAAGCATACACTGTTTGCTGAATGAAAAACAGAGCAAAATTATTTTCAAGTTAAGTTATGCGTTTCTACTTTCGATTAATAAAGTGAAATTGAATTTTTCGACAAAAGTTTGTATTCGAAAAAGTAAAGAATTTTATGATCAAATATAATCTAAACAATTACTACCCACCAGTTTTTTCGTATCCTCTTGCCATATAAAAAAAAAATTGAAAATTTCTTTCTGACATGAAACGCGTTTAAGCAAATATTACTTATTTTTAATAAAACTGCTTTTCTCTTAGGAGCAAAGTGGTGCTTTTGGAAATGTGATTAGCTCAGTATATACATTTTAGCTAGGTTGTCTCTAGAATGCGTTTGGCTACCGAATGTTCTTGCGTTACGTTCCGAAGCTTTCATTTGCAACCTGAGTGACGGCAATTCAATTAATTTTAAATTGACGGAAATTGTAACAAAAACGAAAAACGTTAACTAGATATTTTCCAAAGAAATATGCGTAAACCAACATGGTTTTCCAATTAACAAAAAATAAGCAATTTGACAGCTTGGAAGCTTTAACGGAAAATGAAGTTAGGCCGAATAGAATACCGAGTTACGTTTTATTCTGCAATTTGATTAAACAAAATGATTTATCAATAAACATAGTTAAATAACAGTGCAACTTATTATTAATTTTACCCAAATATAAATTTGGATTTGTAATAGGCTTTGCTGCATTTAATTTGCAGGGAAATTTCCGCATTTTAATTAGGAGATACCGATTGTTATTGAAATGATGTTTAATAATGCTAAGAATCATCAACAGGATTCAAACTCTCTACACCAGCACTGCAAATAAGGCTAGGAAGCGTCCATACATATTTGCACGAAATTTACTTCTCAACATGTCTTTCAGTACCAATATTTTGGAAACCTTTATCTAATGAAGGTAATGTACCATATGGAAAAAAACAATAACTTCCCTTCCGAAACATTTTATTCGCTGAAGAAAGAAAAAGCTTTGTTATTAATTATCGCTGCATTTTGTTTTCAAGTTAAAACTTACGAATTCTTTGCAACATTTCTCTCGTAAGTATTAGCTGCATTCGACACATATTACTCCCACTTACACTCTTCCTTTATTGGTTTTAAATTCAGGAAAATAGACGAACTTTTCCGGGAAGGATGCCTTCAAGAAGGACCTTTCTGAGACTGTCTGAATCATATTTATGTTGTATATGAAACAAATATAAAACACGACAATGAACATCATTCAGACAGCCGGCTGGATTCAAACTCCTGTCACACAACCTGTATTCGGCGGTCTTTACCACTCAACCAAAACAGTCTTCTATACTCGGCCACTTACACTATATTCCATCACTTTACATTTGTTGTATATATACGATATAGCGTAGTGCACTTCCTTATAGACCCAAACGTTTAGTCGTAATAAATATTGATACCACGTAAATGTCGAACAAAACAATGCAACATAATTCGAACATTTCACATCACGCTATAAATCACACAATTTTATTATTCTTGTGAATATGAGAAGCCCATATCTTTCTTCAGTTACAGATCATTTGCATAAACTATTTCCCCATTAGCATAAACAATTACACCGAAAGCATAAATAACTGAAGGAAGTGTATATTGAAATGTATCATACGAAAGAGTGAAGCAAAATGGAAACACTTTTAAGAAATAATTAATTTTCAAAGCACCACTCCCTTAAATATTCTATTTAAGTCATATTTACACAGATATTATATAGTACACAGACGAAGCACAAACATTTTATAGGAAGCCTCTATTAAAAAGAAAAACTACGAATCGTTTTCATTATAAAATTTGCTGTTATCTCTAGAAATAGTTATGATTTATAAAATAAAATTATTGCTTATTAAATTTGCTCCTTCTCTTCTTTTTCATCATAAATAAATAATCTTATTATTTATTGAATGAAACCTTAAATATATTAGTTTGTTTAACAGGAAAAAGAACACATATAAAATTGCTTCCTTCATGCAGAATTTTCGATATGCATGCCAAATTATTTAAAATATAAATTTATTAACTCTCAGGTTGTTGAGATAAATACCGGAATCGTACATTTAACACTAGAAGCGCCGTTGGGGTCATTTTGACCTTTTTTCCAATTTTCCACGTTTTTTTTAAACGTACAGCTGAGCTTCGAAGTTGATATTTTTTTTACATTTTCTAAAATGTTTCCAAGTATACTATGTCAATTTTTCATATTTCTACGTTAATTATTTAAATAAATAATCGCAGATATACCTAAAACAGCCCACTGGGGTCATTTTGACCCTCATAAGAAAACGACATATTTTTAAGCGAATGTCCGTTTTCGAATTCCCGATGCCACGCTTTGGTTTTCTGCGCATTAGGAAACACGCAGCTCTTATCGCGATGACTCAGGAAAGAAAAATAAAATCCAGAACGGAGCATATTCTCTCTCCATTGCAATGCCGAGAGAAAGAGGATTGAGTACACAAGAGTGCCTTCTGAAACCTGGTACAAGCTAATGGAAAACTGTTATTTATGCTATAATCCTGGACCAGAAATAACCGTTGATGAACAATTGTTGCCTTGTAAATCAAGATGTAGATTTATCCAGTACATGGCGAATAAACCGGATAAGTTTGGCATCAAATTCTTGCTAGCAACTGATGTAAAATCCAAATATGTTTTGAATGGGTATCCTTATCTGGGCAAGGATGAAGAACGACTAACTAATTTACAACTTGGGGAAAGTCTAGTTCTCAAATTACTGCAACCACATCTAAACTCCAGACTCAACTTTACTTCTGTGAAACTTGCAGATGAACCTTCTGCGAAAAAAACCACAATTGTCGGGACGATGAGTCTGAATAAGCGAGAATTACCCCCTATTGCTCGTGACACTTCTTTGGCACGATATTCATCTTTTGCACTGAAAAATGGAGACAAAACACTCACAATATATAAGTGCAAGAGCAAAAAGAATGTCGTGATTCTGAGCACGATGCACAATAATGTGTTTGTTGACGACAGTAAAGAAAAAAAACCGAACACTGTCACTTACTACAACAGTACAAAATGTGGCGTTGATGTCGCAGATCAGATGCTGAAGAAATATAATACAAGTAGTGGAAGTCGCAGATGGCCTGTACATGTTTTTTACAACGTCCTTGACATTTCTGCTCTCAATGATTGGATTTTATTG
Organism: Stegodyphus dumicola; assembly: GCF_044657685.1. Classification (NCBI taxonomy): domain Eukaryota; kingdom Metazoa; phylum Arthropoda; class Arachnida; order Araneae; family Eresidae; genus Stegodyphus; species Stegodyphus dumicola. The sequence continues at coordinate 4,656,419 of NC_140778.1, read as the reverse complement.
AAATAATCCTTGGACACCTCTATTTCCTGTCGAGAATTTATTCTTGCACTCGTGAAAGAACTACGAGTTGGTGCACTACGCAATAGATGCCCCTCAATCGCTCAAATACAGACACTTAAACGAAAGAAATGTGCATTTGAAAGTTGCAAGGGACAAAACAAGACTGTTGTCAGCTGTGAGGGATGCCAGAAACCAATTTGTGGTAAATGTTTTGCTGTCACTGTCAAGCGTTCATATTGTATCACCTGCGGTAATGTATAACAAACTTTGGAAAACATTGTTTATTCCCAATTTATGTTTTTTTTTGTAATTTTTTGCATATGTTCTATTTTCCACATTTTGCATTTGTATCTTTCGTTTGTTTTTCATAGATTTTGTTTTTGCTATCTTACACTGAAAGATATTGTGTGCTAATTTGCACTAATTGCACGAAAAAAATTCTAAAGCATAACAAATAAATAAAAACCTCTAAAAACTCTTTTATGTGGTCATTTCAGCATCATTTCAATCATTTACTGTGTTTCTACTTACATTTCTTATGGGGGTCAAATTGACCCTCAATGGCGGTTTCCTGTTAGTCTGAAATTCGGCTGTTCTAGTGTTAAAGAAACTATAGATGCCGCCCAGTCATTCGGGAGGCCTTCTCAGCTCACAATTCACTTAGTGCACTGGCGAACGGGCTGGCTGCATGGGCGTTTTCGTGGTTTTCCCCATGTGTAACGTGTATACGAGCCAGTTTCCCTTAGAAAGTCCTCCACGAAGGCATCCCTCCCCTTAGGCAGATAGCCCTAGTGTGCTTTGCCATAATTAAATTCACCATTTAGTGCACTGCTGCCTCAGAGATTACCACAATTGCTTACTAACAAATGGCTTGTTTATTAAGAGCTGTAGGAGTATTTTTATTAAAAGCTGTATATTAAGAGTTTATTAAGAGCTGTATGAGTATTTTTGTAGAACGTTCCAGAAATGTAAAATATTCCTTCGGGTGAAATACGTTTTATGACGTTACTGTAATGTGTTCCTTTAGGGAAGAATAAATTTTACCAAGAAATTATCGGTTCTGCGTCTTGTCCATTCAATCCAGTACGAAGCGTTACTCACGACACAATATGGCACTGGAAAATGAAATATTCGGCAAAATACGATATTTGAAAAATATATGCAAAATTATGAAGAACTTCAAAAATAGAGGTAATGACGAAACATCTATCGATAAGGGTTGGATTCAAATTTCAAGTTATTTATTTCACAGAAAATAATTCTATGATTCTGTGATTAATGATTTTCCCAAAAATCATTTTTTCTTGTCCCCATCTCACAAAAGTTGTAGAATTTGAAGTAAGTGCAATTTCGAGAGCAATAGTTGCGATTAATTAACAGAACAAATTTTAAATTGCTATGAGTTACTTGAAAAGGTTCATCCCATTTCAAAATGCAACTAACCATTTGTAGGAATTATTTATACCTTAAATAAAGTTCTTACCGTATTTGTATGTTTCATTTGATAACGAAAGCGATAATTAGCAATATGGTATATCTATAAGCAAAGACCGTGTTCTTTATAACGACTGTCTGAAGTGTTGGCCGTCATCAATAAATAATACTTGTGGCTGAGGGACAAATTGTGACAAACAACAGACAATATACGTATAGAACTCGGAAAAATGACCACCGTATATCGACTTTTAGCATCCTTAATGATGTCGAATGCGGGGGTACCCTTGCAAACTTCAGTCAACACCGCAGCTAATAATCTCTTGGACTTAGTTGTGGGGAATCTGAGAGTTAAGCATGACGAAAGTGGCGACTCAACTCGCCATCCTTGCGAAATGATGTATGCAAGACACAATGCACAGCCACATGAGGTGGTGCATCATGTTGCAAAAAATCATAATTTAAACAAGTGATTATCCTGTGTGATGGGGATTATGCGACTTTGTAATATATTGTGGCACTGTACACCCATCACGCTGTCAGTCTGAGAAGCAGAATTCCTCATTTCCTGAAAGAAAGTAGTCCGAACTCAAATCATGTTGAAATTCCACACCACATCGTGTGTTTCTCGTCATACAATGAGTTTCCCACAAATCTAGAATTTTGGGTATGCTACTCCTGTGGGATTTCAAAGAATACAAAATTAGTCAAGAATTCATGTTGTGTTTTGGAACACAATGTTCGAAACGAGAAATATTGTAAGAAAACAGTTTTTTCTTAATATAATCATCTTATTATAATTTTGTTTTTCATATTAGTTAAAGCTCTGTTCTCTTTTCCTCATTCGTCGGGAATATATATAAGGAATATTTCTAATGAAATGAATGACTAATGAAAACTTTTAATAAAATGTCTGATGACAATGAATGAAAATAAAAGTTTTTCTACCAATTCTCCCGAAGACTACTTTTAGTAAAGAAATAACGCAATAGTTAAAGGGAACTGATTTTGCTGTTCCTCAAAAATCCGTTCATTTAATAACAATCTAGTAGCGAAATCATGAATAAATACCTCCCCTGTGTCTCTTGTGCATAAGCCATTATGAAATTACCCTATTGAATAAATGACAGCAGTTGTGTGTAAATTGCATACGAAATGAGGGAAATGCCTTTATACATATATATATATATATATATATATATGTGTGTGTGTGTGTGTGTCTGTTTGTATGTAAAAAGAAAAAATGAATAAGAAAAAAGTAAATTTGATAGATCGCTATAAAAATATCAATCTGGATATTTTCTATTTTTATATGTGTAGGAATGTTAAAAAGCAGCACTTTAAGTTGAATTTCTGATAATTAATAAGAGAAGCAAATGAGTGAAAAATGCGAATATGAATTCTTCCTCAGGCTTCCTAGAAATATTTCTTGCGTAAGTATTATGAAATATTTTTGCTCCATGGTCACTCTGTTAAATATCCATTTAAGAGCATTTTATGAAGTAATTTTTACATCGTTACATATTTTCAGACCACATAATGAATACACATCCGAAATTCAAAATTGAAAAGTAGTGTTACAAAAACCGAATTTAAAACATTTTATGCTGAAATGTTGTTACTTGAAAAAATTTCATTTACACGTTGGGTTCACTGATTGTTACTAGCATTTAAGAAACAATCATCATTAGCAGTTACTTTTAACTCGTGAGTTTTACACATATTAACATATCTCTGATATCTTTACATATTATAAATAGTATGTCTTAGAGAAATTAATTGCATTCAAATGTCAAGAAGTGTAGCAAACTATAATGAACATTTGGTAATCACTAGAAATGCCTAAATTTTAAAACATGACGTTTCACCTCTCTAAAAATGACTTTGTTGGAAAAGAGAGGTTGGTAGATTTCAGAAATCGAATTAACGAATCCAATATCCAATTAACGAATAATTCTGAAATCTAAATTTGCAGAAATTTCTAATTTCAACTAGTGGATTGATCAAATAAGTAAGTTTACAAAATTTTCCTTAATCGAATTCCTTTTTATTTCTCAAACCTAATAATAGGTTTGATAGCTATTATTAACCAATAAAAATAAAGCCAAACCAAAAATCAATCAATCTGAATCAAGACTTCATGTTGATCGCGTCTCATTCTCTTTCTGCCGCTCGTTTTCGATTTGGCCATTTGCATGCTGTCCACTGTTGAGCTGATTTTACTTCTTCAAAATTAATTTCTATTTCAAGAAAAAATTTTCTAATACTTACGAAACTGGTTTTATAGTGAAAGTCCCAGCTGGTATCAAATATTCTAAAGGCAGACTAACGAATTTGGAATTAGTAACGACAAATCTGCGGCAACCGGACATTTTATCAGAGGGCGTCCATGCAATATCACCAATGACGTCACAAGAGGTGTGGTTCCTACTGCCGCGAGTTTCAATTTCAGTCGCATTTTGTTTAATATTGGCAGCGAAAATGCGGCCAAGAGAATTTTTGCTCCTCGCGCTTCTTTTGAAGAGTAACAAATGCTATATGCTTTAGACTTGGAGTGTTTCATGTCTATCGTTTAATTGATTCAGTGTCCGTTTCTAAATCGTGATTCGAGATGATTTAAATCGAAAAGATTCTGTACCGGGTTAAGAATAAAGAAATGTCCTTTATTAATTAAAATATCCTTCAGATGTCAATAAAAATTATCTATAAACTCGAAGCATATTTAAAATAGAAGCACGAAAAATAAGATAGTTTTGTATATAGATAGTTTGATAGTTTGACAGATTTGATAGTTTTTTTTTTTTTTTTTTTTTTTTTTCAAGCTAATAAAACTAGATCTAGGTGGAATAACCCAGGAGTGGGAGCCTTCATGTAAGTAATTATATACACTTTGGGAACTAAGCAATAAATTATCATTTAATGCTATTATCATTTTGCATCATAATAGAAGAGGGCATCGTAAGACACTGAAGTAAGTGCTTCTCGAAAGTGAATTAACAAATAATAAAACGATTTATCCCTCACAATTAATTATGCGCACCATATGGGGACATATAAATTGAGTCCAACTTATAAAGATTAATATTAAAGCAGTATTTATCCACCTGCACAATAGAGAACCTTCCAAATACTTCGCTTTTCTACCTAAAGAAACATATAATATTCCTATGATTCCCATTCATAAAATAATCATTGACAGCTGGTAGGTTTAAAATATATATCTGGTAACCTTTAAAGAAATTTGACCAAATAAGAAAACAGCTTACAGGTTTTGCAGACAGCAAAAACTGAGAAATTTATAATTTCAGTTTTGTATCAAGTTTTGCCCTTCCTTTTGGGTTTTCTATTTGTTCATAGTAATTTTGTTAACAGGCATCGATTCGAAGAAGAATGCGTCTTAAAATAAAATGATGAAATATATTTATTCTGGAAAAATACTACCGAATTTTTATCTACCAGTTTCTTATTGCGCAAATGTGTTAAAAAATATTTAAATAGCCTAATTCGGAAGTTACATTTTATTCTTCATTGTAAATTTAAAAAAAAACCTGCTCTACCTATTATAGGTAAGGCGGTGGCTGTCGATAATATTGTATGTAACTGTTTCCTATACTTAAAATTCATACCTATATTTCTCAGTTTGTCGTCCGGCCCCAAAATGTTTCTACATATATACAAAGTTTTCATTTACTACACATTTACTGCATGGGAAAAAATCCTTCACTTAACCCATTAGCCGCTGGTTTTGCGTTGACGCAACGGTCAAAATAAATGCGTATATAAATATAACTACCTAAGATATTTTGTACCAGCAGATGATTTTGTGTAGGGAATATTATGAAGATTATTTGTGTAAAAAAATATTTGCCTTCAACAATTATTTTGTTTATAATAATTAATCTCATACTTTAAGCAAAATTTAAGCAAAACTTTCGACCGGGTATTTTTGCTGAAAATATCTAACGAAAGAATCGCCGTCTTTATGAGTGATCTATTTATAGTCAAGGTCACCGTTTATCAGAACATTACATCAGCCAGGTGATTATATTTGTATTGGAAAGAAAGGGAAAACAGGTGTTGCGTTGACGCAACGTCAGCAGGAAACGGGTAGTCAATCTCCTTTTTCACTCATTCCTTTGGATGTTCTTGTTCCTGTTCTGTTTGTTTAAAAATGCCTAGAACGAGGTCTCTTACATTAGAAGCCCTTCAAAGATTTTTTGATGAAGAAACAGATGATGATAATGTTAATAATGACCAGAATGAAACTGCTATTGTTGTTGTTCCCCCAGAAATTGCAGAGGCTAATGTCGAAGAAGAAAGGAATGGCAATTATTTTAAATAATGATAATGATATTTTACCAAATGATACTGCTGGGGAAGTTGAAATTCACGTAAGAAGTAAGTTTCAGCTTTCTAAAAGCAGTTATAGTCATACTAAAAAGTTTTAAAAGCAGAAGACTAAAATCTTGAAGTGGATAAAAAAGGAACTGTTAGTTATGTCTCAGGAAGAACATGAAGAAAGAAAGAGATAGAAGAGAAATTATAAAAGACAAAACACAAGGTAAAACTAGTGCAGAGATTTTCGATTTTCTTTTTGGTTTAGATATTTATTCTCTTCTTATTGAACAGACAAATATATACGCTCAGAAAAAAAAAAAAAAAAAAAACCCAGAATTTTTGCATCTGAAGCCTATATGAGAAGATTTATTGGAATATTATTGCTTACAGGATATCATTCTTTACCTCAAGAAAAATTTATTGGTCTTTTGATAAGGACATTTCTGTTCCTGTTGTACGGGAATCGATATCACGTTTGCAGTACAGGAATATGAAGCAGAATTTGCATTTGACGATAGTAAAATTGACAATACTGATAAATTATATGAGGTGAGACCGTATCTAAACATACTAAATATCACTACTTTTTACTACTGGAAATATAAAGTCTCTTTTAGATTTCAGCGCGAGAATGCATTATTCCTTTTGCAAACTCCTATTGAGAGTATAGAATCAGCCAGAAATAGATCAGCAAGAAGAAGACCTAGTAAATTGAGCATTCAAAAACCATTGCATGGAGATGGTAGACATTTTATCGTAAAGTCCGTTGATAACAAAAGACTTTGTAAAGAGTACCATAACCAGACTGTTTATAGATGCAAAGTATGTAATGTAGCTTTACATCATGATTGTAATGCTTGAATCTTTCAATTGAAATAATCTGTATTTGTAAAAGAAATACAATGTATATTTTAATATTAAATTAATTACAAGTAAAGTGATTTGTAGATTTATAAAACGTTATACAGCTAAAAAGTAATCCTGCGCTCCACTCAAAAGAAACATCACACGAGTACAATCCTACTCACTAAACATCCGTAGTCTTATTCCGCTGACGTTGCGCGAACGCAACACTCGCTTTTTCTACAGGTAAGAGCAATTTTTTAATTTTCAATTTAAATTTATGTTATAAATGCTTAATTTAATATTTGTTAGTATTTTCATGAGAAAAGAAACATTTCTTGTAGTTTTGGCGGTTAATGGGGTAATCTTTTCACGACATCCCAGACATACCTGTCCCGCAACCAACTGAGTGCTTCTGAAAATTGTCGTGTTCGCAGGAACAAGAATTCTAGCTAGAAGCCTGAAAATTTTACGCTTCCCTGAAGAATGCGCTATTAGGCTGTATCTAATTAATTACTCGGGAGAATTTATATGCAAATTGTATCCACTTCGTATGTTTGCGAACTTTTGTTGTTTTTTTTTCAGGAATCAAATTGTAATTTTCCAGGAAAGCCAGTTAGCAATTGTCACATTTAAAAATGTTCTATGAAATAAAATAAAGAGATAATCCATTAACATACAATAAATAAAGTGAATAGTTTTATTTTAATTTTTCACTCTATTTAGCACACCCATAATTCTAAAAATCACAGCTACACCTATTCAAGCTTGCGTTTGTGCGGAATATACACTTAAGAAACAATCAGCGTCCAGGTGCCGTAGGGTCCACACAACATGAAAGTTGATCAACTATCATTTGAATAACGATTCGCATTTGGTAATTATAATGCCGAAATTTGAAGGCAAATATAGCAAAATCTTAGAGGAATTCCACATTATATTTGAGAAAAAATAATAATAATCTACACCAGGGGGTTCTCAACCGGGGGTACGCAAGAGAAAAATGGAAGGTACGCAAAGAAGCAAAGAATTTTAAACTATTAAATTCAAAAATGAAACCCCAACATCCCGATTGAGTGTTTTCACTAACACTCGTAAATTTATGCGTCCTGAGCTTTGTTCATGGTCAAGAGTCGCTTACAGACCTTAGCAAGAGCTGAACGATCTGTCTGCATAGCAGTTTTCGTGATTCTTCCATGTTGTAAGTTTCACAAATATTCGTTTAGCCGTAGACATAGCAACATTTGACATAAATGATGTTTTTAGAAGGCTTGATAGATATGGATGCTATTTTTAATATGAAAGAAAATGAATTCCTATAAAAAAGATCTTAGTATATCATTAATTCTCTTAGTGTTTATGGATTTAATAGTACGCCAGCACTTTATAACGCCATTTCCGGGCTCATATCGCTTCATTTTCAATGATAATCATTTCTTACATCGGTTGTCTTGTCTCTAACAGTAGGTATTTCGTCCTCTTGTTGCTTTGTATTCCTTACTTTTCTACGCGATTTGAGAATATCGTCATCTGTTTTTGAAGATATCGTGATTTATTTAAATATTTGTGAAAAAATAATTAACAAACCCAGATTTTCAAAACAAAAAAATGGCTAGGATTGACTAAGCGGAAAATTGACGATTCACAGGGGGTGGATAACACTAAGAATATTGAAAAGTAAAGAAAAATTGTTTCTAGAAAATATAATGAAAGTTATTTATCATTTGGATTTACTTGGAATGGAGATAAAATGTACCCAGTAATGGATAATAGTTCACCTCAAACAGCACACTGAGGCTTGCTCAATGTGTTGTTTGAGGTGAAGTATTATCCAAAGTATGAACACATCGTTTCTTAAAAGCCATCTAAAATCTATGCATGCCAATGTAAAGGATAAATCTGAAGAATATTTTAAAAAGAAGTTATCAGCGTTCAAAACTAGTAGACGAGTAAAGAAAGATTTCGTTACTTCAAATGAAAAAGATTTGGAAGCAAGTTATCTAAATTAATCAAGGGATTGCCAAGACAGGGCAGGTTCACGCTATTTAAGAAAAAATTATATTACCAGCAGCTAAAGATATCGTTTTAACATTATTCATCGAAAAAGCGGCTAATGAACTTAATAATATTCCGTTATCAAATGATACAGTAAATCTTCGAATTTATAAAATGACAAATTCCATAAAAGAGACACTTATTCAAGAAATAAAACACAGTGAGTATTTCGCATTGCAATTGGATGAAAGTACTAATGTAACGAATTTTGTTCAATTATTCGTTTACATACGTTTAGAAGAAGATAAACGAATTGCTAAAGAGTATTAATTTTGTGAAGCTCTTCATGATAGAGCAAATGCAGGTGAAATTTTCAAAGTAATTTAATTTTTTCCCCCTAAATAACATGCTTCATGGGAAACAAAATTCGCAACCATACAATGTGGGTTCAGTTTACATATCATTTCTCGCGAATCACTAACGGAATGCAGCAAGGAGCGCATTCTCCTTGAGGTTGTAAAATAAATTTTCTTCAAGCGTTAAGCCGTAGAAGCTTTATTTCTGCGAAGGATGAGAAACTGCCCCGAGTACATAGTAGGCATACACAGCGTTCTGAACGATAATTTCCGAGCACTCGGGAATACATTAAATGGTGGATTCTTGTCATATATGTATTCAATCAGTTATGATTACTCTACGGAAGAATTTGGCTGAGACACTGGAGAATAGAAAACAGTTACATACAATGTATTCCAAAGCCATCGCTTAGCCGCAAAGCCACAAAAGCTTTTTGGTTGATGCTTGATACTTTGGTTGCATATTCTGGCTTGCAGGGGGAATAAATTCCGCTCTTACCAGAGCTTATCAGAGAATCCCACGAGGGGCCTCACACATAAGGGCTCATCAAGTGGGTCCACCACAAAGGTGTGTACCTTAAGATAAAATATAGTAAAAATAAGAAAAAAGTAAGACGCATTTGTCTCTGAAATCTCACTGGCGGATGAGAATCCTTAACCACGACTGATGGAAGCTTTGAGGTTTGCTTCGGAAATTCGAAGTTATCATTACGTGATTCACATGAGTCTTGTGCAGGCTACAGATTGGCTGGCTGGACGATGGCTGTGTTTGGCTTCTCCTAGGGTACCCGGCAGTTGCGTCGGTATTTCTTCCTGTGTTTTACACGGCTTGTTACCAACATAAATTAATTCCCGTGGTAGTGGGTTGGTTGGTTGGTTGGTTGGTAACGGAGGACGGGGACGCATGATGTCTAACAGAGGTAAACAGGCATGTGTCCCGCGCCCTCCACTAACCAGGAACAACTACCTGAGGCTTCAAGAGGCCGCCTCGGGAGCTTTTTAGGATGTTAACAAGAGCATTTACATGGCCAGACAAGGGCAGATTGCATTCGTTTTACCGTTTTGACATTTGTTTTTGCAATTTGCTATGGTAATTTTGCATATTCACAATAAAATTCAAATAAAAATACAAATTAAATATACAGATACAAAAATAGCTACAAAATAATAGGATTAAAATACAGGCTCATATGGGGAAAAATAAAAATAAAATAAAATAAATAAATAAATAAAAATAAAAAAATAAGTATTATGCATATACAGAAGAGGAAATGTTAAATACATTTGATTGTATATTATAAGTGTCTGTAATAGGGACTTATGTAAGTTTTAGGAGTAGACTTATGTGTCTGAGAATGTGGAACTGCATGCTGACTTAGTTAGTGTATCATGCCTTGAGAGTTTTGGTTAATGAGGAGAGCACAAATCTTGACCCATTCTCTTGAGCTTGTTAACAACTTTGCAAATTGTGTTTACTGCCGGTTTGTGCTTTATAAGGAAGCGGTGATAAGCTTCACTATTGTTGATGGGAAGAGGGAGGTGATTTCCTGCTGTCAGATGGCATTCAAAAACATAGTGGTCTGGGGAGCCTTCCGCTCCGCAGGCGCATATGTCCGTGGTTGTTATGCCATTCTATTGAAGTAGATCGGGAATGGGCCGTGTCCGGTGATATAAGCCGTAAGAGGAGCTATTGCAATGTTGCGTTCAGTGCTGACTTTCGGGAGGTAGCTGTATGTACGTCTTCTAGTTGTGCAGTGCGTCCAGTCTTCCTGCCAAAGATTTAGGCCTTGACCCCGTAATAGCCCTTTGAGGTAGGAAGGAGGGGCTGGGATTGTGATTTTTTTAGCTTCTGGATCAGTGGCTGCTTGCTTGGCCAGGTTATCAGCTGCTTCATTCCCCTCATTTTCTGCATGTGCCTTGATCCATGTTAAGGAGAGATGTTTCTGCGGGTTGCACTGTAAAAGTTTTTGTAATTTGATGATTAAGGGCGAGGTGTGGTTGTGATTATCTAGTGCTAGAAGTGTTGACATACTGGCAGTGAAAACTTTCGCCCGTTCTATATTATTATTGAAAATGTAATCTACCGCGGTTGAAATTGCCTGCACCTCCGCCTGGAACACACTGTTGTTTAAGTCGAGGCGTCCTTTCCATATATGGATGATTCTTCCTTTGTCATAGTGTGCAAAGGCGCTGCCTACTCCGTCTTCCTGCTTAGAGCCGTCGGTGTATATTTGCGTATCCCTTGAAACTCGCGTCTCCTTTTATTAGTTTAACAAAAGACTGAAATTTGAATGTCTTTTGCATCATCTTAGGTATTTATATATTTAGAATTTTTAATTTATTATAACGATCAATAGCATCCTATAAGAAATGTAATTATAGGTGAGGTTTACAAAGCGAATGTTTATGTAATTGTAAAGTGTTAACTAATGCTCAAATCTTGAACAAGATTCAGGATACAGAAGGTCGCACTAAAGCGTTTTTCCGCCATTGGAATCGTTCAAAGCCTAAATTAAAAACATTAATCATTCTAGTAGTAGACATTTGAACAAAAGACTATTATTGTCGCAATGTCAAGCGACCAGGAATTTCAAAATATGATTTCTATGGAGCTGAGACTTTCAACTTTCCTGGACGGAATTGAATTATCTAAGTTAGGGTGTTCCAGTGAAGACTTTTTTGCATTCATTCTCCTGCGATTTCAGATGCTCGGGCAAAATGTAAAATTTAAACTGTTTGTAAAGTATATTTGATGTCAAAAATGTATTAAAAAAGAAATTTCCAGATTTCCGATTTTTAAACTTATTACCATTTATGAAATTACGAGTTTATCCTTTTAATAAATATCGGTAATTTTACATACTCCTGTCTGATATTTTAAAGAACAGTTCTTAAAAGTTCAAATAATAACCTATACTATTGATTAAATATTTGCCCTTTTTTCCTTTGCTTATTGTAATTATTCAAATTTTGTTAAATTTAAATAATTGAATTATCGCCAGTTTTTATTGTGAGAATAAAAGATTAATAAAAAAGAAATTATTTAATAATTAAACTAAATATCTTCAACTTTAAAGGTTTCACGAAAAGCCAATATTTGGCTGGTTGTAAAATAGTGATGGACAAGACACGATTCTATTTTCAAGCTCTAGGATAATGGTTGTCAATCCTTAAAACGTAACAGACTACTATATATATAATATTTGGCAGACCACTGATATGAATTAAAAACCCCGCGAAATCAGACCTTAAAAACAACATATTAATACGCAAAAAAACAATGTTTAACTTTCCAATACATGTAATTCTAATTTTCATTTGTTAATATAGTTTTCGAAACATTTGGTGTTCAGCAGCATGCCTTTATGGAAATTTATGCTACGCCTAACTGATTATCAGTAACAACTGAAACACTTTTAACATCTCACTGATACACATATTTCTTTCACATTAAAAAATTACATAAAAAGTACAAATATCATACCCTCTTGTTCAGAAAGCTTCAAATTTCCATGTCACTGAAAAGGAATTTCGCGAAAAGCAAAAACAAACCGGCAAACACAAAGCAACATCAATAAACTGAATGTGTTACGCCGCCAATTTTTAATTATTTTAAACATAATAATCATTGCTTACTCAGCAACGGCGTCATGGATCAACAGTTAGACAAACAAAACGGAAACTTTACACTGTTCTTATAGTAATTTATAGGAAGAGAAACTACCTTTCAGTAAAAGAACGCAAACACTAAATAGTCGCTACGCTTCAATTTAAGAAACTACTTTTCTTTAGTTCAAATGAATGACATTTGAATGAATTTTTGTATATTTTAATGCTTTAAAACGTTTTAGAATTTTGAGGGGTAGAGTGCATTTTAGATTACAGATGCATTCAATACATTTTAGATTACAGATGCGTGAATATGCAGTCAATATAAAAATATTTGATATGATATTCAGCAAAATGATATCATCTTATGCGAAAGTTTACTGAACTGAGACTAGTTCAATAATGGTTATACAGATGCTCTCTATATTATGATTTTCACTGCCATACAGGAAAGCAAGATGTATGTGAGGGCGATAAGGCGAATTCTTTTTTATTATGGAATATTCAAATCATCGAATACTCCAGTTCACGCTTTTTAAACCAATCGAATCATTGGAAGTCTAATGAAAAACTAAAACTAATTTTAATGGCGCTATAAATATTTTTAATAGTTAGTCAAGATAACTGTTCTGTAAGACAGTGGATTCAAACCATTTTTTTTTCTTGCATCCCTCGGACTTAATCATTCCGCTTACCCCTCTATGAGGCAATTTATTAACTGTAAATTGCCGTAATCTATTGTTGTGTAGAGAATTTGTCTGATAGCGTTATAAAAACTAGGTGAATGATTTTCTGATTTATGGAAATCTTAATTTTATTTGATTCTGAATTATTTACTTTAATGCTTTAATTTTGGGGAAAAACAGATGCTTCTGGGAATATTATTTAGTTTAAAAGAATATTATTTATTTTCCTTTATTTGCAAATTTTGTACAAGCTTTGATTCATTGTGAAAAGAAGCAGGGAAAGGGAAGCAATTTTTTGCTAAGTCATGATTTCGCGCGCTTTGTCCTTTAGAATGTTCTAGAAGGAATTTCATTGTTAGTTGACCTTAAGAGAGGAAGTACGTGACAGAAAGGTCAAAGGTTGCTACTTGACTTTCGATGTAAGTCATTCAGGTTTTTGGCGATTGAAGGTCCGGTTGTTGGCTAAGTGAAGAAGGACGCGCATGCGCGATCACCCTTATTTCCGCATTCAGGGGTTGAAAACGCAAATTTTGCCAAAATTAAGGGGGGCGATAAGTGGAGCCATAGTGGGAGCCCGCGTTTGTGAAGGAGACGAAGGAAATTCGAGTTGGAATGACTCTCTGGCTTGCTGGACTTTTAGGACGTTACTCTTGGAACTTGCTTGAAAGCGACAGACAAGATGTAATTTACGAAGACAGATGTTTTCCGGCGGGGAGCGGCAAATATGCTCCCCGGCCGCGTTTTGGTTAGGAGTTGAATCACTTACTGACTGGCTTGTGGAACTTACTTTGGACGTTACTCGTGAAGCTTGCTCTTGGGATGAGCAAGAACAGGCGAGCCGTAATTGCCTAAAAAACGTTTCTGGCCGGGAGCGGCGAACATGCTCCCTTGCCGCGTTCTGGTAAAAAGGCGAAATTTGAACCAGTTACCTGCGTGTTGACTTAAGACTTTCAAGACCAAGCGGATAGCCGTGTTGGGCAGCAGTGCTTCTGTTTTTGTTTTACAGAGGTAAAATAACTTCGTCATTATGAAAACCAGTTACCTGCGTGTTGACTTAAGACTTTCAAGACCAAGCGGATAGCCGTGCTGGGCAGCAGTGCTCCTGTTTCTGTTTTACAGAGGTAAAATAACTTCGTCATTATGAAAACCAGTTACCTGCGTGTGTGTTTTCGCAAATAGTGCCAGGACAGGACTATGTCTTCTGAAACTTCCATTTTGTGACCGTAAAGATGAGCCCCGCCGACGTCAACGCTTATTAGGATACGAGTCCTCCACTTCAAAATGTCCACCCAAGATAAGTTTTATTTATTTTTTTTGTGTGTGTTTTGAACTTTAAGTAAGTTTTCACCAACTTCCTTAGAATGTAAAAACAACATCGAATCTTAAATTAATTCTCAGGCTTTCAATTGCTTCCCTTTCCCCTTTTAAATTACCAAGACAAACCTTAAAGTTTTTTATATGAATTTAAATGAAAAAAAAAAGTAAATGACAAATTGAAGAATTCTCCTTAGACTCTCTGATGAGGATAAGATTTTATTTTATTGTGATGAAATTGAATAAACTGATATTTAATCTGGAAACCTATTACAGTATGTTTTCTTTATATATTTAATATGTTTTTCCTATATATCTTGTATATGTTTTTCTTATGTTTTCGATCCTCTCACGGCGCGGTCCCGGGATGCAATTTTTACAACGCAAATGCATTAAAATTCACTATACGATCACTAAAAGTTTGGTAATTAGCAAATTCTTAAGAGTTTAGTTTCCTCCCTAAGAGGAAGTAGAAACCTCTCACGGCAAGTAGTTTCTTATTTAACAATGGTACCGTGAAGAAAGCTATTTAACATTGGTGCCGTGAAATAAGTATATAACACTACTACTGACCCTCCATATGTAAAACTCCTTCTAACATTAAAACCCACTTCAGTATTCGTAATATATCTTTACACTGCTTTTATTTTTAATACGATAAAGTTAATAACTGTAAAGAATAAATTCAAAAATTTATAAGTTTTTCCCCCGAGGGGGATTTCGAAAAAGTTTAATTTCGAAGATGTTTTAAAGAGATTTTCATTGATAGGCTCTGATATCCATTTTTTCTTATCAGTTTGAGTAAACATTACTTGAACGACGCTTCGAGGACTTTTTAAGTGAAATATTATGCTCACTTCGTTTATAAAGTGTCTCGAATATCTTTGACAAGAGTTTGTAATCTGTCTCGAATATTTTGGTCTCATTTTTGTTCAATGAAGGCTCCTCAGAAATGTAACTTTTCGATTACGCTAAGGATAGTTTTGTCACTTATCAGACAGGAGTTTTGGTAACCCTCAACTTAGTTTATTTAATCTTGAGAGGGTGAAATCTTGAAATCAAGTACTTGCATGGCCATGCAAGTAACACAATGAAAAATCGGTTCTCAAAATCCATTTTACAATCCGTTTTGGAAAAAAGAGTCCCTTATTTCCTTGATACGTTACAGGTGTCTCCCATAAGCATCGTTTAAACGTGATGTAGGAAGTAAAGGTAGGATCCTTCAATACTTCTTTGGGTTTGTATAAGGAATTAGAGAAGAGAGCAACATAATTGAACTGATTATTCACTAAATGCTGAAAATACGGTTTCCTTATCCGATAAGATGGGACATAGAGGGAAGGAAATGGCAAAATATGGTCCATACGAAATCGAATAACGTGATATGCATGGCCGAAAGTTGCTACGCTTTATTACACTGCCTTTAAAAAAACATTTCGGTTAGTAATTTTCACATCGTAAAAAGTAAAACTTTCTAACCAGTACTAAATTTAAATTTCCAGTATATTTCGGTTTTGATCAGCATTTATTGCTTTTTTGAGGGCTGCTGTGCGAAATGGAAGACAAAATCACCATCACTCTCTTTCGACATCATGTTCCCAAACTCAACGAGGCTGTTTACCTAGGAGTTATGTTAAATCTCTAATTCATCTGGTTAACACACATCAGACGAGCTCGTAGCAATGGCTGAGGAGTTGCCATGAGACTATACCCCTTCCTTCAAGATCGACTGCTGACGCTAAATCACAAATAGCATATTTACCTTTCCGTTATACGGCCCACACTTACATATGCCTCTCCAGCATGGACAAATGCCAGCAAAAACGATATCCAGTATCTGCAGATAATACAGAATAAGATTCTCAGGATTATCACTAGAGCACAGTACTACATACGAAATACAAATCTTCACGATGATCTCAAAGTTGAGCTCATCTCCGAGTTTCTGCACAGACTAAACTTACAATTTTATGATAAAGCCATCAGAAATACGTCAACCTGTCTTTCGAACATATGAAACTCGAACATTTGCATATGAAAACTCGAAGAGGACAGAAATATTAAGTCCTATGCAGCATTTCTTCAGGAATGTCAGAAAATGCAGGGCCATGACATCAGCACCAGATAGCTTTTCTCCCAGCCCGCATGCTAGGAGTATATCACTCAAATTAACTGTATTCAAAAGCATACTCAGGACTTTACTACTTAAATAATTTACGTTGAGATTTAGCTTATCCATCTTTAGCTTATCCATTTAGCTTATCCATCTTTAGCTTATCCATTTAGCTTATCCATCTTTAGCTTAGATTTAGCTTATCCATCGCTAAAATTTGCTGACACCAAACTGAAAAGTAGCCTTTTGCATAATTATCAATCTGATACTTTAAAATTCACATCTTAGCGCAGAATTTCCTTCCGCCTTGAATACTTCTCGCGATTACCTTGCTTTGTTTGCACTACTATATCGAGCCACATGCCAATGTGCGTATTAATCGTAAAATTTTTCTTATGCCCTTTTTGCTTTAGTGTTTGAATTGTATATAAAAAACTATGAAAAATACAAAAAAATCTTAAAATATAAAACTACAAAAAAGTTTAAAATTTTGCAAAGTGATTATAAAAACTAAATTTGCTTTTAATTAGTTGTTTATTTTTATCTCTATCTCTAACCTTTCTCGAGCATACGTGGCTCTCTCTAGCTTGCATCAAGTAAACTAGCTTATGCAATTTTCTTATTTCTGCTTACTTTATTTAATTCTGATGAGGAGTTAAATGGTTTAAAGCCATCAGAATCACTTTGTAATTTGAAATCATTGGCATTGGTTGGACAGTTAAAGACTTAACATCTTCTTGGTATTAGCAAATGCTAAGAAC
This sequence comes from Stegodyphus dumicola, assembly GCF_044657685.1. Taxonomy (NCBI): domain Eukaryota; kingdom Metazoa; phylum Arthropoda; class Arachnida; order Araneae; family Eresidae; genus Stegodyphus; species Stegodyphus dumicola. Next base: position 4,638,970 of record NC_140778.1, on the reverse strand, counting down.
GCCTTTGCCGGCATTTTGGTCCAGGGAGTGTATTACCGTAATATGTACTGAAATTGAATAAATGAAATTAGACTTTCAAGTTCCTCTTCAGTAATTTCGAGAGGCAGAAAGTACTAGAAATATCTTCGCGGCTGTGTGAGAACTATGCAAGACCGGATTCGGAGTACTGGCATATCTCTGGGTTTCTTTACGCTTTAGATGCGGTTTGTAAATCGAAATTAAAAATTGTAAATTACTTAGAAATAATAAGCTAAGTTGATTTTCAATTCGTTACAAAAGAAATTGTAGCAAATCGCAAATAACAGAGGTTGCGTTTAACTTTCGAAAAATGGAAAGATTATCTTAGTTCTTGGTTACCACAATCTCTCACTGCTATTAATGCTTTAATCTTATGTGCCAGAAATGAACATATATTCCTTCGCTGGTATCCGCATTAAACGATGAACTTCAGACTATTATTTAATCGTTAATGTTGCGTGAATGAAATGTACACATATTCCTTTCTTAGTATCTCCATTTAACGATTAAATTTAGACCGTTGCTTAATAAGCTAACGTAAGGTAACACGTGCAGAAAGGATATGTTTCCTCATCACATGCGATTGCAGGATGCGATAAAAACAGCAGGTTGTTAGAAGCATATTGCATTTAGTTCCCATGTCATAACAGTGTCTGTTTATGGGCATTGCCATACAAAATTTTGTTTTTAATTTCATTTATATGGAAAGCATACTTTTTAAAGAAAATTTTTGATATTTGCCTATTTATATTAATTTATGTAAAAATAATTCAAAAGCAAAAAATAAATTTAAAAATGTTAGATATTCAATTTGGTGTCTGTAGAAACTGTATTTATTTAACATCTAAAATGGATATTTGAACAGATTTTCATGTCTTTCAAGAGATTTTAAATACTTTCTTAATATTATGATATCTTGCTATGAATGTTACTCTAGGTTGAGAAAAAAGAACTGAAGAATTGAAAGAAAATTCCGCAAGAGAAACGCTTTACGCGTGGAACTTTATTTTCGGTACAGATAAAGAGAAATACTTTCACGAGCTCCTAGATGTAGACATAAGATTTATTTGTCACAAAAAAACCAAGGATTTGTATATGATTTTATATCTTTAAGCCTTTTTTTCCTCTTATAACCGTTCCTTTATAATCACAAATGCAGGCTAGTTCTAAAGTATTTATTCACAGAACATAGGAACAGTTGCAAAGAAAACACAGATCAGGAAACAACATACACCGAAACGAAGCACCTAACATTTAAAATTATAATTCACAATTAAAGTTAGAATTACAGAAATATAATAATGGAGAACCTATCCGCCTCGCAGCCGGTTATCGACTGTGTAAAATTGTTTTGCCGCCACTAGATAGCGTTCCATAAAAGAGTTCGGCTACAGCCAAACAGTTCCTAGCCACGCACGCATACGGGGAATGAGTTAGTTCAGACGTCGTCAACCCTTAGAACTTCATGGACCACTACATATATAATTTTATATTTCGCCGACCACTAATATGAATTTAAAAAAACGGTAGGTACATTTATACGATAATAATCATCAAACCACACATATTTCGTTCACATTGAAAAATTACATGAAAAGTACAAAATTCTTACCCCCTTGTACAGAAAGCTTTATTTTTCCAAAAGGAAAAGGAACTTCGCGATAAGCAAGGACAAATCGGCAAACGCAAACAATATGAATAAACTGATAGTGTTAAGCCGAGAATTTTTAATTATTGTAAACATAATAACCTTCGCTTACTCAGCAACGGCGCCATCGAACAACAGTTAGACACAAAAACGTAAAATTCCAAAGAATCAGATGGTTCTCATAAAAATCCAACAAGTTGCCTATTAACACGGAAAAAATGGTGTTACTAACGACTACAATAGCATATGTTTGTAATGTAAAAGGAAAGGGAATTCTAAGTTGGCACTAATATTAATAACATCAACATTTCCATGGATGCCAACTCTCACTTTCAAATGTCGCTAAATACATGTGCAAAAGTAACTAAAATGTTGCTAATTTCAGAAGGAATTGCGCTAAAAGTAGTAACTAAAATTAAAACAAAAGCTATAATCCATATTCCATAATAGGTTTTTTAATCGTCATTTTTTTGACTGAATCGTCATAAAAACGTAAATAATGCCCCAATTTTTCTGCGGACCAGCAAAATGTTATCACGGACCACCGGTTGGCGACCGTTGAGTTAGATGATTTCACCAAAGAATTCACGAACTAGTTACACTCTGCACTCATAAAAACAGCAAGGAAGTTGCACAAGGCAAACGATTTAAAAATCTTGCCACAAGAGAATTGATTGAAAGAAGAATCAATCCTTGGAAAACGTGGCAAAAATCCCGTTGTCTGCAGGACAAAAAAACCATGCTTAACCCATTAACTGCCAGATTTTTTTTTAATATTTTTTTTAATATATAGTTACGTATTTACATGTAAACCAATGTAGTACATTAAATTTTACAATACAGAAAAAAAAATATGTTTTTTATGGATTTAAAAATCAATCCCCATTTGGGGATCACGGTACATTGCATGTAAATAACTGTACATTTTTTTAAGAGTGCCATGGAATAACACATTCTACGTGTAATCCTACATCACACTTCACGCACTGTTTCCGAACATTTTTTTTACAAACCGCACATTTTCTTTGTTTTCCGTCCAATGTTCTTTCTAAATAATGTCCTTGAGGATTTTTTCTTACGTCTTCTGGTACGCGCTTCTGTGAACTCACACTGTACGATAGTCGTCCACAATTTTTCGGGTCAGACACGGAATGTAAATTCAAATAGAACCGTGCAACTTCTTGTCTGAAATTTAATAGCGGCATTTTTCCATTAGCAATACAATATATTGTATGAGCATTAACTAGAAACACATCCACTGCATTAGTGAAAATAGGAAAGTACCATTTTTTGCCTCTAATTTTTATCCTATACTTTTGTACATTCCAGTCAAGCTTGTCAACACCTCCCATGTTCTTATTGTAATTTATAATGGCATTGGGTTGTGGAATTAATATTTTTTTTTCTCAGCCCTAGACCATCTCGGCACACGTCCCAAAGGTAAAACTTCCAAATGATTTGATAACATTTTAACAATGCTGTTATCTTTCCAAACAAGACCAAATATTCCATTTTTTTCATCATATCTATAATCAAAAGCCCCTCTAAATTCTTTCTTCATTTCCTTATCTGTTTTTATAGGGCACTTATTCATCCTATTACATCTCACCGTTCCTGTCGCAGGTATATTTCTCTCTTTTAGATTTTTCAGCAAATCAAAACTTGTGAAAACATTATCGAAATAAAAGCAGTGTTTTTCTGGTTTGTCTATGGTTGCTATCTTATTCAATATTACTGACACTCCTAATCCATAAGTATCTCCTTCTAAATTATCTTCTTCTGAAATTCTACTTGGCTTACCTTCATAGATGTCAGCATTATAGCAATATCCGGTCACACCACAACACATTGCCCATTGCTTGAACCCAAAGCGAATGGGCTTTCCTCTAATAAACTGCTTTAGAAAATGATGACCATAATAACGTACCATTTGTTCATCAATACATATGTTATACGAAAATACGCCGAAATGCATAAATGCTTTATTCAGCTCATCCAAGATTGGTCGTATTTTAAATAATCTGTCTTTGTTTCCATTTATTAGTGGTATATTTGTATTTTCACTGAAATGTAGATTTCTTTTTATTTCAATATAACGATTTTTCCACATACATTTTCTTACAATTCCAATATCTATATCTTCTTCTTCTGACCAATACATCTGCTCTTGAGGCAAAGAGTGATATTCAGTTAACAGTAAAAATCCCAAAAATTTTTTGAAGCAGTCTGAAGAAAGCGTAAATTGGTGACGATTATTTTGAGTTGCATAAGATACACTTTGCTGTACGATGTGATTTACTAGATCATCTGTGAAGAACATTTCAAAAATTTCTACTGGTCTTTTATCTTTTACTCTTTCTATCATGGTCATTCTACATTGCTCGCACTCTTCTTCTCCCTGACTAGAAATGTTGAATGATGCTCTTTCTCTTTTCCACCTTGATATGGGTTTTTCTTTTTTAGGTTTCTTTTTTCTTTTAATAGTAACTTCTTCATTACACCTACCGCCATGAATTTCTAATGAACCTGGAACATCGTTTGGAATTGTATCTTCCAGAATGTTGTCATCTATATCTTCTAAATCAGACACATCATCCTTCTAATTGGGGTGGGCGACGTCCCACCCCAATTAGAAGCAAGTGCGTTTCAGAATCCCCTGCTCTCAACACCTGCTATTTCCACCCCCACATCTTGTTTCTATTATTATTATTAGTGGGCAAATTCAACATTTTCGTTAGAAACATTCTTTCTGGAACTCTCCCCCTTTCTTTCCCCCCGTATCAAGTCTATATTTGTCAGTGGAAGCATTCCACACTTTTGTGGGTAACAGCCTTTTTGGAAATTCCGGAAACATATTGCACCATAAAACTGAACAAATGAAAATTTCAATTGTAGCATAAATAAATCATTTTACATTGCAATAACCGTGAGCCCCAAATGGGGATCATTGTATTTTACAGGTGCTGACGGCATGAAGTAAACAATGTGCTCAATTTTTATTTTATATTACTCAGAACTCATGTGCAAACAACCTCTGTCAGAAAAAATAATTCATTTTAATATAAATTAACAGATATTCACTTAGAAAATAGACATATGTGAAAAAGCGTTGTTTACAGGAAATCTTTCGAAAAAATGTCATATATGTATTTTATTTTTCAAATAAAACTAATAAATTATCTATCTACATTAAGAGTATACTATTATGTAGACACATGACTTTAAAAATAAATGAAAACCTAAAATTTAGGGATGAACAAGATAAAAATTTTCGTGATCCCCAAATGGTGCCCATGGCAGGGAATGGGTTAATTCTCAATCACCAGATATTGTAAATTGGTTGATTTGCGTATGGCTACAGGGCTTTGATTGCGTATGGCTTTAAATGAGTGTGGCTACAGTGTAATTACCCTGGGAATCCCAGATTGCATCATTAACATAACTTATTCCTATCTTTAGGATAGATTGTTCGTCGATCGTTATAACATATTCCACAAGCTGGAAAATCCTCGTGGGCGTTTCACAAGGTTTCTTCTGTCCTCTTTCCATTCTATGCGAACGATATCACGCAATTAAATATTATTTTAGCCAAGTGCAGAGACGAGACTGCAGTCCTAACAATAAATGCTTCTCTCCGTTCAATCACGCAGTCACTACAGGAACATATACATTCACTGGTGTCCAGGATCATCAGATGAGAAATAAAAATTAATGTAGAAAATTCTGAAGGAGTTATATTCACCAGAAAAAGAAATATCAGTATCAGCATCAATATGTAAAATATTATTATCCCATGGACCAATCAATGAAAATACTTGGGCGAAATGTTAGACTAAAGAGTTACATGGATCCTGCACATTACATTACTCCCTCTTGATAATATGTTACTCCTGTATAAGAGCATGTTGCAGCCCATCCTCGCCTACGCTTGCGCCGTCTGAAGTTTTTCTTAATGACACTTAGTTTAAATGATTACAGACTCTTCAGAATGTCACATTGAGTCAAATTACCAAAAGCAGTTAGTTAATTAGAAACACTGCCATTCACGACGAACTAAGCGTTGAACTTATCAGTGCGTTTGCAGCAATAATAGTTAAAGCATTTCGTAAGATTAGTCATACTGAGAACGAATCTATCCCATTCATTATATTACGGTTGCTCTCAATAGAAAACGGCAGTAGGTAGTATACTTATTATTCATTGATTTTATTCTAATTTCACACTTAATTTCTTTTTCTTGCTGTTAATTTAGTGTCTTTGAGCCAACTTATTAAAAAGTGTATGACTCCTCTAATACCGTATGTTCGGTTTGCGTATTGGTAAGAGATCAAAAGTCGTCAGGTTGTCAGGTTGCTATTTATACCCAAGGCGAAATTTTAAAGGAAACACTCGAACATTTCAGCAATGAAAAGCCTAAAATCTTTTTAAAAGCATTTGAGTGAAAATTTACATTTAGATTATAAATTCAATGATGAAAATGTGAGATTTCCATTTTTCTGAGAAACAAATAGAAACCTGATTTCAAGAAAATGATTGCTAAGAAAGAATTCGAGAAAGAGTCTAATCACTAAATGAAACTTTTTCTAATTAATTCTTTCTTTTTTCAATACTAATTTCTTTCGTTTTCACTAAATGAAACTAAATGCCTTAGAGAGCGAGACAGTTACGATCATAACAAAGCAAAAACGTGTTAACAGATATTAAACACCTTTCTCCTAACTTTCTCACAGTTTTATGATATTTAATTAACCAAATTTCCTATTGACTGATATTTAATTAACTCCTAACTTTCTCACAGTTTTATGATATTTAATTAACATAAAACTTTCTCACAGTTTTATGATATTTAATTCTGGAAAAAATGATTGAATTTCACTGAAGCTCTGCGAAACATAGATTGAAAGTGGAGAAGCCAGAGAAACAGACAGCAATATTTATTTACTTGTGATCTGTGTCATATAATTACCTGACATGAATTCAGAGTACTCTATTTTCAGGCAAAAATGAAAAGAAATTTAATTACTAAGTCCAGAAATAAATTTCGACGTCACAAGTGTTTTAAAGGTATGCGTCGTGAGACTGAGGATTGCATCATTCTTCAACTACCTTATCGTCTAAGAAGCAATATTAACAGAAGCAATTATAAGCTACGTTATTTGAATGATCTATCATATGCACCGAATCTTGAAAACAGTGTTTGGTACTTTTGGATTTGAATTCTTCACTATAAATCATGAAGATACGCTTTCAGAAATGATGACACCAGCACAGACACTCATAAGTTAAAACGATATTAAAAATTTGGAATATCGAAAGAAAATTCCACGTGACAGTATGCCTTCATCAAGTATTGTACAGCGAAGACTGTTATGCAAGAAGTCAAAGCATTCTTCTTTTTCGCAGATATTCTATACAGCACTGAGAATTTTAGCCGTCTTGAAATAAGTAAGGAATAAAATTCATTCAAACATTTAAGTAAAATAAAATTAAAAGAATACTTTCAGTAAAAAAAAGGTTCCGCAGACTCAAAAGTCAGCTGTTGATCAATTACGTTGATCTAAACCATTATTTACTTTAACAAAGTTACCGAAGGATGGTGAGTAATCTTTCTTGACTTTAAAGCATCATGAAATCTCTTGTGCCCTGTTGATATATAAACACCCAGAGCATATGTCTAAACACCAACATTCAAGTGGTATATTTAATACATACTCAAGTATACATCTTTAGGTAATTTTGTAAGGATCTTAAGTTTTACTAACGTTTATTTTATTTTAAATCTTTACTATCACTTCTTATTTTCTACTTCCGGCCAGAATTATAAGCGTGAAGGTTTTTATGCAAAGTTTGTCTGGCGAACGCCAAGTATTTAAGTGTGGCCTTTTTGCCAAGCGAGAGAGAGGAAGCAGTGAGTTCGAAGCAGGCCGCTTACCTTAGAAGTTACGCAGTTGCTATTTGCCTTCCAGGCCAGAGGTTTTAATCCTCTTAATAAATTAAACGTATTGTAGTGTTCACAGTCTCTGTGCTACATACGCTTCCTGTTATTATAAGGCCAATCTTCCACGTGTGTTATTCTAAAGTTAAATTAGAGTTTAGTTTTATTTTTTATACCTTTTACGTTAGACCCCGAGTGGAGGGTCATTGTATTCCGAAGTACGGAAGTCATTGTATATAAAGAAAAATAAAGGGTTTTGTATACCCTTCGTCTGTATCCTGTCTACTTACTACAATTAGTGAACATAGCTTTAGTAAGCTCTCTGTTCCTAGTCAGGTCATTGTATGTTTCCGAAGAAGGTTAGAAGAAACATTGAACCTGATAGTGGCGCCCGACGAAGAATAACCATGGCCGAATTTCAAGAAGAACCTGTGCTGCCTGCAGAAACGGCTCAGAATCCAGAAATGTCAGCTGCCGCCCTGGAAGGATTTGGGTACATCGTCCAGACCATGCGCGCTTCGATGAAACCAGAAGCAACGTTTAATGGAAACTCACCGGTAACCAGTTTTTTGGAAAAATTGGATGACCACTTCATGCTCTACCCCGTGCACGAGTTTCAAAAAGTTACCTTAGCTACCAGCGCTTTGAGGGGCCAAGCGCTTAACTGGTTCAAATGTATCGGCAGAAGTCTCTTGGGTCAAGCAGGAAGTCCCACCTATACTTACGAAAATTTCAAGACTGCCCTACTAAAAGCCTTCCCTGTTGTAAGGGATCGTGCGAAATTAGAAACAGAACTTTTCAGTATATATCAACAAAGAATGGAAAACCTCTCGAGCTTTATTTTAAGAAAAATTCCCGTTTTCAAGCTCTTGTATGGAAACCGTCCGGATCCTGAAATAATTCAAGTGATTTTGCCGAGGTTACTGCCCCAAGTGCAAGATTTTATTGAATTAAGAAATCCGACTACACTGGAAAAGTTATTTGAGCTAGCAATCCAGTTTGAAAGTAGAAGAACGGCGGACGTCGAAAGAAGACGCCAATATCAACAGCGAAACCAATTTGGTACGCCAAGACTACAATAAACTCAAGCATACGGCTACGGAGAAAAAGCGAATCAGTGGGCAAGGAAACCCGAGCATTCAAAAACAGCCGGCGAACGTCGACAGTTCAATAGCAACCCAGGAAAAAAGTCTCAAGGCCAGGGGAAAGAGAAGGAAAGCACGGAAAGGAAAAATAATTTAAACTAAAACGGATTTCTGCTGACGAGAGGGTGCGGAAATCCGAAGGCCACGAAAACCCCTCTTCCTTCAAGTTAAATACAGTAATGGTGAAAAATTTGACTCTTCCGAAGATTGAAGTGTTGGTAAATAATATCCCGGCCACCGCACTCCTGGATACCGGCGCGCAGTGTTCCTGTGTGGCAGAAGTCTTTTTTAGAAAGTATTTTCGCAAATACCGCATATATAATGCGGATAATACGACAGTATTAGCGGCGCAAGGAAAAGAATGTAAGTGCGTAGGTAAAGTACCTTTATATATCCGTATCAAGGACGAACAAGTAAAGGTGATGTTTTTTATAGTAAAGAATTTGCAAGCACATTTAATCCTAGGAATAGACTTTCTTTCAGACGCACAAGCTACACTGGATTTTAATGAAGCGTCCCTTAGGCTGACAATGAAACCAGTGCGTGTAGAAAAGGTTGAACCGCCAAGGTTAAATCTTGACCACCTGCCTAATGACGAGCAAGATAGAATCCGACAAGTGGTAAGTGAATTTGCTTCCTTATTTAGTGATATTCCAGGATTTACTCAGGTTACTAACCATAGTATTGACACCGGAGATGCATTGCCGGTTCGTCAAAAACCATACCGGTATGATAAGAATAAGGAAAAAATTATAGAATGGCATATTACCGATATGCTACGTAAAAAGATCATAACGCCCATCTCAAGTAGTTATGCTAGCCCGGTGGTTTTATGTAAGAAAAATAATGATTATCCTTTGGAGCATCCAAAAAGGTGGAGATTCGCTATTGATTACCGTAAATTAAATTCGATAACGAAATATCCGGTATATCCGTTACCGATCATAGAAGAAATTTTAAGGAACATAAAATCAACCAAATTTATGACGACTTTAGACTTAACGAATGGTTATTTTCAAATAGGGGTCAGGCCTGAGGACGTGCCTAAGACTGCTTTTATAACCAAGTCTGGCACTTATGCATTTTTGCGTATGCCGTTTGGCCTTTCAGGCGCCCCAGCAACATTTCAGCGATGCATGGACATTGTGTTAAGACCTGTTCTTGGAAAGTCCACATTTATCTATTTAGACGATATCATTATTACTAGTGATAATCTCGACCAACATATACAGGATTTAAGACAGGTGTTTTCTTTATTAAATGAGGCCGGTCTAAAAGTTAATGTCGAAAAGTGCAAATTTGCAGCCCCTGAATTAAAATATTTAGGTTACAAAATATCGCAAAAAGGGATCGAGACAGATTAATCAAAAATAATCGCTGTACAAAAGTATCCGACTCCAAACACGGCAAAGAAGCTCTCTTCTTTTCTAGGACTTTGTTCATATTATAGGTCCTTTATAAAAGATTTTGCGGCTATCGCTGAACCATTGTTAAAATTAAAAAGGAAAAAGGCAAGATTCTCGTGGACGGCCGAAGCCAATAGTGCTTTCAAAAAATTACAACAAGCATTAACGCAAGCCCCTGTGTTGAAATTTCCTGAAAAGGGTGAAAATTTAGAAATTTCAGCGGATGCTTCGGATTATGCGGTAGGAGCGGTACTTTCGCAAAATCAGCAGCCCGTGGCATTTTTTAGCCGAACTTTAAATCAAACACAAAGAAACTATTCCGCGACCGAGAGAGAGGCACTTGCAGTTCTGTTAGCAGTGCAAAAGTTCCGAGTCTATTTTGGAAAGGCGCCGATAACAGTATATTCTGATCATGCGGCGGTAACTAGATTGTACTCAGGGAAAAATTTATCCCCAAGGTTAATAAGATGGGCACTCAAGCTGCAAGAATATAATCTGGTAATCAAGCATACCCCCGGAAAGGAAAATATCGTAGCAGATGCCCTATCACGAATTAAATTAGACGAACAGGGTAATACCGTAAAAGTTGCAATGCTTACAGCGTGTACAATAAATTACCGAGAAACTGTAATAACCGAACTGGGTAAGGATCCTGAGTTTGGAAGTATTTATGAGTATTTGAAGGATCCTGAAAATTTTAGCCACCAAGATATTGTGGCGATAAGAAATAGGGCGGCCCATTACGAACTAATAGATGGTCTATTATTCTACACAAAAACTACGAATTCCAACAACGAATTTCGACCTGTTATCCCAGCTAGTCTTAGATTAAATATCCTGCAAGAGCTCCATGACAGCCCTTTAGCTTCTCATGCTGGTATTCGAAAAACTATCCAACGCGTACGCGAGGCAGTCTACTTTCCTGAACTGCAAAAGTTAACAAGGGCGTATGTCCAGTCCTGCCCAACATGTCAAGCCGTTAATTATATTAATTTCCGCCCGGCCGGGTTTCTAAATAGTATTAAATCCGAATTTCCAAATGAAGTAATCGGCATCGATTTATTGGGCCCTTTCCCAAAAAGTCAGTTAAACAAAAGTCGCTATCTCCTTGTTATGGTTGATCATTTTAGTAAATGGACCGAAATTGTTCCCTTAAAACGAGCCTCCGCGAAATTAGTTACCGATTCTATTTTAAATAAATATATTTTAAAATACGGGGCGCCCCTAAAAGTTATATCGGATAATGGTCCTCAATTTGTAAGTAATATATTTGAAGACATGTGCCAAAAACTGGGCATACGTCATTTAAAAATGGTCCCGTATCGGCCGCAATCAAATATAGCGGAACGGGTCAACAGAAATATAGTGAAAATTATCCGTAGTTATGTTAAAAATTTTCATAAAAGCTGGGATAACTATGTCAATGAATTTGCTTTCGCCCTTAGGACCGCAAAACATGATACAACGGGAAAAACTCCTGCTGAGTTATTTCTAGGCAGAAAGATTATAACACCGTTAGATAAATTATTTTATGTGCAACAAAGAGCCCCAGAATTTAAAATGGGTGATATAGAAAAACTAATAAAAGAAGCAAAAAAGAATACGGAAGTAGCACAAAGAAAACAGAAGTTATATTACGATCTGAAACGACGGGGAGTAACTTATAAAGTAGGGGATGAAGTACTAAAAATTAAGCATTCACTTTCTTCAGCACCAGAAGATAAAACTGCCAAATTTTTTCCACGATTTGAAGGACCATATGTTATAGAAAAAATAACTCACGCTGTTGTAGTGTTAAAGGCCAGAAATGGTGAAACTTGTTCCGCAAATATTGATCAAATTAAACCCTACTTCGATCGTAATAAAATGCAAATCTTTTCAGATCTTTTGCAGGATCCGGCACGGCAGACACCGCAGGTACAAGTTCCAGAGGTGGGAAAACGACAAGTACAAGGGCAAGCCAATGAGAGACAGAAGCAAGTGAAAAGAAAATTGCCCCGCGGAAAAATTGAAGGTAAAAAGAAAAAGAAGCCGTTCCACCGTCCAGAAAACAGAGTTCACGAACACCCCCAGAATGAAGAAGGGAGAAGGACGACGTATGTGAAGAGGACCAGGAGAAAGGACGGCAACTATAACCCGGCTTTAAAACGGAGGATCGACTCATTCGACAGAACTCTCCGCAGCAAAAGTCGCCGAACTGCGGAAGGGCCATCAGCGGCGGAGGAAAAAGTACAAGAAAAATTTGAACGGCCAACAACGAGGTCCAAGCAGGATCACGACAGAAGTTTCCCGGTTCCTCCAAGACCAGCTGCCTTCAAACGGCCAAGACCACAAGCAGAGGGGAAAAGGAAGGTGTTCAAGGGTGGCCGTCCTGGTGAAAAACGGAAGCTTCCAGAGGAAAGCACTGAAGGGCGAGCCCGTACAAGAAGGAGGATAAACCAGGCTACGGTCTGCAGTACCTTTAAAGACTGGGCCCAGAAAAGGATGTCCGAATATTACAAAGATAAGTAAAATTTTATGTTACGTTGCAAACTTAAGTTAATCTTTCATTCTTACTGCAAGTGGCAGATTTCAAGAAGTTTTACCTCATGCGAGGTCTACCTTTATCGCCAAAAGGGCGAGAAATGAGTTGTGACCGATTTTCTTATTATGTTTTTAAATTACTCGCGCGTAAAACTAAAGTCGATGTATAATAGCGTTGTGTAAAGACTTAAATATTGTAAAAAGTTATTGTATAAATTTTATTTAAAACATTCTAGCAAGAAAGAAGTTTTAGTCTGAAAGACTTTTTGAAATGTAGTATTATTTCAATGTAGAAAGAATTGGCACTTGCTTTGAAAAGAATAGAAGTTAACAATGTACTACTAATGTATGTTTTCAAATGTGTAAAATTAACGGCATATTGATATGTTTTTATATACATGTGAACTGTTATTTTAAATGTTAAGAAATACCGTGATATGGTAAAAGTGAAAGTAATGTTAAAAATTTGTTATTCGTGTGACTGTAAAGACTAAATCATGGCGAATATATGTTAAAGGTTGAATGATGTAGTTAGGCTCTCTGACGCTACACTTTAGAGTTAGCCACTTTTAGAATAGTACCTCAGGGTTTAGAGTTGAAAGTAGGGTGTGTTAAGTGGTCTCGTTATGTTGAATTTTAACACGTTAGTGTTTTGATTGTAGGAGGAAGTGTTGAACACATAGACATAAACACATTCGTGTTTGGTGTTCTTTTACAACACATGCCAGAGAGCAAGGGGAGAGATAATTAAAATAGTCATGAATGAAATAAGAATGTTAAGAGAAGTATATTCTATATGTTATTTGCAATGTCATTGTGTAACATTTCATTAAACTAGTTTTCCTTCCAGATCTCTGGAAGGAACCAGAATTGAATAAAGCTCCTGTTTAGATGCAGTACAGATGAAAAAAAAAAAAAAAAAAAAAAAAGATTGTTGTAGATCCTGGGAGCTGCTATTGTAACAAATTTCTTTCTTTTAAATTTTCTAGTTTCTAACGAAGTTATGATTGTAAAAGGTGGGCCTCGCGTTATATTCTAGAGCTAAAAGTTTTCAACAAGATCGTTTTAGACCTCAGTTTCAAACTAATTAACTCTGGCGGGAAGTATGTAAGGATCTTAAGTTTTACTAACGTTTATTTTATTTTAAATCTTTACTATCACTTCTTATTTTCTACTTCCGGCCAGAATTATAAGCGTGAAGGTTTTTATGCAAAGTTTGTCTGGCGAACGCCAAGTATTTAAGTGTGGCCTTTTTGCCAAGCGAAAGAGAGGAAGCAGTGAGTTCGAAGCAGGCCGCTTACCTTAGAAGTTACGCAGTTGCTATTTGCCTTCCAGGCCAGAGGTTTTAATCCTCTTAATAAATTAAACGTATTGTAGTGTTCACAGTCTCTGTGCTACATACGCTTCCTGTTATTATAAGGCCAATCTTCCACGTGTGTTATTCTAAAGTTAAATTAGAGTTTAGTTTTATTTTTTATACCTTTTACGTTAGACCCCGAGTGGAGGGTTATTGTATTCCGAAGTACGGAAGTCATTGTATATAAAGAAAAATAAAGGGTTTTGTATACCCTTCGTCTGTATCCTGTCTACTTACTACAATTAGTGAACATAGCTTTAGTAAGCTCTCTGTTCCTAGTCAGGTCATTGTATGTTTCCGAAGAAGGTTAGAAGAAACATTGAACCTGATAATTTAAAGCGAAACATATTTGTGGAGAATTAAAAAGTTTAGTGTAGGCGAATGGTAGGATACTTACCATCATTATTACTACTTTAAATTGTACTTTTATTTCGAATTTCAATGGACATAACATTTTTCTTAATCAATCCAAAGATGTTTTCTGTTAAAAACATATGTTTTTTAATTTTACGAAATATTTGGAATTTGTTCTGCCATAAATATCAGTGGTAAGAAAGAAATCTGGAAAACTTTTGCAAAAGCTCTATTTAAAAGCACTCAGTATATTATGCTGTCTCTGACTGATATTGGTCCGAGCTGGAAATTCTAGAACGAGCGGACAAAACGTGTTTGGTCATATTTTACTTTTGTGAAATCTAAATGCAACCCCTTTTCCTAGTATATTTGCGAAAATAAAACATCATTGATCTTCCGTATTGACAAAACATTTTAGCATGCTCTAATTAAACGCACAAACGAAATTCTTTCCTGTTGTTGTTCTCTTATGCATCTCCTAAATCTAGATTTATTAAAAAGAATGTGTTGAAAACTTTCTAAACATACATACAATTGTGGCATATAACAGTGTATTTATTCTTTGATATATAAAGACTTCTGCTAAAAACATAAAATATAAACTAGTTAACCTGCTGTTTATAATTTTCAGAAGATGCTTTACTTGCAAATTACTATATGTTCGAAATGCACCAACTTACATATCAAATCTTTCGCTTTTGATACATGATAAAAGTTCTTACAGTTTCATTTAAGCAGACATTCTTGCAGGAAACAAAAACTGCTTTTAAATGTCAAAGCACATTTTTTGTCATATCTTTGAAAATAATTTTAAAATATTTTTTTAGGAAATTTTTTTTAAATCGTGACTTCTGCATCTTCTACACAGTTTTTTCCAATAATGTAAATTTGTAATGCTTTAAATATCTGAGTAATCAATCCATAACTCTGAGTGCTGACCTCTGATGAAAAATGCAGATTTCATCTACAACGAACTAATAGTGGCTTATGATAGTTAAATGATTAACTGAAGTTTTACGGTTATGTAAGGCAGATTTGATCAAACCGTGTTGAAATGTGTTTAACTGTTGTTTATGTTAATTAGACGCTCTTCTCCTAAAAAATTTTAGTAATATTTCTCGCGCATAAATTGGTCTTTTCTAAACGGTTACTTCAACAGAATGGTTGTTCATTTTAGCTGTTCAGCTGTTTGCATTTTATTAGTGCGTTAAGGAAAGCTTTAGGGTCTCCTGTGCTATTCCTCTCGTTGTTTGAGCCGTGTTTGGCACGCAGTATTCGGTGTTAGGTTATTCGAATACGGCTAAGCAAACGACTGCTATTTGCATAAGAGATAGTGATGCCTTCCTGGCGGACTTTCTAAAGAAACATTTCTGGTATTCTCCCTGCATTACAGGAAATCAACCAAGCAGACATCCTTTCGCCCGGGTTCATGCCATGATCGGACAACAGTATTCAACAGTCCTAGTGACTCGGCCACTTTAATGTTTTACGTCCTATATAGGACAGCTCGAAAAAGTTATTTACGAGCCGTACTTCCGGGATCTCTTTCAGATAACCACAAGCCAAAAGGTCATTTTCATATTCAATATTTTTAATCTTAAGTTTCTTTTTTCTCAACATAGTTTAACGGAAAATAATAAAGGAACGTTTGAATACTTTATATTTTCTAGAATTTTCTGCAATCATATGGCAAAGAGGGAAGACAGTTTCGACGCTTACCGTAGATTATAATGAAACATTGAGGAGTAAACCGATATTCGAGAAGTTTAGAGTGGAATGAGAAATTTTGACTCAGCCGGAGATTTAGCTCAATAAAAATCACAGCAGTCACTATCTTTTCTATCAAAACACGTCTGTTGGACATCAATAAAATAAATCTCATCAAAGATATCGTACTAAAATACCCGGGAGTAGCTTGGGCTCATTTTGAGCCCTAAAATATTCCCAAGATTAAAAATAAGTGAAAAGCCGATTTTGCCCAATCTCGTTTTTTGCAAGATTCATAGGGTGCGAGGTTTCGAAACTGCCATCCCTAAGTTTGGCCTTCAGAACAATCAGAAGAAAATAAGAAATATCATGACCTTCTTTATTGCCTCAATTAGGTATGTTTCGACCGCGATGACATCATATTTCCGGTTCACGTTTTGCGGTTTAACAGCTTACATGTTCCAGGGACAAACTTCACACAGTAACGGTTATGTAAATCGAAGCGCAGGAGAAGTTTAGCACTGATGAACTCGTACGTTTTTCTGTTAGTTGCATCTCTTCAAGTTAAAACCACGACAGACAATCAATACTTCTCATTCTCTTTAATAATAAAAAAGAAGAAGAATGCATTTTTGTACCTTTCTATTCAAATTCTCATCGAAACCAATCATAATTATTATGAAATGTTGTGTATAAAAAATTTGCATTTTTTATCAAGGCCAGGGGCTCTCAAACTTTTCAAATTTTACACCACATAAATATGAAACAAAAATATATGTACCACCATATAATAATTTCGCCTTTAAAAAACAATGCATCCTAAATGGAGTGTATATAAACAAAGAATAAAACGCTTTAAATTTATATTATTTAATTATATTCCTAAATGAAACGTTTACATTACAATGAAATATAAATAATTATACTAATACACTAAAAATTTGTTATATAGAGAAAATTTTTACAGCACCTACAATTTATCCTGGTCACGGCACCAATTGTTACGTAGAAAAAATTTATGTTGTTCTAATAACTTAACTTTTATACCTTAAACTTAACTGCTAACTTTGCTGTGGTGCCGGATAAATTAACAAAAAAATTATCTAATATCAAATTTCAAATCTAATTCATAATATTCATATATCATTTCGACATTCTTATAAATATTCGTATAGTAAATCTATCAATCAATCATATATCATATCTACCAATCAATCGTATAGTGGTAGTACAATCTAACATTTAGGTTTGCGTTGTGAGTACCCTATATAAAAGGAAATATCAATAACTCCAAATTCAATTAAACTCCACGTTTCTTAAAGCCTCCCGGCTCAAACAAATGGAGGGACATGACAGACCACAGTAAATTATACGCTACATAAATACACAAATACTATTAAATTTTAAACACACATTTATTAAATTCTTGAATATATTATATAATTAAATAATGGATAACTGATCAGTATCCTACAACATATTTTTACTCTGTAAAGTAACACATAATGTCACACGCATTTACAGCTTACAAAAATTAATATACCTTAAGATGGAAAATAACACATATCTCATTCCAAAATTAACATACTCATATCAATTTGTAAGTTTACTATTTTTGACGTTCAATAGCTCACTAATTAAGCCGGTAAAACTAATATTTAAACCTTCCTTTACAGACTTTAAATTAATTAGTCATTATTCAAAATACTCTAATCATTTAGTAGTTTACATATATAAAATAAATAATTTCCGTTTAAGTAATTTGAAAAGATAGAGAGGTAGACAAATTTAAAAATCACTCACAGATGGAAGACAGTTTTTCTGGATTGAAAAATCTTTAGTGTCCAATCCACTTGGAAATGAGCTAAAACAATTTTTTTTTTTCAAAACACTTTCAGAAGCGTCTATTGATTCAGGAACCGCCTTAAATATGTCCATTAAGTGAGAGACAATTTCCGAAAGAAAAGATCTTTAGTGACCAATCTTTTTTCTGTCAAAACACTTTCAGAAGCGTCCATTGATCTCAGAAACAAGGGAAGCATGATACCTCCTTCTGGAACAAATCGGTATCTCATGACAAATTTCTTCAACTGGAATGTTTCAAACATGACTATTCAAGTTCTCCAAAATACACGAAGAAGCGGCGAAACTAAATTTTGGGTAGAGCACTTTTGGCACAAACTTCTTAGTTGTAACCAATCTCTCCTGTCTATGACGAACAATTCTAACTGGAAAGCCTCTAACATGACAATTCAAAGATCACAAAATATACGATGAAACGGTAAAATCAAATTGTTCGTAAAGCACCTTCTCCGTGCGGACAAATTCTTATCAGCGGGAAAGCGGCGAGAAACCTCGCCTCAGACCGAGTCGCAAGCTCCCCCGCAGGAGGTAAAGCCGCACCGAACTTTTTCTTTTACTGCCTTACATCTTCACAACTCAATTGTCTTCAAATCCGACGCAACAGCCGGCGCCTGCGAGAGCAAGACCCGCAAGGCGTCAAGCCCCCACTCCTCTTCTTACTCTTAGCTTGAAGGAATCAGGAAACAGAATCAGAATGAATTCTAGCCTGGTGCAAGCACCCAGGAAAACTCGGTTTCTCCGCCTCTGTGAGTTCATAGGCTTCCAAAAAATCATAAAATTAAATCTTACCAATCCCGGAATTTTATGTTATCTAAATTGAGAAAATGACACACCCATGACGAATCAAACACCAGAAAATCTGACAATGCAATCCGAAAAACATCTGCACATATAACGTGAGAAAAAGAAGTAGACCTCCCAACTAACAAGTGAATCTAGCTTTTACGATCATCCAATTATCTAACTTAGTACACCTCCCACTGTCTTGAAGTAAGAAAGCAGCAACCTTACAAAGCGACAGGAAAAACGCTTCCGTTTCACACGCATTAGCTAAAAGGAGACAATACATACCCTACTACATTCATTGTTGGAAAGGCCATAAACCAGATGTGTGTCCTCGCAACCGTCTCTCGCCTTTGTTACAATTCCAACTCAAGAATAATGAGTTAAATAAAACCTTAAGAGCTTAAGAATACTTTTTTTGCAGATTAAAATACACATGAATACAAATAAAAATATTAGAATAATAATAACTTAAAACACATATTAAAAATTGAAATTCGCGACATAACAAAATACACACACACACATATATATATACTGTTACGAATTTGGTATTTAAAAAGCTAATGTTAGTTCAATTATAAATTAAATGGTTTTATTTCTCGCGCAGTGCAGCGCATGACGAATATTAAAAGAAAGCTAAGCCGGAAAATTGAAAATACAAGAGCGCGTGCATTAAATAAATAAATATCTCTTTTTGATTTCGAGAAAGTACTGGAAAATTCTAGCGCGTGATTTTAAAATCTTATAAAAGGAGCAAAACATCTCAGTTTGTAGTAGTTGCTTAGTTTGTTGCTGTTTAGAAAACTGCTCTTGTTGATTGTAGCGAATTCGCGGATTAGCTTTCTTTAGCTGTTTTGAATTACGTTTTATTGGACATTTGAGTAGTTAAAAGATAACTACTGTGAGATATTGTAATACTGCATGATAATTTGAGAAAATGTAAGCATTTTTGTTGTGATAATAATAACTTTTTGTTCATTTTTCGTCGGACTTGTACATTCATTTCATAACGAACCCGTACGCACGCAACAATATATATATATATACTTATAGTATCTAAAGTCAATATTAAATTTGAATTAAAGCAAAGTATTGTAAGATTTTTCTGCAAGAAGTGTAAATAGTATTCAAATGTAAACATCCGTTATTCTACGCTCTTTACAACAACAGTTATTAAATCCTAAATTCTATTAAAAAATTTCTTAGTTATGTATTCTTATGCTACTGAAACTGCACTTAATTTGTAATATTTTCAATAAAAAGGATTACTCTATAATACGGGAAAATGAAATAAATCACGCCTAATTTTTAGAATAGAAAGTGATGAGCAAATATTTTAAAAAATGAAAGATTTTTTTTTACTTCATTTGAAAATACCTAAATGTTCCTATTTAATTGATCCAAAGAGATGACATTTTGCTTAGCATGTTGATAATTTTACAAAACCAGCATTTATTTAACATGCAGTTTCTATACAGTCGGAAAAGAGTACAGATGATTCCTGCTTTGTCACTGGATAGAGAACAAGATTTACCTTTAAACATCTCAAGAAGATCGCACTTAAGAAAAACCACAAAAGGAAGACGAGCAGTAACACACGAGCAGTGGCTAGAGACCTACAACATTTAATGTTTGACTGGATAATGATAAAGTAATTTTCAGCATTTTATACCATAAGAAGGTACGAAAAGCTAGTGATCAGCAATTGCTTGGATTATATTTGTTTATAAAATTTTTACTTCGAATCAAAACTCCAAAATCCAAAAATTCCAAAAATTCAATTTCACCTGTCCAAAAATTCAATTTCACATTCTTCGTCCAAAAGATATTATTAATCATCATTTCCATGATAATTGGTATTAGCTAATTGAAATGACGAAATTTAGCTCCAAATTAAATACAGCGAATCCTATTAGAAATACCAATATATATTTGTCGAAAATAAATAATAATCTTTAATGTTATTTAATTGGGTTGATTCACAAATCCTTTTGTTTAGCGTTATATGAATTCCAGAATAAAACGTAGCTCGGTATTATATGTAGCCTAACTTCAGTTTTTCTTAAACCTTCGAAACTTTCGAATTACTCATTGTTTCTCAATTGGAAAATGCTGATTAAGCATATTATTTCTTTGGAAAAGTGTCTAGGTTAAAGTTTCTTGTTTTGCATAGAAGTTCCGTCAATTTTGAAGTAAATGAATCGCCTTCAATCACGTTGAAAAACAATTTCCGAAACACAACGCAAGTACATTTGGCAGCCAAAAGTATTCTACATAATGGACCTTATGAGAAATAGACTAACCCACATGGGATTTCTCCCTCGTTTGACGCGTTCCCGGCTGTCACGTTGATCACATCCGGAGGAGTAGGGACGGCTTGCAGAAATTAACGGTGGTTGCCTATTGCAGCGTGTATAATTGTCAAGAAAAATCTGGTTGTAGCGCCTCATTTCACAAATAAGAATTTCTACATATTTTTATTTTTGAAACTGAGGTTGATTTTTAATAATTTAGCATATTTATCGAGCATACTTAGCGTTCCAAATATTTATAAAGCTATTGAATGCCTTCTGGGCTACATATTTGTTTAGGTTTTCCTATGCTGTAAGGAAATTTGTAACTACTTCATTTAGAAAAAAATATTTTAAATCTGAACTGAAAATCTGAAAATATTTAAAAACGAATTTTTTGAAAGCTTTGTTTAAAATTCTAAATTGTGCTGCTTTTTTAAAATTATAGATGAATATTATAGCACAATTTCTCTAAAGGAAATTTATTTCAATTATATTTCATAATACATCCTAGTGATAAACACTTTTTACATCTTAATTTTTATACATTTAATTCTAGTATTTAAATTGTATTTAACCGTAATAATTAATTTTGCTTGTATTTCAGAGGGATTATTTTTTAAATTTATTTTTAGTTCTGCATAAGATTTTTTTTATTTACTGTTAATTTAATTTATTAGCTCGAAGCGGCCTTTTGTGCTGTTTCACTATAAATGTTCGTGTCTCCTTGCAAATTGTTGTTACCAAATATTATCGCCCTGTATTATATTTAAAGAAATTAAATAATGAAGAATCTGCATGAATACTTGTATGTTTCTCGCACTGTGACAAAAACGACGGTATGTAGAGCCATAAAATTTGGAATAATGCAATCCTCCACCCGAGCAAGGGCATCTGGACGGCCGAATTTCGAATTTATTTGAATCTATTTCATATTTTGTAAAACTTTAACGAAATTTTGATTAACAAACTCCACGAGTTCAAAGCGAGCAATCGTCACTACGGAAAATAGCATTTTCATCACCAGTGCCGAAAGTCTAAAGATACGCTGTTTTCAAATGTATGTGGTTTACGAACGAAGAACATGATATTCAATAAATATAAGTAACACACAAGACGTTAAAAAAAGGTTTCTTTTGGGCGTATTATAAAATCTGAGTTCTTCTATATTTTATTTTATCTTCCCCCCCCCTTCATCACACTCAGAAGATTTTATGCTCCGAATTTTATTAATTACTAAAATAAATAATCCACTTTAATGTTAATATTTTAATGATGACATAATCAAATAAATGATTGTTTTGTAATGTTATTATAGTTTTGAAAATCACTGCCTGAAAATGTTCATTAAATTTAAAAAAAAAAAAAAAAAGAATTATCAGATCTTGATTAATTTTACCTTTTTTATTTCAAAGCATCGCATACTAATTTTGCTTTATTTTTACGCAAAATTAAGTTCATAAAATTTGTGCTTAGAGGTTTTACAGTTTTACCAAAGTAAAGATGTTTCCTACTTGGAAAACACTGTGACTTTCATAATCTCATCACTATACTACGTATCACATTTAAAAATTAAAAACAGTTATGTGATACAAACGCCATAGGTTTCAGTGTTAAAGTAAACTAAGTTCGTCCCTACTCTTTCTTGCGGATATGTCGGTGACATGCGCCCCGCCCACTGGGTTAGTCTATCTCTTATAAGATCCATGCATACGCTCACATGCTCGAAGATTTAGCGTCATAAAAGCAATAGCAACTCACTGGTTCATTTTCGAAACCCCTCCCTCAGTGGCTACTCTGATGTGCACTTGTGAAATATGCTAACCGGAAGATAAGAATAACATAATTCAACCATTTTTAAAGCAAAAAATGCACAACTTACAAACATATAGGAATAAAGAAACTGAGCTCACTATGCTGAGTTACAAAGTAGATATATGTATATATATATTTACATACTCTGTGTGCGGCCGGTTGCAACCAAAATACGAGGTGTTCATCTACGTGTTATAACAGTCCTACATACAAAATTTCAACGTTCTGAGGCTACTCGTTTTTGAGTTATGCGAGATACGTACGTACGTACGTACGCACAAGACGCCACGAAACATTCTCTTCAGAATTCATTTTAAATCAGTTTTATAATTTTTGGGGGGAAAAGAGTCCTTTATTCTGTCCTTACTTGCGGAGGTAAAAACATCATTAAATTGCATTGGATAGCGGTCAAAATCGATATTTTCGTTGAAATATGGTACCCGAAATTTTTCGCGATTACAATACTTCTTTTTACTTCGTACAAGGAAGTAATGAACTCGAATAGATGAGCTGAAAATTCAAAACGTAAATTCAAGTGTGTGGTAACATATACCACATGGAAAGGTTTTAGGATGTATTTAAACACTTTACAAGTTATGAACTTTTTTGAATTGCGAAAGTATAAAATGAACTACATGCTAACTAATTTGTATAGCTAATAATATTGCTTACTTATTACCTAAAAACCTAAAATTCTGGTTCCGCAAGTGACAAAGACAGTTCCCATCAAGAATGAAAGAATAAACCTGTAGCGTTATCTAGGTGTAAAACAAGACGTTAAATGTAAGTATTATAATATTCTTAGACTACACGGAGAAAAACTGGGATCCGTATTGAAAGTAAGAGAAATAAACTCACGGACGCTATTTTCATATTTCCCGTATTATGAGACGGATTTCGCATCCCGTGGAAGTAGCGGGAGCCGTACGCGAAGGGTTTTAATCCACCATGACATGCTAACGAGTTTTTATTTAAATTTTTGTTTTACAATAAATATCAATGAATCGATCAGCGGCGCATCCAGCGGTACCCTGGAACTTGAAATTAAATTTGAATCCAATTCAAACATTTATTTTTTTAATAAAAATTTGTAAATCTAAATACTTACTAATTTATGTTTATGGTGCATTTTAAAACTTTTTGGGCCACACTTTAGACATCCATGTTCTAGGGGGAAGTTAATACTGAGGGAAATAAAATCTTACATAACACTAATTTACGAAAGAAACTGACTTCATCTATTTTGCAAAACATTTCCTCAATTTATTTTTCAAAAACTACGTTTGCCCTTGGAAAGAGGCTAGGACATGAACACCCACTTTTATTTCTTAACCCCGCCTATTAGGATGAATTTTAAATTGTAATGGGTTTTCAAGTGAAATATAATCCAATACAATGAATTATTATTGCATCCCTAACCACCGGTTTTTCCGCATCGTGTTGTGCTACATAACTTTGCTAATTGCCTAACGTGGAATGATGATTTTAATTTCGGTTTCTCTATTTAATACTACTGCCTTTCCTTTTTGAGGCGAAGCGGTGATGTTGGTACTAATGTTAGATTATTATTTGCATTGAAGTTGCGTAGTTGTTAAAACGCTGTACGTTGCCCCATGTGTTCGTGACGTAACTAGTTGTAATTAAAGGTTTTCGCCAAATAACGTACATAATAAAGTTAGGGATAAAACAAGAAAGGTATATACTTGTACTTTAGTGTCGGTAGAAATCATCATCCAAATCTATGATTTTCAAAGTCCATAAAATAATGGACTCGAGTTCAAAAGCAGATCAGTTACATTTCGGAGTTTTTTCTGCAGAGTGGAATATACCACCAGCAAGATGTAGTTGCAGGTGTGAAAAAAGGTAGACGTCCGAAGAAGCAATTTCGCTGCCATATGGTGGGTGCGGCAAAAGTTCGCATTCCAGAACATACAGAGTCCAGCCGGTGAATGCAGATACATATGGTCTTGCATTATCTTGATGGAATATTACCTTTTTGACCTGGAACTCAGTTCAACGTTTTCCCTTGACAACAGCGTCAATACGGACTAGCATCTGGCTGTGCACCTTACTACTCAGGGTTTTACCGTTTCCCAGAAAATCTTTGTGGACAACAAAGCATATCCCCACAAATACAAATCATGATCTATTTGTTAGCCAAACTGCGCTCTGCGACGCTGCCGACGGGGTCAAGGGTGCAGATCAACCTCCTCTTCGGCCTGCGTTATTGAAGTAAATCCACTTTTTATCACAAGTAACGATCCGGTCCAGAATTTCGTCCTTCCACTGATATTCGAGCAGATTAGTGCAGTCCCGAAGACGTCTGTCTTTATCTGCTTGTGTCAGCTTATGCGGCATCCATCGATTAACCCTTAGCCTGTCGAGTGATTAACTGCGAATCTCTTTAAAACTGTCGCTAGTTTTGGACCGAACTTCCCGTAAAATGTCGCGAAAATAACCCTAAACCTCTGAAAATTGTCAAGCAGTTCTTTTGTTATTTCCCATCCCTCCTAGAATTTTACTTCAATGGTTCCGCTAAGTGAGATTGATTGCCATATATTGTTCAGTACCTGTGAGCTCTCAAGAGAATTGCAAAAGGCTAGACTCTCCCTGATGTCCGTCTTAATGCCGCAGGCTACAGCTGCGAAACTTGAAAGTTTCCTTCCCTTAAACAATCTTATCTCTACATATAATAAAAGAAAGAGTCTGTCTGTGTGTGCGCGCCTTTCGTGTGTGCGCGTAAGCTAATAGACCCACGGCTACGAAATTTGGTACATAGGTACATTTACACAAGAGCCAGTGCACTTCGAAGCGATTTTTTCGAAATTCGAATTCGAATTTTTTTTATTTCATGTTTTGTAACGAAATAGTGTCATTTTGAAACATAATGGGCTATAGGAAAGTAAGATTTTACTCTACACACTCCATTTTCACATCGTCATGAAACGTAGGCACTTAGCTATTTTACGAACTTAAAATAAATTTCGTGTTTCAATAAATCGATTAAATACGAATTTATTTAACAAAGGGAGCTTAACACTTCTTCAATGGGATTTTTTCTAAAAAAGTTTATTTTTAAAAATATACAGATTATTTTTCTTTGATTTTTGGACACGTTAAACTTTTATCCTTGCGAATGCTTTTGGAAAAATGATAATATTTTGTATTTTTAAAAGATTTTTTAAATGAAGCTTCCGAGTACATTTCTCACATCTCACATCTTTAAAAATGTGATTTTGGCAACAATTTTCCTGTCTTATTGTTGTTGATAGATTTTTGATGAAATCGCATCATTTTGAGTAGTTTCATTCTTTTAGAATTATGGGTTTGGCAACAATTTTTCATCGTATTTCTTATGTCACTGTTTTTAAGAGATTAGCATATTTCATTGTCATTTTTATATAAATATAATATATTTTTATTGATTTTTTTTGATAAAGTTGTTCTGTGGAGTAAAATTCTGCGCGGAATTTTATGTTTTTTGAGTTGCTTTCATGTCATTTTTTTTGCTTATTTCACTGTTTATAAGATATTGAAAGGTTTTACATGATTTTTGTTCTTCTACGGAAAGTTGGTTAATTTTTTAATTAGGATAATTAATATTTGTATTGAGGGATATAGCTTATTTCATTGTAATTTTTCCCCTTGAAAACATAAGATAAAATATCATTAATTATACTTTGCTTTTCAGAATTTTTGGTTTTTTGCATTCCTTTATTTTATTTATTGCTCATTTCACTTTTTTTAAGATATTGAAAAGTTTTGACTGATTTTTTTAGGAAACAAAGTTATTAACCTCCTTTATACCATTTGAGTTCTTAAGATTTTGCAAAGGGAATTTGGTTAATTTATTTATTAGGATTATTAATATTTGTATTAAGGGACATTGCTTATTTCATTGTAATTTTGTTATACGTAATAACTTTTTTTATGAAGTTGTTCTGCAGAGTAAAATCCTACGCAGTTTTTAAATTTAACGTTTGGAGTTCCCTTCAGCCATTTTTCCGGTACATTTAAAAGCCAGACGAAGGCTCGCAGCGAAGCTGATAGTTTTCAAATAAATTGGTTTTAAAATTTACCCGGTTAAATTTTAAATTATTATGCATTTTTAACCTAAGTAACCTAAATCTGTATGTCACTGATTATCACCGGAATTTCAATGCAGACTGATTAAACTGCTATCACTAAAATTATATTCTGACAAATATCTAGTGCAATTTTCATTCCTTTTGAGATATTGCTGAAACATTTCGTATTATTTCCGATTTTCTGTATTTTTGTCACTAATTAAAAATCTTTAAAACCTTCTGCATTTTCCTATATTCTTAAACTGCAGGCAACTAATAATTATTTTAAATAATTTCTTTTTTCCTTACTTATTACGTAGTTTTAAGAGAGTAATAAACGAAATATTTGGGTGTTTTTAAGGGTGGTAATATTAATATTAAATTTGCATTTTACTTTTTCATATACATTCAAGATATTCAGAAAGGGAATTATAACATGAAACCGTTTTCAGTGTATCATAAATTTATGGATTCAAATTAAAAATTCTTGCTTTCCTGTCCAAGAAACACTAGTAAATTTTATCTGAAATAGGAAGGATGAGACATATTAATAACAAACAAAGCAATTAATTTGGAAGTCAAAGAACAAAAATCAGCGTTATATTTTCAAATTTTCACAGGACTAGTTTCGATGGTTTTACCGAACCATCATCTTCAGCTGCAAAAGCGCAAATGAACGAGATAAGATATAATGTAAATTAGATTGTGAAAATTTGAAAATATAACGCTGATTTTTTTGTTGTTTGACTTCCAATTTAATGTTTGTTCGGCTTGTTATTGTATCTTAATTAAACAAAGCAATGTTGTTACTTAAGACACAATAACACGCCGAATAAATTTTGTTGTTTTTCAAAAAAAAAAAAAATTTGTGAATTAACGCTGATTTTTGTTGTTTGACTTCTGAATCAGTCTGTGAAAATTTTGTGAATTAACGCTGATTTTTGTTGTTTGACTTCTGAATCAGTCTGTGAAAATTTTGTGAATTAACGCTGATTTTTGTTGTTTGACTTCTGAATCAGTCTGTGAAAATTTTGTGAATTAACGCTGATTTTTGTTGTTTGACTTCTGAATCAGTCTGTGAAAAAAAAATGTTGTTACTTATTAGCTTACAATATAATTTATTCAATATGGTATTTTTGTAAAGAAAGAATGTTGCTGTACATTTGGTAAAGTATAAATAAGCATTTCATTTAATAATTATAAAAGTTATATATTTTTTCGGAGATATATTTTCCGGCAATATTTTTTTTTCTAGGGATCCCAGCATACATTTTTGAAGCATTATGCTCTAAATAAATGTCTTGTTTAAACATAGCATTTATTGTTGACAAATCTCCAACCAAAGGAAATACCTTACTAGGAGGATATTGAAACAAAAATTTTTATTAGAATAAATATTTTCGTTATTTTAATACTACTAATAATATACAAACATTAGTTTAAGTTCACTATAGTTGAGTGAATAAGATTGCTGGATGTTGGTATTTTGTTGTTGGCAACCGAACAGTTTAGCTGCTTGTGGTATTTATGATTTTCCCGATGCGTAACGTGAATTCAAGCCAATTTTATTTAGAAAATTGCCCACGAAGGTGTTCTCTTAAAGCAGATAACCCATGACTTCTTAAAAACTGTAAAATATAATCTGTGGATATTTTCCGTTATACGATAACACGAAGAAAATGATTTCCTATATGAAACATATGATCAGCGCTGTTATTGCCCGCCGTTTAATTAAATGCATCAATCTTATTACTTACAATTAATTTTCCTTTTTCAAAGAAAGTTTGATTTCAGTAAAATGTACTATTTACAATGTGTCATTTTATTTTGCTCGTTTTTTATGCAGATATTCAAATTCAGATAGATATTGCGTAAGTTCAGAAAGCCAACTAGTCTCCAAGCGGTAAGATAGCTGAGCACCGGTAAATTCTAGCGGCTGCATGGAAGGCTTAGGGGTTTTTCATAAGTACAATTGATTGTGAATTAACAGTTTGTTTCCCACAAAAAAAAAAAAAAAAAAAAAAAAAAAAAATCTACTCTGAAGACTTCCTTTCCCTTAGACAAATAGGTCCTGTGTGCTTTATCATAATCCAAAATCTTAAGCGTATAAATCTTTTATCATAGCCGATGATGACGATAAAATATTTTCTATCTGATGTGTCAAGTTAGCATAATTGTATATTTCTAACGAAAATTGTTTGGCTCATGTTACCCTATAATGAAAAAAAGATTCAAATCGGTTTTTAGCTTAAACAGTATTTTCATTATTAATTATATCACGAATTTTATCAATAGTATTCTTAGTATTAATTGCAGGCATGTATTCAAGAATATAATATACACAAAGCTGTGTCTAATGATTACGGCTAATTTTTATATAAAATTTTGTAGTATAAAAATTTAGGTTCATAGGTCAGCCATATTTGAAAGAGTAAAGAAAGAGATAAGAAAAGAGAGAGAGAAATTTAAGAATCAAAAAATTTACCACGAAGTAATATAAAAATGCAATAGAATACAAAAGAGTACAATACTATTTCATGTTTTGTGGATATACTTGAAGACAGAAACATGTTTCAGCTGTATTCGTTCATCGGAGAAAAACTTTTCATATGAAGCTATTTTTTTCAAATCTTTCACTATACAGGTAATACAAAAGCAGTATAGGAATTTCTTTTCTTAATACCCAACCGAAGAGCTGAGGGGACGTACAATGATTAACATACAATGGGTGCCTTGAATTATTTTGCTTTACATGCAGTTTCCTTATATATGTAAAACAAAATAAATTTTCACCCATTCCAAGATTTCAAGAACTCACAGAGAGAGAGAGAGAAATATCTATAACAAATTTTATTGCTGTCTGACTTCGGGAACATCTTCCAACTCAAGCTTTCAAGCTTCAAGCTACTCAAATACGAACGCTTCTCAGAAAAGCCATTTGGACCGCATCTGCTTTGTTAAAGAAAACCTTTTGGGGGTAAAATCATCTACTTCATCGGGTTTTTTAAACAAAGCAGTCAGTGGTCCTGTTACTACCTGCTGACCTAGAGAAATTTCTCAGAAACTTTTGTTCGAAAAAAACGAATTTCATATTTTTAAGAATTTCCATTCTGACAGCAAGATTTTGTTATTTTTCATATATAGATGAAAAGAAACTAATTTGTTTTTAATAAAGAAGAAAAAATTAATAAGCTTATTTAAATTTTTTACACAGCACCGAGTAAGGAGACGAAATTTAATTTTCTTTATAAATATTTTTCTCAGACAATACTTTAGTGTTTTTCAAATTACGAGAATAGCGCGTTAGTGCATGCATTTTCAAATCAGATTTATTTAATTAATATATATGGATATGCCGAACAAGCACACTTTCGCACACATACACTGTATATTAGTACATACTAAAAAATGAAATAAAATTTGAAAACAAGCAATTTAAAAACTACTGTATTGAAAAATTATTGAAAATTTGTTTTTACCTCATTTTTTTTTCCGTTATATACATTTACTTTAGTTTTTTATATGCATTTACTTAATTTATTTTCTTATATGCATTTACTTAATTTTATTTTGTTATATGCATCTGTTAGTGTTTTTGAAAAATTTTTAGATTTTTTGAGTATGGCAAAGGAAACGAGATCTATCAGCCGAAGGCAATGAATGTCTCCATGGGCGACTTTCTAAGTAAAACGTAGTCATGTTCATGTTACACATAGGGGAAATCACAAAATTCAACCAGTTCGTTTGTTTTGGTTCGAATACGAGTCGAAATAGCAATAATCAGATATCTTAGCCAGGAGGCCACTGATTGGGTTTGACAGATTTGAAAACCTAATAAATAGTATTTAATAAATATAATATTATTAAACGAATCGGATTTATATAAACCAAATAAAATTCTTATATCGAACACAACTAAAACTCGATATAACTTACACTGATAAACTGATGTGTAATAACACTGATAAATTAAAATACTAAATGGAATATACATTAATTCTACATAGATAATTTTTTGTAATTTATTTCGCTGGGAATGTGTGGCCGCAAAATCCTGATTATATATACCCTTATTTTAAGGTTATCACATATCTGATGGTTTGACTTTTACCTCAAAACACAAAGAATCCACAAAATTCAGTAAAATTAATAACTTTATTTCCATGTTGAAAATTCTCTGAATCTTTTAAATATAAAAGCACACGCGCCAAGCAGTTTGCTTTAAATAAATATATGCAGCAACGAGAAGATGCGCTTTTGACAGCAACTCATTTCGAAAATCGAAAATTTTTCTAAATGTAAGAGATTTGTCGCTTAAATTAATTTTTTATTAAACAAAAAAAACAAAATAGAATCGCATATTATTAAAAGAATTTTATTGATAATTCAGATTCTGAAAACAAGAACATTGTTGCTATAAAAAACAAAGAAAAAATAAACAACATATTTCATTCAACGGGGGCCAACTTTGGCGCATGAACTTTTCAACATAAAAATATTTGAAGCATGTTATGGATAAAGGTTTATTTGATTATGGCAAAGTACTCGATGGTTATTTGCCTAAGGTGAAGGATGCCTTCGTTCGAGGACTGCCTAAAGGAAATTAGCTTGCATACATGTTACACATATGGAAAACTAAGAATATCATCCTGGCAACCAGCTCGTTTCCCGGGATTCGAACCCCGGACAGAACCACCAGTTGTTCCGTTAGACTCCGCTCAGTCCCTGGTGGGCTGTCCGATAACGGAAAAGTTCAAAATTTCATATTAGAGGAAACGTAGTAGCATAGTATAATTCGAAGTTATTGCCATTTCAGTAAAGTGACGAGATTTCAAAAATGTTTAATTATTTTATTTAGCTTATGACAAACTAAATAAAATAATTAAACATTCTTGGAATCGCTTCTCTTAACATACTGGTAGTTTGACCTGCATTCAAACCCCCGTGAACAAGCTGATTGCATGGGCGTTTTTATGGTTTTAACTTTTTGCAGTGCGAGATTGTTTCCCTTAGAAAATCTGTCACGAAAGCATACCTCCCCTTAGACAGATCGCCTTCACGTGCTTAATAATCTAACAAGCCAAACCAAACACAACCCGAGCGAGGACTCGTAGTCAAGGCACGTCATCATGAAAAGCTAAATAAATTGTCTCATATTCACATTAAACATGCGCAACAAACATTCGCTAAAACTGGTATGCAGGCAATCCATTCATCAGGATTTGAACCCGCTTCAAACTATTAGTATTCAACGATTTTACCGCTACTTCGTTGGCTGCCTTTTGTAGTATCTATA
Organism: Stegodyphus dumicola; assembly: GCF_044657685.1. Classification (NCBI taxonomy): domain Eukaryota; kingdom Metazoa; phylum Arthropoda; class Arachnida; order Araneae; family Eresidae; genus Stegodyphus; species Stegodyphus dumicola. Next base: position 4,606,759 of record NC_140778.1, on the reverse strand, counting down.
AGAAAAGTAATCGCAAAGACACAATCATTGCGTACCGACGGATGAACTAAGTTCGGAATTTAAAGAATAACTTTCATTCGTGCTATTGCTGTTAGCATTGACATTTGGACAGATGTTAATTTATTAACTATTCTTTTAATGTAATTAATTTATATTATTAAATAATTGATCTTCTGACTGTAATTTTTTGTGCGCAGTATATCTAACCCTTCCGTACACTAACTGTTTTAATTAATTTACACTCCATTAATTTTAAGAGATTTTATATCGATAGATTTCTTTCCAAAAATGTTTCAAGGATTACATATTTTTTTCTTTAGATTTCAAAACATTTTGTACTTAAAATCTTAATAATAAAATTTTTAAAACAAATATTCTAGAAATTCCTTCGGCGTATTCATTTATTCCATTTAGTTGAAGTTTCGAGTAGAATATCTTCCTTTCAACATTCATATAATTTTTATATGTCAGTTCGCCATTTCTACGGAGCATAGAGCCACACATACGAGTACAAAACTCAGGCATGCTGCACAGTTTTAACATTTAAGAACAGCACAGTTTTAACATTTAAGAACAGCACAGTTTTAACATTTAAGAATGTAAAAAGAAGAATATTACATTATAATAACGCGCATTTGAAATACGAAGGCAAACAAGAAAGCTGGTTGCAACATTTTATATTGTTTCTTGACGAATCAGAAATTGTAATCATTTTTCAATACAAAAATAAAATATTTGATTCTATAACATATAGGCATAAAGGCGTCCTCCGTTACAATTCTTATTTTTTCTTGTTTCTACTAAAATTCAGCAATGTACTATAACAACGTCGGATCCTGTTTGACTTTCATTTGTATAAAGTACCACAAGGCAAACAGTTGTAAAACGATTTATCTTCTTTCGCAAACTTTTAGTCGGCACACAGATAATACATACCTGCTGTCTGACAAAGATACTTCACTCTAAGGACTTTTTCCTAAAGTGCTCTTTTGAAAGAGACTTCACACCCTATTAAGAGCTTTGTGTCAACTGACAGCCGCCTGCAGAAAGGTAGGGAAAGGAAGACCAGATCGCGTCGTCTAAACACGTCTTAAGCAATCTTCGCGAAATTCGGACTTCGTGTATACACGTCTTAAGCATTTTTCGTGAGATTTGAAATTCGTGTAAAGACGTCTTAAGCATTTTTAAAGAAATTCCAAAAACGTTTAAACACGTCTTAAGCAGTTAAAGGGTTAAATTTCAACTTCTAGTTTATACGACGCATTACGCGACTAATGGACATGGCTCTTAGGAAGCTGTGGAGTGGTTGGATACTAATCTTCTTCCATTAAGTTCTCGCAGGCCAACTTCAGTAGCTGAGCCAGAATGCTGTGCTTCTTGAATGCCATAGTCCTAATTTTTAACTCTTTGAAATCCAAACTCTTCGCTAAGCTGTATCCTCAAAATACCCGAACCGCATGAAATACTTTTCCAGTTTCACAGCAATTTTCTCCACTCCACGTCCATTAACGCAGAAAATAGGTGTGATGATTTCCAGTGACATCCTTTGTACTTCCAGTGACATCCTTTGAACGGGGTCAAAGGCTAATGGAACAAAGATTCCATTAGCCTTTGACCCCGTTCTTTATAAAACTATTCTGAAGGTCAGATCAACAAGCCTTTCCGGCTTTGTTATGATCGCGACTGAGATTTGTTTATTTCCGTTATTTTATATAGGAAGGAATAAATTGTTTAAAAAATACTAAATATAATCCTTAAATTTTTAAAATGCTCTTTTATTGCTGTTTAAAGCTTAAAAGCACACTATACCACAAAAGAATCAACAACTAAATGTCACAATCATCCAAAAGATAAAAAAAAACCTCTTAGGACAAGCTGTCTGCAGTAAACTGATACAATGCATTTGGGGAAAGTGCACCTGCTATTGCATACCTTAGGAAGGGAAGAAAAAAGATTACAATCTCGGCCGTTTTCGGGCGGTTCTGGTTGTTTCAATGTAGGGCCGTGTCGGGCGGATTGGATGTGAAGGTGCATTTAATTACGGCAAAGCACACTAGGGCTATCTGCCTAAGAGGGGGGATGCCTTCCTGGAGGACTTTCTAAGGGAAACTGGCTCGTATACACGTTACGCATGGGGAAAACCACGAAAACGCCCATGCAGCCAGCCCGTTCGCGGGGTTCGAACATCGGACCGAACTACCAGTGTTCAGCGACTGATTGGATGTGAAGGAGTCAAACTTTCGTTACCAAACCTTCGCAGTGTCCTATGATATATCATTAGTACCTAAAGCTGTGCCCATGATATGGCGACATTCTGTAGCTGACTTGTTGCAACAGAACTGGAAGTAAATGATGGTTTTGATCTTCTAGCTTGATAGTTCCATTTCAGAAACCTCCATCGACAACCGTCATCGACGTCTTACGAACCAGGTGATAGAGTATAGGAGACGAGGCAAACCAAACCAACATATTTCTGGCAATTCGCCGAGACGTCGTACGAGCGAGAGCGGAAGTCTGCAACTCCACGGCTCAACGAGGGAATAGTCCTAGCGGCCGCCGGAAGAAATAGCGGCCAAAACGTCGATGCCTTTAGTCGATATACGGGAGCCGTGAACTGAGCATGCTGTTTTCCCAAGAATTACTTTATAACTTAATTGGAATGCTTTATCTTAATTGTGTTTTGTTAATTAAACAGTTAAAAAGGCCAAGTGTGTCTTTTGTTTACGTTAGTTTTGGTTATAGCCGAAAAGAGCGTTTTTCTAACATTTTGTGTGTTAGCTTTATTTATTAAATATCATGTTCTTCGCACTTAAACCATAAAATTCAATTCAACCGCAATATCGCAAAATAATTTTAAAGGAGCTTATTTTCCGATACACGGTCTCGCACGCTGGAGATAAAAATATTTTATTCCTTACAGTGTGTTGCCACTACTCACATTGAAATTCTTGAGTATCTTAATCAAAAATGCAGGGCTCTAATATTTGGTGGCAACAATCTGAAAAGTGAATCGACGTTTATAATAAACCAAAGCAAAATGCCAAAACGAAATTAATAGCCCTTCTGGGTTAACGCCTTTGGGGCTAAAGGAAAGGAATAAAAAGACCCTGCAATTATGTTGCATATAAATATGTAGTGAAATATTTTTTAGGGATTAACTTCCTAAGACTTTCACCCTTTAAAATATGACTAATATTTCTGGGAGTATTAACATCAATATTAAACCTCTCTTAAGATGACCAAAGAGGATTGATATAACCTGGATCCTTGTTTATCATCTTAGTGTTGACACTAACATTGTAATAATACTGTTATAAATTTTGTATATAGGTAAATAATTTTACTGGAATTACGTGTCAGTTAGTATTATTTTTTGTTATAATGTAATACAAAATGGTTTAAAAGGCAATGTTCTTCCGGAAAATTAAGAATACAGAGGCAAGTCCATTTAATATTGAGTAAATGCCTATCTCTCTAAGTTAGTCGAATAATAATTGCTTTGCTTGGAACAGCTTATCTTCATTGTTGAAAGCTGATCCGAAAATAATCCGATTGGGAGAGAGGCATCTACAAACCGTGATGATGATAATTTCTAGCAATTTCTCTCCAAGCCTACAAACTTTACCTGAATCGAAACGCCATCGTTGTAGTCAGAAATAAATATGTGCACAATTATTTTAAGTCATGCGTCAAAGAAAAATTTAACAAATAAGAGAAAGAGACTTGGCTGTCATTATTTAAACACCTTAGGTTGGATGATATCTCGACATCGAGAAGTAATTAGGAATAATGGTATAATCTAAATTATTTACTTCGCATACAGTAAACCCTTTCAAAGAGAATTTTGCGGAAAGCAATACCCCGTGTAAGAGCTAGTATAGTGGTTTCCATTCAATTTGCCCATCTCTGAAATTTTATTCATTCGCGGGGTGAGCGCTCGTTCAACAACACTGGATACTTGTATGCTTAAATCTCGTCAAAAATTAACAATTTTTAAGGATTTCCATGGATTCAAAATGTCGACAAAAGACTAGTGCACAAACCAATTGGCGGCGAAGGAATTTCAGATATGGAAGGAGGAGACGTCAAGGACTAATACAGAAACGAAGACAAAGAAAGCAATCATCAAGAACTAGATAGTCATCAGACCACAATGAAAAGAGAAATAATGAAAAAGAAGATAAAGCGCTGATGAGAATTTTAGAGAATTAACTTATGAGAAGTTAAATGAAGTGTTCAAAAAACACAGGAATCATCTGATTTTACAATGCAGCTTCATGCAAATAATAAAGCGAGTGGAAACTTTAAAGAGGATTTGAAAAACTCTATGCTTTCTGCCGCAAAACTTTTAAAGATCTACGGCAGCCATTGTGCCAGGCGAAATCCACCACCTTAACAAAAATATTTGTATCACGTAGCAGTAATAAAATCCTTTTCAATTAGTACTATTTCTTTTTTCCAATTCGTCCAACTCCTCGTAAGTTGAAAGCTTTTGATTTTCTTCCGTAATGCTTGGCCCTTATGCTTTTACAGACGGAAAATTGGTTGTCTGAAGCTATTTGAAATAAAATTCCATAGGCACCTAAACGTACAACTAGAAACTGAATCCCACAAGAGTAAACCCAAGGATGGTGGAACATGCGAGAGACCGTGGTCTCATAGTAAACCGGGAAAGCTTATCTCAATGAAGAGGCAAGAAATGTCATCCCGGGGAGTTAAACAGAATAAAGGTGGTTTTTTTTTTTTTTTTTTTTTTTTTTTTTTTTTTTTTTTTTAATTCAATCATACATTGGATAAGTAACTTCTTGTGTTTGAGACTAATTTTCCAAAACAATTTCAGGTAATGGTAATATGGATTGTAGCTTTTTAGTTACTAATATCCAGTAACTGCATATTTTAGTGAAGTATTGTTCCTATTCTTATTTCAACGATGGTGTCATATTTATTTAGTTTATTGAGGATATTGTACGATTTGCTTTCGAAGAAAATACACATATTTATTTGTATAGCCACCACTATCACAAATTGATGCTTAAAGAATTCCTTGCATTCATCGTCGTAGCACTTGCAGACTTGCAAGCTGGTCATACGGTTGGAATATGGAATTTTATTAGTTTTCTACGTCGTTTTGGTTTGGTTTTGTTTATTATGGCAAAGTACACTAGGGCTACCTCTCTATTGGCAGGGAAACCGTTCGTGGAGGACTTTCTAAGGGAAATTGGCTCGTATACAGTTGCACATGACGAAAACCACGAAAACGCCCATGCAGCCATCCCTGGATTGTTCTACATCGAGATAAGTTCTAGAATATATCAATGAGATGAGTCAATTATAAATGAAGGTTTGAGCAAGACATATGGAAAAAAATGACATAAAACTGCTTTCTAATTTACATCTGCATTTTAAGTAATATGCTTCTCGTTTCCCAGTACTTTTATTTTCGGGTTCTAAGCATTATTTGATTATTAAGTTAAAGAGAAATTTTGTAAAATAATCATTCCTATGCAACATTTAGAGCAGTGATTCTCAACCTTTTTTTTGTCGCGGCGTACTTTTAATGATTTCAAAATTTGGCGCCTCACAAAGAAAAGGATAACTTTAAAAGTTGTTTATTTACCTATAATGCACTGTGTAAAATAGTTTATGATAATAATTTCGAATGTAAAATAAAATAATATGTACTACAAAAAAAAGCAGTCCGTTTATTAAAGGATTAATTACAAGTTAATAATAAGAATACTTTTAATGAGAAATTTGAGCTTGATGATTTTGATAATTTCATTTATATTTAACCATAAAAATTACAATGCTACTATCATATCGTCTTCTATGTTTAAGAGTCTCAATCGTTTTTTCGTTTTTATGTTGGCTTATACTGAAAATCCGAATTCACACAAATAAGGTGTAGAGAACTGTAATAATATTTTTAAAGCTTTTTTGGCCATCATGCGATAATCTCATCTAATGTTAATCCAAGTTGAATTAATTGATTCTTCCAAATATTTAAAATTAAATTTCTATTATCAGAAAGTGAAATTAGTTGTTCCTCTTCTTTCAAAGTTAAATCAAGTACAGAAGTCTTCCACACCAAAATCAGCTTGGATGCCACAATTGGGGGAGCTAATTAATATCTTGAAAATCGAATTTCGCCAATTAACATGTGCACCATATACTAGGATTAAACCCACTGTAATTTTTATTATATACATTCCTAAAAGTCGGCGGCACACTTTAAGAATTTTGCGGCACAGTCGTTGAGAATCACTGATTTATAGCAAAAACAATTTGATGAAATGAATGAAATGAAATGCACATGAAATTCGTATCACCTTATACACACGTGACTTATTTTACCCAAAATAAAAAAACGCAAGATATGAGAGAAATATTTAAGGAAAGTGTGGAACATAAGCTGAAGCATGTATATATTTCGTAATGAAAGCACAATGAATTTGAGCCACATCTTCCAAAGAGGATTGGATTGGATTGGATTATTCAGTTATGGCAAAACACACGAGGGCTATCTGCCTAAAGGGAGGGATGCCTTCGTGGAGGGCTTTCTAAGGGAAACTGGCTCGTATACACGTTACACGTGGGGAAAACCATGAAAACGCCCATGCAGCCAGCCCGTTCGCGGGATTCGAACCTCGGACCGAACTACCAGTGTTCAGTGTCTTTACCGCTCGGCCGCTGGTGGGCTTTCTTTCTTCCGAAGAGGAGTTATGCGTTAGCAGAAAAATATTCAATGGGAAATGCACTTTGTTCGCCAACAGATAAAACCTTTGGGTCGTTAAATTTAAAAGGAAACAATAATGTATAAATGTTAACTCATGAAAATAAAAACTGTTTTTTAAACAACCCGAATAAATGTCTGCCCTCAATGCAAATTCAGTTTGAGGCTAAATTTTGCAATTAATATTGCGGTGAGTTTTTGTCGTAGGAGAGGGAATTTTTTCATGTTTTATACTAAAATAAAATATGAAAAGATAAAGAGTGGAAAATGATTCTAAATGTAAAAATATAAAAATTTAAGATTCGTATGGTTTGCAAAATTAAGATTATGTTTTTAATTTAAAAATATGGAACTTAGCATAAGTTAAAACATTGCAGTTCTAGGAACTATGTGTCTGTGATTGATGGTTCCTAAACAAAGGCCGCACGTTCGGCCTTTGCCGCGAGGTATAAAGTTACACTATGAAATTACTACCAAATCGCTGACCACCTGTCTTTTGCGGTATAATTTTTTTATGACTTGACTTATAACTTACCTTTTCTTGGTGATTAACTACTAAAGAGGTTTCGCCAGTAGATCGCATTAAAGTGCACTAGGCTATTTTCAAATAAATTGTTCAAGGGAAGTACCAACACCCGTGGGCGAAGAAAATTCAGCTGCGTGAGCAGGCATATCTTGATACTTCCGAAAGTAGGCTTTCATCATAAAAATTGTGCAGTGGTAAGCAATGGCATTAAATTGAAGCATGCAGACAGGTGCAGTGAGTTGTATGGCAAATGCAGGTGGTGAGTGCAATATAGGTAGTAAGAGTGCAGGATAAGCAATAGTGAGACATCATGAAAATGGCGCGAAGACAGTTTGAAGCTGTGAATAGTATAAGAGTTCAAAGTCCTTCAGAAGTATGCAGTAGCTAGAAAGGCCGTAAAAAGTTCAAAAGTTCGTAGAATCATACGATAAAGTAAAAATTCATACAAAATAATTTAAAAAATGAAATAGTAACATAAAAATCTTAAATAAAAAATTTCTTGATTAACATAAGTATAAGATGCAACACAAATAATAGGATAGAGTTCAAGTAAATTTTAAAATTAAAATTTACAAGTTACCACCATGACGAATTGTGATAAATTGTCCTTAGGCGTTTGACAGTCTATTCAATGGTTGGATCATAATCCAATATTTGTTTAATTGCGTTATACTGACTATGCTTCATCTTCTCGAAGAAATTGTGAGCTGTCATGACTATAAAGTTATGCACAGATGGAATATCCAGGTCGTTATGAATTATAGAGTTTCTCACGTACCAATGCTACGTAGAGTTTTATTTTGAAATATATCTACCTTTTGCGGTCAGTTTAATTGGCGATTGCCCAGGCCGGCACTGCATATAGCATGATCTGTCGAATTAGAGATATGTAAAGCATTTTCTTTATTTTTAGACTGAGCTTCGATTTTTTTGCCGATAATAGGATAAACTGCCATGTAGGCTGCAATTGCTTTGTTTAAGATATAAGAAATATGATCTTTGAAGTTGAGAGACTTATCTATGTAAACACCTAAATATTTATAGGAATTAGCTACAGGGATTAGACTTCTATCTAAGTAGATATCAGTATTAACACTTAATCTGGTTTTATATCTCCGATAGAGCACGATACAACATTTAGAGGCGTTGAGCTTAATTTTCCAAGTGTTGCACCAGTGATTGATCATATTGAGATGCATTTGTAAATTACTTAAAGCGAGCTGGGGACTTCTGGATTCAGTCAGTACTACAGTGTCGTCAGCGTATTTGAGTATTTTCGTGTTGAATGGGCGCGGGAAATCATTGATATAAACATTATAGAGCCGGGGGGAAAGAACGGATCCTTGCGGGACCCCGCTATGATTTTTTTTTTCTGACAGATAAGGCGTCACCGCAACGAACTTGAAAAGTCCTGTTTTTCAGATAGGAACTAATGGGTTTTACGAAACTGTTTGGAAGCAAAAATTTATTCACTTTATGCAGGAGGTCTGCATGCCACACTCTATCAAAGGCCTTTTCCAAGTCGAGATAGCATGCAGCCACCCCGTTTTTCTTAGTAAAGGCTTGCGAAACAAATTCCACCAAATTGAGAATTTGATGAGTCGTGCAGTGTCCACTGCGGAAGCCGAATTGCAGATCATCTATTAAATTGAGTCTTTCGAGATGGTTAGTGAGCCTTGAGCAGAGGATTTTCTCAAATACTTTTCCTAATGAAGGTAAAAGACTGATAGGTTCTGTAGGAAGTGAAGAGCTTAGGATCTTTCTTTGGTTTTAAGATATTGACTATTATTGAGTGTTTCCATTGCTAAGGGAAATAATTATTTCGTATGCAGGCATTAAAAATATTGACTATGTTAGTAATACAACGTCTAGGAAGGGCTTTAAGTGCTTCATTGCTAATTTGATCATAGCCTTTGGCTTTCCTTGTTTTGAGTTTGTGAATAATTTCTCTTACTTCTCTTGCTGAAGTAAAGGGAAGGAAATTTGTTATAGGATAATTGTTAATACTGTCAATGGTAAAATTAACTTCTTCTTCTTCTTGGGGGTTATTCTCAGGTGGGTGAGATTGAAAGATTTTCTCTAATTCATTAGCCATTATATTAGCAATCTCGTCCCCAGATTGATAGGAGATTCCCATGTGATGAATTGCATGAGTTTGATTTGGTCTGCTATTTCTTAGAGATTTAGCAATTTTCCATACTGCTTGATCTTGAGGATCCAGTTTTGATAGGAAAAAGTCTCATTTTTTGTTTCTGAATTCCATAATATCATGCTTGATTTTACTGTTTAAATAGTTGATGTGCCTTTTGGTACGAGGGTCTCCGGACCACTGCCATTCCTTGTGTTCTCTATTCTTCTCTGCTATAATATCTTTTATATATTTAGGAAGGGAGAGAAAATTAGTGCTTTTGCAGGGATAAGTCGCATTATTGATTGCATCTTTCATTTTAGTGGTGAATTTATAAATTTCATCTTCGATATCACCGCAATGATTATAATTATTTCTGCAATTATAGTCTTCAAAACTTCGCCGTTTCCGTTAGCACCAAATCTTGTTGGAGAAGTGGGAGCAGCAAAATTGAGGTCGTTGCTAATTAAATAGTTATGTAAAATATTTCCATTGCTGTTTGATCCTCTAGAATTCCAGGCATTATGCTTTTGCGTTCAAGTCTCCTGCGATGATAGTCGGGAAGTTGGTGAAGGTTAAGATATCCAGGTGATTATTAGTCATCAGATTATTAGGAGAATAGCAAATAGAAATAAATAGGTAGGCTTCATTTAAAGCAGTATAAATGATAGCTGAAGTAAATACGAGCAGACTATAGTAAGGAAGATCATATTCAGTATGCTTTAAGTGATTTTTAATGATAATTGCAGTACCACCCCATCTACTTCGGGTTCTGTCTTTCCTTATAATATTGTAGCCGTTAATTTTAAATTTATTGCAAGCTTTAAGGTGAGTTTCATCTATCATCATGACATCAATGTTGTACTTATCCAAGTAATCTTTAATTTCTTGATATTGTTTTATGACACCGTTCGCATTGAAATAGAAAATTTTTAAGAAGCTATTGGTAGCTGAAATCATCGCGTTTATATTGCTATGAGGTCTAAAAGTCATAGTCTAAAGAAGTGAAATATTCAATTGCGGCCATTCCGACCTCGAGTTTACCCATGATGTTTTTTGCTTTTTTAAATTCTGTAAAGAATTCTTTAAATTCTGTAAAGAAATGTAAGAATTTTAGGAGTTGGGTTTTTATCCACTCAAAAAATGAAACTTCTTTAGCTTCGCTTTCTTGTTTATTTTTGTTTTCCTTTTGAGTTGTCCAGCTTGGTTGATTTTTAGGTTTTTCGTTTTCCGTAGCTCCAGGGAGAGTAGGAAAATCTTCTTTATTTAATTGAAATTGTTTCTGTTCATGATTTTCTCGTTTTGATTGCTCTTATTGAAGACTCTTTTGGGTAGGTTGTCCGGATGGTATTTACATTCCTTTGAATTGCTCGGGTGGCAATAGCCGCACAGAACGCAGAGCGCTGGTAGTTTGTCCTTGTTCTTCTTACAGGTGTAAGTTTCGTGCGGTTGGGCGCATTTAAGACACCTAGGTTTGTAATGGCATAGATCTCGAGTGTGTCCGTATCTCTGGCACCTGTGGCATTGCACAGGGCCAGGTCTGGATTTGTAAGCACGGACTATGACGTCTAATCCACGAAGTTGCTTTATGTTGGCAGATTTGTTTACCCTTTTCGTTTCTTTTGACCTCGACTAAGAATATAGGTAGTTTAACAATTTTTCCTTCTCGGAATCTTTCGAGCTGACGTATCTTTCCTACAGGAATTCCGTGTTCAGTGAGTTCTTTGTGAATTATTTCCACGTTTGAGTTTCTAGGCAGTTTCTTAATTACTACTTTGATTGGTTTTTCGGAATTAATTTTGTATGTGTGGAATTGCACACCTCGTTTGGCCAGAAACTCCGTGATTGCGCGATAGTCATCTTTATCCCAGACTTTGATGTTGAGTGTATCTCCTGTGAGATTGCCTTTGACTATTTTTACTCCTAAATTTTCGATTTCCTCTTTTAACGTATCCCAGTTGGCTGTAAAATCTGAGAGAACAATTGAGGGAATATGTCCAGTGCTATTTTTGGCGAGAGTAAATCCTGCGGACTCTGAGTTCGATTCCTGATCCATGCGGTCATCGTCCTGTAGGTCATTGAACTTATTTTTCTGTACGGGTAGTTCAGCTTCCGATGAATTTGAATGCGTTCGTTTATGCGTGATGCGGGGGGTTTTAAACCCGTCGCTGTCAGTAGTAATTTTCTTTTTCTTATTCTTAGATATAGTCGAACGCTCTATATTTTTTGCATCGCTTTTTTGTGTTTTATTAGATGCTTTTGCCTTTAACATAGCATCGCTTTCGTTTTTATTTTCCATAATGGAATTGTTTGTTTGATTTTTATGCATGACGGCCAGATTTAAGAATGCGTCGTAATCTTGAATGGTGCGTTCAAGTTCCGCTATACGTTTGAGATCATCGCTTGTTTTGTTTTCAACTGAGTTGAATTTAAGGAGATCAGCAATAGCTTGCTTTTTTAGGGTTGTGTAAGAGCTAACATTGGGTGGGAGATTAGCTCTCTCTAAGTGTATATTAATTCTACCGAAGGCTTGTTCGGCGGCTGAGATTTCATTATCTAAATTTTCGGATGGCTGACACTCACTCATATTTCACCGAGGTAAAGCATAACCAGGGAATCAAAAAGCAAAAATATCTTACCTAAATCCAGAGCAGTAGCTTTGGTGAAATACCGGAAGGCGTACTCCAAGGAGAAGAAAAATATCCAAATGATCGTAAGTTTTTCTGATTTAAATTACATATAGAAAAAGACTATACGAAAAAAAAAAAACTAATGATTAATAATTTTTTTTATTAAATAATCATAATCTCAAACAGTAAACGTTATTTTAAACATCTACAGCATCGTCGAATTAAAGCCTGTTTCCATGTCAGATGTATTTCAAGAAGAAATCTCAAACTTTTAGAAATCTGAATAACTAAATTCCCGAAGAATTTGATAGTCCAATATGTATAAGCTGCATTCGTTTCTTTACATGCTAGCAGGTTATCCCAGATTTTTCTCACAGTGTTATCAAACATAAAATGCAGTTCGAGAATACTATGCGTTTGTTTAGAAACCGAAACGAAGGATTTGTGAGATTTCCTGCTTGACCAAGTCTCAAATTTAATGTTTTTATATTAATCTCCATAAGTCTGACATAACTTACGTGACTCAACTACGTACGGAATATCGATTCGACTATGAAAAAAACTTATCTGAATTGAGTCAGATTTCTTTTTAATTTATTGTTTTTAATCAACATGTCTGTAATCAATGTGTGCACTGATTTTTTTATGCCAGAAGTTGCCTGAGATTACAGTTATCATTATACAATTGCAATGAAAGTAAAACATAATCGTAAAAATAAAATATTTTAACAACGATTGTAATTAAGACACAATAACAAGCCGAATAAATACTAATTCAGAAGTCAAACAACAAAAATCAACTTTATATTTACAAAATTGTAATGCCAGGTGCACGATTGTAATGCCAGGTGCAGGATTGTAATGCCAGGTGCAATATATATTCAAATATCTATCTTCAAATCTTTGAATAAGATTTATATCGCAGTTCGTGGATTTTCAGAGGCGTTACTCATGTTCGTTAAATAGTAATAGATATAATATAAAACTGAGCTAAAAAAACTATTGAAGCCTTAAAATTTCTCCAAATTCTTGCTATAAAAATTAATATCATAATAATGCTAATTAATTGAAAGGCTGAGTACGATTGCTTCGACGGCGTCTTATTTCAGACAATTGGCTTACAGGATTATTTTGTCGTACTATAGATTTACAATGGTAGAATCGGGAATATAGTTTCTACTGCCAGACAGATCTCCGATGATGTGCCACAGGGCTCCTATCTTTCTCCTCAACGTTTCGTTTATACGAAACAAGGATTTACTCATATACCTATCATACCACCTCGTTTATATGAAACGAGGATTTACTCATATACCTATCATATTCTAAATCATCCACACACGACGATTGCACTTTTCGCTGACGGCAAGTAAATTATGACAAAGAATTTACAATTACAATAGTCCTGCTTCTACTAAAGCATTACCTCAATCTTCTGGAAATAAGATTGAGTTCTGTAGGATTCTAGTCAGTATTAAAAAATCCGAAGCAATTATTTTTTAAAAATATCACTTAACTCCACTATTTGATAAAGAAACAAACTGGGTTGAAGAAGTTAAAAGTCTAGGTGTTACCCTAGATAAATTTAAATGTTTCGCAAACATCTAAGGGAAACTGTTCAAAAATCAACATCACACATACAACAATGTGACTGTTTGTGGATATGCAAATTGTATTTCTGTCGTTGAAATGAGAATTGGCGCAGATTCAAATTTGTTAGGATTTTTAAGCTCGCGTTTGGAGCTTCAAAGAATTACTGGAGGTGCAACGATGCATAGGCTCTTCTTAGTTGCACTTCTGAAGCTAGAGGTTTGCGGCATGCTACGCCGTTCCTTAGCCAACTTGATGATTGAAGGCCAACAAAGAGATTCTGTCAACATTATGACTCTAATAACTATGAAGTTATTAGAGTCCTACATTGCGGTAATCGCAGGTTACCTCACAGTCCACTACACATGAAGAACATAATATACAATGATCTTTAATAGGAAGAATGAATCACATGGTAATTCCTAATAAACAGATCTTGTATGAATCTGTTCTTAGTCCTGCTCTATTTTATGCTAGCTAGTCTCGGGTCATGCTCTCAAGACCCACATTCGACAACTCCAAATTTTGCAAAACAAAGCTCTTAGATAAATTTTCGAAACTCGCTGGTTCTTTCCGAAATGGTATATCCACGGAGACCTTAAAAGAGACGCTATTCGGCTAAGTATGATTAAGTAAATATTTGTTTACTGGTATAATACACAGCTGATCAAACGTTCACACGGAATGCAAATTCTGAAGTAAAAACTTGTGCTTGAATTTCATTCTACGAAACTCAACTGCTGTTCCAGAGAAGAATATTGAAATATGCGATATTATCAACTCAGCTACATTATTCTCCACAACTACTGAGCAATAAAATTCCGGGAAAAGATAAAGAGTAGTCGCATTTGGTGCACCTTGAAATTTCCCGCTACTGACGAGTACGTCCCTGACAGAGGAAAATAGGTTAAACTCCGGCAGAATGCATTGGTAAATTCTACGAGAAAAATGCGTGCAATACGAATGGCCCTTCGTATAAAAAACGTTCAGTTTAAACGTAAAAATATTAGGAAAAGTGTCCAGGAAAAAATACTAGATATTTACGTATATTGTTACGTTATAATATACGTAAGTTTTACGTAAAATTTAGGTATATTTATGCGAAAGACTGCGGTTCATTCGTAACGTTTAAGTATAATATACGTAAATTTCTTCACTTTTTGCCTCCCATATGCGTATATACACTCATGTCCATAAATTAAGGATAATTCGGAGTCACGCGGAAATCGAACTCTAAAATAAATATATCACCTGTAAAATCACTACACACATCTTCAAGAATCATATGCCAATTTCAAAAAGTAACCAGATGACACCGATGGTACGTAACAATGACGAGAGTTTAAGAGAATGATATACAAGGAATACAGGCAAAGAAGTAAAATTGTTCGCAGGCGCTTTATAAGCATTTCATTGCAATAACCGAATAGTTATGACACAAAGGACGCATTTGGATGATTTTTTACGTGGTAGAATTATCGGCCGTCTGGAATGCGGGCGTACCCAACTGAAGTATCAGACGAACTTGGAATTGCTTAGAGTGTCATCTCCAGGCTTTGGCAACGCTTCCAGGATGATGGTAATATGAGTAGACGTTACAGCCCAGGTCGCTCCAGAGTTACAACGCCGAATGAGGACCGATATTTGGCAGTTACTGCCAAAAGAAACAGGCTGAGCACAGCCTCAGACCTGTCTCGTCAGTTCTCTTCAGCCACTGGTACGACAATTTCAAGGCAGACCGTGTACAGACGCTTAGGACAGATTGGTCTATATGCTGCTAGACCTGTCAAATGCGTTCCACGTACTGCAACTCACTGTCGCCTGCGGTTAACCTGGAGTAGAGAGCATGCATTTGTTTTCCGACGAGACCAGGTTTAGCTTGTAGTCTGATTCTCGCCGGACTTTCATATGGAGAGCTCCAAGTACCCGTTATCACCAAGAAAACATCATTGAACGACACCGTTACGCTGGTGCAGGAGTGCTCGGTTGGGGTGGATATAATCTGGGTTCCAGAACTGACCTGCATGTTCAAATTGGAACCATGACAAGCCAAATCTATCGGGACGTCATTCTGGAACAACATGTACGTTTGCTTCGGGGCGCCATGGGCGCACAATTTGTGTTTATGGATGACAACGCCCGTCCTCACCGTGCAAACATCGTAAGCGAATGCCTTCAATCGGAGGATATCACCCGTATGGACTGGCCAGCATTCTCATCGGACTTGAATCCAGTAGAACACGTGTGGGAAATGCTTGGCCGATGAGTTGCAACCCGTCAACCTCCTCCTACATGTCTACCGGAACTTCGGAGAGCATTGCTTCTTGAATGGTGTAATATCCCCCAAGATTAGATCGATAATTTTATACTCAGCATGCCTAGGCGTTGTACGGACTGTATTGCGTCGTCTGGGAGACATACAATGTATTAACAATCATATCAACCATGTAATATTGGTTTTTGTAAATAGGTTGTTTTGTAATTTGCTCCAGGGAGAAAAAAATCGCTAATTGTTTTAATAATATCAAACATATAGCATCTTTTTTTGCTCTTTACCTTTTGTTTAATAAATAAGCTTTACAAATAAGTCAAATTTGTTTTGCTTCTAACTCTTTCTTTGCCTGAATTTGCATTATCCTTAATTTATGGACATGAATGTATTTAGTGAAACTTTACGTAAATCTCCCCGATTGTTCACTGCATATAAATGTATATATTAGATAGAAGTTAAGTTAGATATTCCTCGTAATTTACGACACTAAATCGTATATATATTTGATAGCAATTAACCTAAATCTTCCTTATGTTTTCTTTGCATATGCGAATGACTGGTAAAAATTTAGTTCGATGCGCTCTTCTCTTTACTGTGTATAAATGAACTCTTCTGGTAAAAAATTTGCATAAATCTTCAATTACCTTTTTACTGCATTTTTGGTAAAATATACTTATTTTGATATCATATTTTTTATATAAATCTATGCAAAAAGTTTCTGCATGTCATGATTAAAACTGAAAATGTCATTTTTATATCACATTTTTACATATCCGCCTTTTAGGAATGTACAGCCAAATGGAATATATATGTAATTGGAAAATTTAATCCACTAGTAAATGAAAAAACAAATTCTTTTAAAAAATTACATTACACTTAATGGCTGAAAATCACTTTTAATATTTCATATTTCATGTCAAAGTGACTACAACATATGCAATAAATTTCGTAAATATAAATTTTATGTTTTAAATCAATTACTGCTTCCGTTCATTTACATGGCATAAGAAAATGTTCTTCGGAAGAACAAATAATTTATTTAAAGTGTTATTTAGTAAATAACTGTAGCAAACAGTTTTTTACTAAACTACAATACAGTTAATTACCGAATTCAGTAAACTAAAAGAGAAAATCATACATTTATATTATTTAATGAGTTACCTCCTTATATAAGCTGATATTTTTGCTTACTTTCTTTGAAGATGAAAGTTTAATGTCCCAAATATTGCATTCATATCTTCAGGTAATACGCAAATATATATGCCCATTTATTAAAATTAATTCTATCAAAAATATGTTAAAGAAAATATTAGTAATTAGCATCTGCAAGTTAATCGAGTAACTTCTGATTTAAAAATTTTCGGCATATAGTTACATACAAAATTATGATATGTAAAATTTTATATTTAATCAGTCAATCTCGTACTGCATTTCAATCTATTATTATCTTTTTCAGTTTTAAACATTATAAATACATTAGATCAGTGCTAAAAGTTCGCTGCTTTATGGAGGCATTTTTAAAAACTTTTTTTTTTTACAATGTAACTGGTAATTTCACAAAAAAATTAACAGTTTCATAAAATTATGCAAATTAAAGTTATATAAATATGTTCTCTGTTTTATCTTATACACAACAACATGGAATTTTAAAAATTTAATTTATTTAGGAATAATTTGAAGTTTTTAAATATTTATGTCATGTGACTTTTTCTCAAACATCATTATAAAGTAGTACATGTTCATGTGGACATATCAAATATTTTTTACATCGCATAACTTGATGGTATTAAATGATTTAAAAGTACGTAACTGGACAAAATAAAGCAATTAGAAGTTGGCTGATTTTATTTTAATTTGTTGTCAAATGCTATGCATTTTGGATTACGGTCATATGATGACATTGACGGTCATATGATATACATTATAAGATTAATGTGAACATGTCCCATATTAATTAACAAGTATCAAATTTCAATTTCTTTTGAAGAATTTTAAACTGAAATATTTACAAAAGGAATACACATGGCACAAGTTTGAAAATTAGGTTTATTTTACAGGTATTCGAAAACTACAATTACCAATAAACAATAAAAACTAACATTAAATCTGAATAGCATAATATTGTTCAATAATTAATTTCAACATAGATTTCATTCAACTACTTACTTGAGATCAACTGAAATGCAGCAGAAATATTGCACCGATAAAATCCGTTGTTTAAAATGAAACACTGATGTTCTGTGAACGATCTTAAACGCTCCTGCTTCGAGGAACCCAGTGAAAAGAAATGCTCGTAGGAAAAACTTAGTTTTATTGTAAACAAAGTGACCGCAGGCGAGCATTTGACCCCTCCATGTATGTAAAAGCCAAAGATTCGGGTTCTTTGATGAAAACTATTTTCAGCAAGATCACAGTACGTTAGAACTTCGAGCATTTGGATTCGCAAGCAAGCTATAGAGTAAAACGTAGAATTCCCGAAAATGAGTGATCTGCCTTCTGAAAAGTAAAATTTTGCGGACACAAGAAAATTGCTCTGAGACAACTATTTAACTGTAATTATTAAGAGAGTTTGATGAAATCCAGATAAATTTCAATAAGCTATCTTGTGGTTTATAAATAAAAGATATAACACTGATCTAAGATGACTTGTTGTAATAAAGGCAGTGAAGGATGAGGCTGTTTTCTGTTGTAGTTAAATTTCAAATATTTAAAAACACAAAGCTTTATTGAAAGTTAAACATGTTATCAGCTTACATTACTGCTAACTCTTAGGAGTTAGTGAATCATATTAATAGATTTCAGAAACTTTCTAAATGTGTAATTATTTTATGCTCCTCCGAAACTCAGAATTTGTTTACCTTCATACCCGAGGATGCATGTGGAGGTAAACGAATGATTTTCGTTATTTAGAATGCTCAAGGGCTTGAAACTATCACAATATGCTGCGAAGAAATTTGCATCTGCATGACAAGACTTACTCTTTTAATTTGCTAAAAGAATGCTTAGCTTTCATTCGAAAAAAACGAACAGATCCCTCTTCCAACAGATTTCCCCCGGAGACAATCTAATTAAGTAATTGTTCTACCTATATTACAGGTCTTCGAGAAAATAATGCCTCGCAGATTGTAGACTTATACAAATGTCTGAATACGTATAAGATTGCGGAGCTCACATAATAATTGAGGTTAATTTCTGTGATACAAATTTAAAGTAAAGGTTCATCACAGTTAAGTTTCAGATTTTGTAGTAGAAAAATTTTGAAATATATTATCTCCACAACTTTAATTAATATAAGTTTTAAATATATTTGAATATAATATATAAGGTGGCATGAGCAAATACGAATAGAACATTTGAAAAGGTAAATGTTAGTGAAAATTGTATTAAATAAAAGAATTGTTGCATCAGATGAAATTATCGTGTAAAACTTAGATTATATAGTAAAATGTTTTCAGGTCTAGAATTATTTATTATCATGTACCTTAGGACTAATTTTTCAAGGAGCCGGCAAAATTACACGAACCTATAATACTTACGGCAATACGATTATAAGTTGACGTTGAATTGTAAGCAGAAATTTTCTATGTGTGAAATTCATTTATACTCTTCCGAAAACTCAGAATTTCTATGCCTTCATTTTTGATCCTAAGATTACAGCTGGAAATGAATGAAAATTTTATTTATTTGAAAAGCTCAAGAATTCCATAATCGTATGTTTATTTTCACATTTGTATATGTCTATATTGGGCGAGCTATTATTTTTTCGATGACCTTGAATCTACATAGAACAATTAATTTGATTGCTTGTGTGTGATGTCTGTTACAAAGGGGATATAATCCTTTGTTGTCGAATAAAATTTTAGCATACGTTTTTTGAAAAGGAATGCTTAGTTTTTCTTCATCAACAAGTAATCTCTTATTTAACATCTCGGTTAAGCCTTTGGAATAGATAAACTTTGGAATATATTATCTAGGGAAATTTAATTAGTATATGTTTTAAATATATTCAAACATAAAATATAAGGCAGCATGTATGATGGAAATTCAAAAATAATGAATAATATACCTTAAATTTGTGAATTTATTTTGTAACCCTGAAATAAATTGCATACTCGAAATCTCAGGAATTTTCCTGATATTTGAGAAAAACTCCGAAACAATCTCTCAATAATTTTGCTTAAGAGAAATTTTCGAGTCTCGAAACAGTTTTTCTACACTTCAATATGGCTTAAAGAATTTTTTTTTAGAATGGGTCGAATCTAGAGTCTAACTAAAGCGACAAAATTGTTAAAAAGCTACTTCTTCATTCAAAATGAGATTGATAATGAACCTAGTAAAAACTTATATCAAATTATCCTTAATTTCACAGTCGCTTAAATCAGTTTAACCGCAGATGCTTAGAAAAGTGTTAATAGCCATAGAATTTCCATGCAAGCTAGTTTTTTAACATTTTTTAAAAATGTTTTTGCCATTCGTATGAAGTGAAATGTAATAGATGAGACAATGAATTAAATAAATACTTAATTTCATGCTGCAATAAAGTTGTTATTCTAGTAATCATCTTATGAATCATTTTTTTCCTGTTCTGCAAAATTTCAAAAGATGTTTACCTTACCTACCAGGCACTTTGGTACTTTGGTCGAGCCTATTGTTCATTTAGCAGTCTCATCACCAAGAACTTTGCTATGGGAGCACCAGAATTGCAGAATTACACTCGCTATAAAAAGGAAGTTCCGTTTTTTCTAGAGTGATATTTTTTTCTCTTTTGCTCTTTGTTAAATGAAATTATCCATCGATTTGTTACATTAACTTATCTTTTCGTTTCATGTAATTATTCAATTTACTTTCTCTACTTACTAAACAAGTAAAATGTATCATTATAAGCATTAAATTTGTTTCTTCTGCTTGCCGATTCCCGAAAAAATTATCAGGACGTAACTGAGAATTTGGTTTAGAGCGTATTTCACAAAGATTCAACACTTGATGCAAACATCGCAAAATTTCAAATTTATTCTTCACTCCTTATTTAGAGATACATTCTCAATATTAAGCATAAATGCACATTCTGAAAGTAGAAAAAAAACTAACAGTTTGAAGATTTTGAAATTTTTCAAAAAACAAAATTGATTAAGGCTTTAAAACGTTGAATTATGCTTCATTCAGGTACGCTTATCTAAAGCCCCACAGGAAGGTTTTATCCATATATATATATATATATATATATAACGATAAAGACATTCTGATAAACTTTCAAACGTTAAACTATTTTGTAAGTCTAACGTGTTCAGAATTAAAATGGTTTTGTCAGCAAATTCTCTACATTTTTGAACTTCACGAAAATCTCTCCTTTGTCTTCTTGTGATTCGACCTGAACCCAATTACTGATGTTCAACATTTTTACCCCACGGCTTCTAAGGGGTCCCCCACTACAAGGGAAAAGGACCTATCATTTGATTTTTCAGGTGCTCCAATAGTACACGAAGCCAAGTTTTATATTACTTGATTACCATTAAAAAGGAACATGATTAACACCTCTGAAAATCCACAAAGTGTGATATAAATTTTATTAAAAGACCTAAATATATAGATTTGATTATTTATATGACTTGGCATTACAATCATTCTTAGAATACTTTATTTTCAGAATTATGTTTTACTTCAATTGCAGCTTGTATAATGATGAACTTCGGTTATTAAACCAGTGCAACATTAATTACAAATATGTTGATTAAAATAATTAAACTTAAGAAAATCATCTTGTAAGAATATGGAGATTAATTTTTTCCACAGTGGCAATCCATTTTCCGTACCCACTTGAGTCATGTAAATTATGCCAGAATTGTAGAGATTAATATAAAAGTAATACAAATTAAAATGGATTAGTATTCTCGGTCATTGCTACCAATCAATGTTAACGCTTATCTCTGAGAACGTTTTAAGAAAATTTGTAACTTTTAAACAAATGAATACACCTTATGCAGGTTGGGCTCTCAAATAATTCGGAAATCTTGTTTTTCAAATTTTAAATTTCTTCATGAAATGCATTTGATATGGAAAGAGGTTTCGATTCGTGCACTTTCAAGAATATACGTAAATGCACATCCCTCAAGCGAAACAAAATCAAGAGAGAAAATAACATTTCAAACGTTTCACTAACAGTTGCATTTTGAAGTACTCTATCCTTCTTTAGGCATGCCCAAATTTTGGTTAAGGTCAGTTATACTTAACTGTATGAGAAAAGAGCCTGACCTTGATTATTTAATTTCTATCTCACCCCAACTGGGATAGAAGCTAGCGACGCTGGCTGCCGCATCCAAGTGCCCGTTTTCGAATACCGCAGAAAGCATGGAGTGCTTGCTTAGCAAGTGCGCTTTGAATATGCGGCGAGATGAAAATTCTCTCGAGGAAATGGTAATGGAAGATAGGTGGTAGACCCTAGGTCCTGTCGCCTCGCGTTGCTGTCCTTTGAAATTTTCTGTGCGTCTAACAAAATGAGCGTGATTTCCGAGCTCATGATTCAACATAGTAGCTATTCGATATTCTAGACTGAAAATCTACTAAGAATTAGTATTTAATGGAAAAAACACTAATCCTATAATTCATTAGTTTGAGAAACTAGAGGCCGTCGAAGCAAACTCTACGCCGCCAGCGAATACACTTCTCCTTCAGTTTATTAGCATTATTATTATGTATTTTATCATGGCAAGAATTTTGAGAAATTTTAAGGTTTTACTGGTTTCGAGTCCACTTTTATATCATTTTGATTGCCTTTAAAAAACGAAAATGTGTAGCTTTTCTGAAAGTTAACAAACTCTCATATAAATCTTATTAAAAAATATGAAGTTACAGATTTAATTATTTATATGACTTCGCATTACAATCATTGCTAGCATATCTTACTTTCGTAATTCTGCTTTACCTATATTGCAGCTCGTATAATGATGAATCAAGTCCCAAAAGTTAGAAGAAAAAGTGTAGTTATGAAATGCAGATTAAATTTTTCACAGTGCGTTTTTCCGTATTTATTTGAGTCTTGTAAATTATATCAAACATGCGTAGATTAATACCAAACATTAAAACTGCATATTAGTTGCGCAGGAAATTTCAAAGATATTTCGTTTCAGTTTCTAAAAAAATGCATGACATTCTTGTTCATTGATACCGATCAACATTAGCATTTACCTGTGATAACGTTCTCAGAAAATGAGAGAACACTTTATTAATTCTAAACAAATGAATGCAGCTTATATAGGTTCGACTGTCAAATATTTGGGAAACTTAGTTCTCCAGATTCCAAAAATATTTTAAATAATTTTCATTAAATGAATCTGACATGAAAACTGGGTTCGATTTGAGGTTAGTGTGAATTGTTAAAACTGTAATTGCAGTTTGAGATATCTATTGCTAAAAAATTTATATCCAATTTGTTACTTACTAGTTTTTTCGTATACTCATGCGTTATATGTATTTAAAAATTAGGTGAGCGGATGTAGGACTATTCTAGCTCGCATCTTTGTTTTAAAGAGAACTGCTTGCCTGTTTTAGGCTGAGTGGTGGCTTTGGAATAAATCATAGTTTTCTTGTTTTTAGTATTGCGTTTTGTATTTAAAATTGTGTTTTCCCATATCTGTTTACCGCAAAAGCAGTTGAAATTAAGCCGTTTCCGCCCAGTGATTTACTTATAAATCAGCTATTAGAACCTCCACTGGGAATAATATCTTTTAATCACTTTTTGGGACTGGCTGATCAAGCTTAAAAACACATACAAAATACTAAAAAAAACTCAATGCCCAGTTTAAATTAAAGCTTAAATATTCCACAGCTCAATAATTACCACTCTCTTACATTTCTTTCCGACTGAACAGATAGTTTTTACTTTCATGCTCTCTTTCAGGCACTCAGAACGCTTCCCAAGTGATACTCCGCCCATATAGGTGGCAACGCAGTGCGGCAGAGAGCGTTTTCTCAGAGCGGTTCAAAGAGCGTTTTCTCAGAGACACTTTCTACTTGATTATGCGAAAGACATGCATCAACTCACATATAATTTAATTGCCTAAAATACTTTGATTGTCAGAATTGATATTTACTACTTCAATACATTCGAACTCATTTATGCTCAGACACATTTCAGCTAGGAAATAGCATAGTCTGGGATTGCGCCGGAGCCTGCTTCGCGAACTGCGTTCGCCTGAGTCGTCTGAAGTTAGCAAAGTGATGCTTCATAGCGCAGCTTCCGATTTTGTATCCAACGGGAGAAAAATTAACAGTAAGTTATACTTTTCATCATTAACAATACCTTATTACAATTATGTGTTCTACATTTTCAATACCTTTTTAATTGTTATGCGTTATTTAGGTTAAAACACTGTTCTTATAATTAAATAACTGTTCTTATAATTAAATTTTTAGCTTAAACGTGCTCATCTAAAAATAGATCGCTGTGAGTTAACGGTAACTAATACGGTTTTTTTTTTTTTTTTTTTTTCATTTTTCATTTTTTTTACAAAATTTCCAGATGTAAAGTGTCTCACACTGCCGAGTAAGCATTAGGTTCTAAGGAGACGTTTTCTAAGGAGATTGAATCAGATATAGTAATTGCTTTATGTGGATAATTTAACTGACGAAGGGTACCTTGATGATGGTGAAATAATTACTCCATCGGTAAAAGATCTGTCAGGCAATGTAGAAATTGTTTACCCCGTGCGAGGGGGGGGGTAAGTAGAGTTAAAAGAACAAAGTGCATCAAAAACTATAACTGACTTCGGACCTAATATTACGGAGCAACTGCCATCTACATCTAGCGCCAGTAATTAAAATGAAAATAAGAAATGAGTTAGGTGGAAATTATCAAAAACGTTCTTGAAAAAATTAAAAATGGAGCCGAAAGCAAATAAACAAAATGTAATTCTACTTATGCTTTTAACGAACAAGGTAAATTTGTGTAGCGAAAATCTAGAGAACATTCCAAATATTTTAGAAAATAAGAACCCACTTTAAACTTTTGATGCTTTTTTACTCCCGAATTTTACGAATTTATAATAAATGAAACAGAAAGATATGCGAAAAAGTGGAAAAATAAGTCAGAATTTTCATTTGCAATTGAGGGTTTGGGAGTTTTTTTTTTTTTTTTTTTTATTTTCTCTAGCTACCATACTTTATGTACTGAACGTGCTTACCGGTCAGAGGAAGGAGATCTCATGATACCGATAGTAAAAAATGCAATGTCCAGAAATAAGTATTTAGAAATTAAATGTGTATTCCATTTTGCCAACAATAATTATGCAGCAATCGAAAATGCAATGCGAAAATCAGACAGGGAATTTCAAGTAAGGAAATTAATCACACATATGAACCACAGTTGTCAAAAATTTTTAATTTTCGATAAATTTCTGTCTGTCGATAAAACGATGATTAGATATTACGGTCATGATTTTTTCGAAAAGTTTCTTAAAGACAAACCCACACTGTTTGGCTCATGAAGGTAGGACGTAAGAGGTCCTTTTTTACCTCCATGGTTTGGCTACATATATTTGGGCCACGTGTGGAGTAAAAAGGCTACTGTTATAATTTTGACTTATAATTGCAGTGCGGAGAGTTTTCACAATACTTCTCAAACTTCGAAACTTCCCCTGGGAGCACGAGTAGTGAGAACAAATGCTACAACCAGTAATAGATGCCAATACCCTCTTCATATGTTTTGGCAAATTTAATTCATATGATATGCTGGTTGAATTAAAAACATAATGATTCAGAGCCACGGGCACAATAAGAAACAAGAGAACTGCTTCTCGCCCTTTATTACCTGATAAAGATACTTGAAAAGAAAAATCGTGACTACTGTTTCGACGAAAGGAACAAAATAATTATAGTTAAATAGAGGGATAATGAGTGTGTAACAGCTTCAAAAATTTTTGATTACATAGAGCCTGTACCCAAGTTTCAAGGCATCGAAAATGTTTGAAAGAAAAATCCTAAATTTGGAAACCACTAGCCCAATATATAAAAAAATAACTGGTGTCCACCAGCAGGAACCTCTTAGGAAAACGAACAATTCAAACCTGTTGCAAAAATTGGTAATGGCCAATACTTACAAGTGTTATTGGCATGGCTGTCGTAAATACGCATATTATTTTCAAGTTAACAAATTCCGAAAAGAAAAGTATATAAGAAATCCGAAGATATATCGCGGTTGCGTACCTCAAACTAGGAGCAAACTCTAAGAAAATCATTAGAAGACCATTGGTGATGTCATCTAGGCCAAAAGTGATAGACTCTGTACGTTTAAATAGAAAAGACCATGCTACAGGTAAAAGACAAAATCAAAGAAGATGCTAATTTCAAAGATGTAAGGAAAGACCTTTTCTGTTTTGTAAAAAATGCTATATAACACTTTGTGAGAAATGTTTTCAGCTTTATCACACTTAAATATTCAAATTTGCTGAATAAAGTTTAGATGAGTAAAATAAGATTTTTGTCTTTTAAATCTCTTTAGTTGTTTTTAATTTTGCAAAAAAATATTTATTTTAACTAAATTCGTAATTTTTTAAACATAAGATCAAAGGGTAGTTACTTGTTCTTTTGTTAGAAGAAGCGCCCATCGATCTATTTATGTATCATATGAACTGATAAGTGCGGTAAGTGAATGAAACATCATAATTACTTTATTTATGATATATGAAATGTAATTTTAAAATATTTTTTTCAAAAATTCTCATTTAAAAATAATTTGGACGTTAACTGGTTGTATTAAATTTTCGTAAGAAAATATTTATATCCAATTTGTTACATCCTAATTTTTTCGTAACATCTCGAGTTACATACATTTTATTAAAATTCCAAAGAGCTTCCTTTATTAGAAGTATATTCATCTATATTTTAAATAAAATTGCTTTGCTTATTATTGCTTATTATATATTTGTTTATTATTGCTTACTATTACATTAAGTACAGGCGGTCGACCACTACTAATTCCATGACGTGAGGCTATACCTGAAATTAGGTAGTCTCGGAAGAGTCTCGACAAAGTAGATCTCGGAATTATGAATCTCTTACCATTATCCGAAATGAAATGTCCCATGCGCCTAGCTCCAACCACCATTCCACGTTTAACGTGTATTAACACTTGTCCTGCGGTAATAATCACGGCAGAAACTCTTTCGCATGAATAACTTGAATAAAAATGAATTCACTGCCTATTTAAATACTTTATATGCGATACTACTGCCATCTGTATGTTTGCATATTTCTATCACACGACTTTTGTGATTTCAGTGTATGTTGAATTAGAGTTTCAGAAAGCAGTTCTTCCATTGCAACAGATGGTGACC
Organism: Stegodyphus dumicola; assembly: GCF_044657685.1. Taxonomy (NCBI): domain Eukaryota; kingdom Metazoa; phylum Arthropoda; class Arachnida; order Araneae; family Eresidae; genus Stegodyphus; species Stegodyphus dumicola. The sequence goes on along the minus strand of NC_140778.1, from coordinate 4,579,553 downwards.
GTCAACAAAACAAAACGAGCAGCGTGGACAAAATAAGAAAATATTAATTCAAGTGGCCGCCATCACTCAACGTAAAAGGACTGATAGCGGCTCATCCTAGCAAGCGCACTGAAATTCAGGTGGAATACCAAAATCAATGTACAGTCGAGTGTAGGTATGAGTAAATAATTTTAAGGATGGAGAATGTCAGATGAATACTTGTGTTTTTCTCAGGAAAATGTAGAACATCGAAGAGAGTTAATGCAGTTGCTAGGAAGTGTGAGAACTGAATAGAAGAAATGTCTCGCAAGTTTTTGAATATAACTTTGAATAGTTTCTGCGTTGAGGTAACGGTGGATATAAGAATTTGGAATGAAACAAGGCGCGTTCATAATGTGTCTGAGTTCTTTGTTTTGAAGAACTTTGCTGTGTTGAAGGTGAAAACTCTAATTTATTCTAACCCAGTCTGGGGTCATGCTGTCAAAATCCACTTCCAACAAACCAAGTACTGCAAAATAAAGCTTTTAAACAAATTATCAACGTTACTTGTTTTATCTCTAATTCGTATATCCACAGATATCTTAAAATAGACACTATACAAAATTATATTCGAAAGACTGCCAGAAATCTTTTCTACTCAGACCTCACACATCCTAGCAAATGTATTAACTGACTTATCTGTTCCCAATTCCATTTTCGTTCTAAATCTATAGAACGAAAAAACATAATACCAGTGGTCTGAAAGTAGAGGACATCGAAGCAATCTGATGTGGCTCACGAATACATTACCATTCAGTTAATTAGCATTATTATGAAACTAATCATTACTTGCATTTATTATTTGCAAGAATTAGGGGAAATTTTAAGATTTAAATGGATTTGTGCCCAGTTTTATATTATTTTCCTTACCATTAAAAATGAACTCGAGTAACGCCTCTGAAATTTACCTCCTGTGACATAAATCTTATGTGACATAACCTTTTTTATGATACCGATTTGATTATTATTATGACTTAACATTCATACTTTATTGTCATAACTATCTTCTAATTCTATTGCTTGTATAATGATGACTGAAGTCTCAGAGAATTTCTGGCAATTTCTGGAATCAGCGCAGATATTTATTTCAGACAAATTGACTGAAAATATGTCATTTAAGAAAAACGTTCTGCAAGAAAATGCAGTCAATAGTTTTCAGAATCAGAATTAATTTTCTGTGTCTAGTTGAGTCACTAAGCTACGTCAGACTTGCAACGATTAATATAAATATATTAAATTGAAACATGTCCGGATAGGAAACCTCACAAATACCTCGTTTCGGTTTCTAAACAAATGCAGGGTATTCTCATTTTATTCTGTAAATAAATATTAGTATTAACTTTTTAGGAAAATCTTTGATAAAACCTTTACTTTTTTAAATAAATGAAGTCAGATTAAAAATTGTAATGTCAAATCCTTCGCAAATTTAGTTCCTCAAATTTTTTCATAAAATGCATCTAACATCGAACTTGCATTTCATGAATAAATTTCAACAGCAAAACTGGTTTCGATTCGGTGATGTTATGGACTGTTATGAAATATGTACTGTTTGATTTTATACTTATGAAAAAATACATATAACCAATTTGATATCTACTAGTTTTTGTGTATTCTGTTGCGCTATACATCTTTTAAAATTAACAAAATTTACGTCTTAAAGTCTCTTTCTTCTTAATTTTCTTTTTTGATGAAACTGCGTTGTCAATTGTAGGCAAGGCGGTGGCTTTGGAATAAATTGTAGTTTTCCTCTTTCTACTGAATTGTTTCGTATTTAAATTGTTTTTTCTCTTTGCTGAAATCAAAAGCTTTTAGAAACGTTATTCAGAAATTTCATCTAGCACGTGTGTGACGATGATTTAACATTTGATATAAAACTGATGGAATTTTATAGAAATTCTAAAATCATTATCTAGGAAGGCATTCATGAGAACGTCCATAAATACACATTCTTCAAGTCAAGCACTTATTTAAAGCTTTGAAAAAAGAAACGTTTAATTATGTCTGATTCATGAACGCTTTTTTAAAACCCCACAGAAAGCTTTTATCAATTAAATTATTTAAATAGCAATAAAGGCTTCCGGTCAAACTTTTAAACCCTCAAACGTAGGTAAACCTAATGTATTAATACAGTTGAGTCAGCTAATTTTCTACATTTTTTAACTTCCTGTAGTTCCATTCAATTTTTGTGATTCCACCTGGATCAAACTACCTGTGTACTGCAGTTTTCCCCCTCGGTTGCTGGTCAATCACCACGCTATAAGCAATAGAGAACTAACATTAACTTTACGTTTGCTCCAATAATACACGAAGCTTCATATTTATCCTGGCATACAATCGAAGAGAAAATTCGCATGCTCGGATACTTGCTTGAATACTTGCTTAATTAATTCATCAACTGGCCTAAAACGTATCCTATTCCTGATCAAGCGTTTCTCACGGTAGCAGAGGTAATGATGCAACACTGGATTTCCAGGTTTCGAGTAACTCTTTGGTTACATTTCGATGAAGGACGAAATTTTACCTTGGCTGTAAGAGATCTCCAAGCAACTCGGTAACGACAACACTCAAATGACAGATGTACATTGCATGTCAGACGGCGTAATAGATACGATTAATCGAGCAATTTTTAATAACGTCTCGTTGGTTTCCAGAAGCACTGGGACTGGGACAAGAATTTACCACTGTTCTAACTGGACTATCGCAGTGCTGTCTACGAGAATAGCGTCTATTTACAGTCACAGATGTTCTTCGGTAGCAGATGCTTTGTGATCTCTTGATTTATCGCCCTATGGGTGTGCCTTCATGGCCGGAGGAGTGCATTCAAGATCTCCAGGCCTGGTTTGAGCTGATGTATAATTTTGTACGAGAGCGAGTCAGCTTGGCGACGGATAAGATGAAGACCGATACGACCCGAGATCTAGAGGGCATCGATTCAACGAAGGAGACGAGGTGTAGTTGTGGAATACGATTCCACGGACAGGACTCTGTCCTCAACTACAGACACCTTAAGATGGTCCTTACAATCCTAAACAGGCTGAACGGCGGCGTAGTTCGCATACAAAAGTATTCAGATTCTAAGCCGAAAGTCGCTCATTACCCCAGGCTCACTCCTTTCTTTGGCCATAATATGCAGTGTATATAATGTAGACAGTATATAATCATGGTCCCTTCTGTTTCTAACTTCGTAAATTTATGCACCCATTTACTTATTTGTATTTGATTTATTTCAAGTTACATTTGGCAAATATTATGTTGATTGTTATTGTATTGTAATGTTCATTATTGTATTGATGCTTTAACTGTAAGTGTGGCTTCCTGTTCAGGGATTGTACTGCCCGGGACGTGCAATCCTTGGGAAGGGTGCAGTGTCACGAATTTTGTATTTAAGTAGCTAATTTTAATAGAATTACAATTAAAGTTAATGCATTTTCCTGCGCAATGCAGCGCTAGACAAATTTTAAGAGAAAGCTATGTCGGAAAAGTAAAATTACAGGAGCACATGCATTTAAGTTTGAATAAAAGTTTATCTCGGTATTCTATATTTAATTTGAATGAATGTAATTGAACAGTATGTTAGCTGTAACCGTAATTCCAAACATTTTTCTATCCAGAAATTTCGAGAAGCAGAAAGTATTTGAAATATCTCGCGCAGCCCCTTGAAATGTGTAAAGGACTGGAGAGAGAGTGCTTTAGTTAGTTGTTTAGTTATTCTTGTTTCGATTTGCTCACTTCTGCGTGAATGAGATATCTGAATTACCTTTCTCTTATGATAACGGTTTGCAGTGCGTTGTATTTTAACACGTTTAGTAGTTTGAAGTGTAACTACGGATTATACTGCGTGATACTGTGAACACTTGTACGAATATCTCTGAGCGAATATTCAAGCGTTCTGATATATTTCTTTTGATAAGAATAAATTTTATTAGCCTATTATCGGACTTGTATATTCATTTTATTACGAACTTCTACGCACGCAAAAATATGTTCAAAACTAGAAGAGTATAATAGGTAAGACAGCGATTTCATCGAAAAGCAATCTAAAAAATTCTCTCCGAAGTAATCGATTGAAGAATTTTATCTCAAATTTCTGGAGAATTCCTGAGATTTCGCGAATACAAATTTTTTCCCGGTTACCAAATAAATTCACAAATTAAAAAATATTTCTCTTTATTTTTTAAACTATTCTTCATAGATTCTGCCTTATGTTTCATATTTAAATATATTTAAAACTCATTTTAATTTAAATCATGGAGATGATGTATTTCAGGGTTTTCTACCTCAAAGCCTGAAATGTAACTCTGACTAACATTTACTTTAATCTCAAATCACAGAAATTAGGCTTTAAACTCTTTAATCTGATACGTATGTAGAGATTTGAATCACTCCATATTGTGAGAGCCATTAGTTTCTCGAAGAACTAGAGTCTAAGAAGAAAGATTACTCAGATTGCCTGCGAATAAAGTCTTATAGATGGGGAATCTGTCCATTTGTTAACGAAGAAAAACTAAGCATTCTTTTTTGCAAATTAAAGGCGTAACCCATGTGATGCAGATAAACATTTACATCTTTTCTCATGCAATAATTTTCCTCAGATCAGAAACTTATGCAAATTTAAACACAGTGCGGTAGGGCTCAAGGACTGGAATTCAGCTCGGCTTAGTGGAGTGTTCGCCACTGCCTCAATAAAAGATAGGTAGTTCCTGCAAAATCCAGCTGATTGTAAAAAATTAGATAACGCCTGTTCTAATGGCAAGCTGCGTAAGAGTTTAACTGTGATTTTGATCTGTAAGATATTTAACTTTTAGTTAAGCTTTGTGTTTATCAATATTTGAAATATATCTGGAACAGAAAACAGCCTCATCTTTGTCATACAGTTTTTATTATAACAAGGTCATCGGTTCAGATTTATGTTGTATTTTCGGTTATGAACCACAAGAATGATTTAATCAGCTTTTGATTGAATTTGGTCCAATCTTGCTTTTTGATTGCAATTAAATAGTGGTTAAGATATTAATTCTTCCAATGTTTAAGATAATTTTGAATGTTCATCGTTAGGCTGAGTGTTCAATGAGTGTTTAGCTTTGCAATAGAGTTTATACAAATTAACCGCACTTAGTTTGCAAATTAGGTTCTGCTGAGGTTTCAACTCAAACAAACATAGGTTGCAAATTGGAATATCGCTAGCTCATATTAACAAAAACAACATGATTTCTAAGATGGTCATACAACATACCAGAGTCTCTGGTCTATTAGGCTGAAACTATGTTTTGTTTAGCTTAGCTTAATACGACGAACCACAATACGGCTCTCTACCTAAGGGACGGCACGGCATCGTGGAGAGCTTTTTGATGGAAACTGGCTCGCATACACGTTATGCATGGGAAAACCGCGAAACCACGCTAGCAGCCAGACCATTCGCCTACATTCGAACCCTGGTCGGAACTACCAATGTTGAGCAATTTAACGGCTCGGTTACTGATGTTCCTAAAATACTGTTAAAAATTAGCATTTTATAGTACCAAAAAAACACGTATTCTAAAAGCTAGTTGTTTGAATCTAGAGTTATTGAAGCAAACTTACACTGTCAGCGAATGCATTTCCCATTCCGTTAATTAGCATTATTATGACATTAATTTTTATGACAAGAATTTGCAGATATTTTAAGATCTTTATGATTTTGAGCCCAGTTCCACACTATTTTGATTTCCATTAAATTAATTGCTTCTCAAAACCTACAAATTGTTATATAAATCTTATTCAAAGATTTGTAGATACGGATTCAAAAAAATTATGACTTGGCACTTTAGTAGATTTAGAATATTTTATTTTCATATTTATATTTTAATTTTACAACGGTTTGCGTAATGTTGATTGAAGTCTACGGGAACTTCCGTCATTAAATCAGTGTGCACATCGATTATAGACTTGTTGTTTAAAAAAATAAGCTTAAGAAGAAAACCATAAAATAAAATATACTTACAATTTTTTTTTACAGTCCGAATCATTTTTATGTAATCTTATTGAGACACGCAAATTATGCCAGTTTTGTAGAGATTAATATAAAAGAAATAAATTGAGACTTGGTCATGCAGGAAATCTCGCAAATACTTCCTTTCTCTTTCTGAACAAATGTATGATATTATCGTTCTTTGCTATCCATTCATTCATGCATGTATTGCCGGGAAATCGCAGTAATCTCGTGATGTATCCGGCTCGATTATATTCAGGGTGGTTAGAATTAAAGTTACACTTTGAAATGGACGTAAAATGCAAACAACTCGATTAAATGCTAGGAAACTTGGTAGTAATGTAAAGGAGGTCATGGTAAATTATTTTCCGCGAAAAACAAAGTTAAAAAACTTAACACCATGGGAGAATTGGCGCTGTATGCAATATTATTAAACGAAATAAGACGCGAAGACAATTCTTTAAAATGCGCTTAATAGTTTCTGAAACGTGTTACTAAGCATGTTCAATATGGCGTCCACCATTTTCCGAAAGAAAGTTAAATCGTATTACTGCATTCATAATAGTACTTCTTAGCATATCAGGAGGAAAGTTACGGACACGTCAACGTATCGCATATTTCAATCCCGCCAAACTGCTTAGACTATTTGCATAAATCATTTGCTTTTTCTTACCGTAAGCCTATTAGGAGCCATTGCTGCATTGCATAACCCCACAAACAGTATCGTTTTAGAAACGATTAAAAGCGTTTTAAACTGATAACTTTATGTCTTGGGGCCGAATTCAAGCTTCAAAAATCACAAATTTATAATTTGTAAGGAAATGATTTTTGGAATGCGCATACTTTTGCGAGTGATTTGGGATCTCACATTTTTCTAATCGCTAACTTGTGGTTTTTCACGGACGAATTCCTCCGTTATACACATGGTGCAGTCGTACGCCAATGTTTCTTAAGGTATACATCTTGTTAAATACGTGTAACAAAATATTAAGCTAGATTCTGATACCCATTTCGTTTAACAATATCGCATACAGCGCCCTTTCCCACTGGTGGTAAATTTTGAACGTTTCTTTTTTTCGCGAAAAATTAATTTCCGCGACCTCCTTTACACGATTACCAAGACTGATAAGATTTAGTCCTGAAGGTTGATTTTATGACCATTTCAAAGTGGACCTTTAATTATAACCCCCTGTGTTTGTCACAAGCGCGCATAACATAATAATGTCCCGATCCGTGGCAAACGGGAACTCAAATGGAAAAAAAAGGGGTGACCATGCGTCATAAGGCAGGAAGTCATACAATCGCAGGCATCAGCATTTATCATTTTTAACTGTTTAAGGAAACCTGTCATAGAACTTTACTAATTTTTAAAAAATGAATTCATCATATAAAAATAGTTCCGCCAAATACTTCGGAAATTTTGATCTTCAAATTAAAAATTAATTTCAAATTTGTTTATGAAATGCATCTGTCATGAAAACAGATTTCGATTCGATGGCGCCATGGATTTTCAAAATTATATTTGCTTTTTAAGATTATACTTATAATGAAAAAAATATAACTAATTTGTTACATACTAGTTTTTTCGTGTACTTCTGCTCTATATATTACTTAAAATTACGAATATTCTAATACAAAATTATAACAGTGTGCACTTCTTAAACTAAACTACTCTCCTTTGAATAGGCTGAGCAGGGGATTTTTGTTGAATTGCAATTTCTCTAATTCTTAATTCTAGTGATTCTTTTGATGTGGAGGTGACCGGTGACTATGTAGTTAAAATAGATTTAAAAGACACCTAATTACTTAATCCACAAATCGTCATCAAAAGAGGAGTTCTGCAAAGAAAAATGCTTTGAAATCGCGCAATTCAATCCCTAATTTCGATGGGCGGAGACTGCTTGAACACTGCAATCCGTTCCTCAACTGAAGTAAAGTGCTGAGATGGTAGGGAAGCGTCGGGCACTGCAGGCGGCTGGAAAGCAAATGGATGCAATTAAGAAACAGAATACTTGGTTGGTTTCACGAATGCCACTAACTACTTGGTTGCTTGTTACCTGTTTATGGAGTATATGTATCAGAATTGCGAGAAAGATTACTACTAAATTTATTAGGCTTGTTTGCGTTTTGATTCCATGTTCCAATATCGAAATTTTCTTCACTTCATTCAAAATTTAAGAGCGGATTGCAGAAATTCTAACACTTTCTGCGTGTATTAAAACTTTTGCAGTCCTAAATTATTTGAACATAATGTAAGCGAATGAAAAGGAGATGTTCAGCCTTTACAATCGTTATTTTCAATTTTCAAGATTTCAAAACAATAAGCACACGTTTTTGAATTTTCTAAAAGTGTTGTAAGAGCTTTGACATTTATTAAACATCTGGTTCCCTTTGTGGAGATTTTTAATGTGATAGGGTGCTAACTTGTTCCTTCAAAAATTGTTTAATGCTTCCTATCTCATCTTTCTCAAGTGATTTTTCCCACCAACAACGAGGATTTCTATCCAAAGTTTCAACTAACAAATAAACATATAGCATATCGAAAAATTCTTCCAGTTTTTTCCTCTAATGTTTCGAAAGATCGTAAACATTCAGGTAGATTATCGATAAATTTTAAAAGTGATGGAGCAGAATCGCCTGTTTGAAGTAGAGAAATTAACTCTTGATAATAGAATTGATCATATCGTTTTTATTGGAAAAGCGTTCAAATAATAAATCTGATGTTACGTCATAACTTGAATCTGAAATTGGGATGGAACGAATAATATTTAACGAATCCGCCTAATGAGAACTCTTCAAATGCTACAGTTTTTGCGCATTATACTTAATTTACCGTTTTTTTTTTTTTTTTTTTTCGTAGCTGCCGAAAAGAAATCATCACATTCAATCTGCTCTTCGATTTTAGCGCTAAATATAGGAAGCAATAAATTAGGTAACTTAAAAATAAAATACAGTTCTTTACTCGAACCGTTTTCTTTAGAACTACTAATCCTTCGAGAAATGATCTAAAAAACTTTTCTTTTAATTTTAAAATAAATTTCATCGAGACTATCTACCATATTTTCTTTTTCCTTAATGAATTCATCAGCTTCTTTTTCTGTACAGTTCGCAATAAAAGAATCGAAAATGTTATTGAATTCCTTTTTAAATTTATAATTTTTGATTTGTTTAGCACCAATATGTAAAAATCTCCTTCAACCGTTGAATTTACCTTGTTTTCAATCTTTGTGATGCTATTTTTATTATCTTTAATAACTTTCAGTTCACTCATGATGAAGAAATAAACAATTTCCCACTCACCGTGATTGCAGACGTCTCGAGAGCAAAAACCGAACACGAACAACGGTCGCTGTATACAATCTTGACTGCGAAATCCAAACAAAACGGAAGCATTCCTAACGTTCTATATAAAGTTCACTTTTACGGTTTATCTTTATGAACTCCTTCGACTCGAGGGACCAAAACGTTCATGCGATGTGTGCATTAGTTACTTTTAAAAATAATTCAAAATTAAGGAAAGTCGGACTGTAATATCGCTATGTTATTTTATTATTCTAATCACATGCAAACCATCTTCCCAAGGGATGACTTACTCAGCCAAATCAGCAACAACAACTAAGAGAGTGACTACATTATTTCTGTAATTATAATATAAGCCATGCAAGACGTCAAAAAGATAAAAAATGAATTAATTTGAGAGTTTAATGTCCTAAAGACGCCACAAAGATGATGACATGCCGCGAAGGAAAACAGTATTCCATACAAAAGTCAATATGAAGGTGGAAAGCTTCCCTAAACTCGAGTGAAACTAACGCGAGCGAAATATGGCGATTGCGTTATGCTTAAAGTTCTAGACTCCGGTTATTTATTTCCAAGTTACGTTGCAAGCTCAATATGAAGGATGAGAAAGTGCATAGAGAAAAAAGGGTCTCAGAATGTCGCGACCATAAGATAGAATTGCAGTGTTTTAACCCTATTTGGTTTTTATCCGCACCTTACGCATTTCTTTTCAATATTTAAGCACAATTACGCTTTTCGGAAATATTTACGCGTTGGGGGAAGATATGCTTTAGAAGACACAGAGCAAAAAACATTTGCGTGTTTATATCATAAACGAAGAGTTACGCATATTGTTGTATATAACAGCTTATAAAATTTGCATGTTTCTGGGATAATATTCACCCCCTAATTTCACTTTTGATTATGTTCACTAACAATAGTATTTTACTACTCAAATTATAAAATTTAATTTACAGCTTTCGTGTTAAAAGGACCTTAGTGCCTGTTAAATATAAGTTTCGAGTGCAAGTCAATTATAATTTTTTTTCTCCAACAAAAGAACCGTATTATTGTTAATAACGCTACACACGTATATATTAATTTAGACACTTACCTCAATAATATTCCTTTCTTTCTCATAATTTGTAAAATTATTGTATCTCAACACAGTCTCATATTAGCTGTGACGAAATTTTAGTCAATGTTACACAGAATTTTATACTTCAATCAATAAATTTACCGCAACATTGTTTTCAGAAAACTTATATAAACACATGTCGGTCTATCCGGCATTCACTTAACACGAAAGCTCAAGTAAACGGAAATAAATTAAAATTTGGGAAACTCCTCCTCCCTCTAGAAAACTCAGGATGCAAGCTACTTGTGAAGCTCTGTCGAATAGCAATGGTGAAACGTGACTTCACAGCATGATCGTCGCCTTGATTTTGTTGATCATTGAAATAGCATACAATAGCAAGCGACAGAAGCCTTTCTAAGGAAACGTCAAGGAGAGAGGACAAAAGCAGAAACTCTAAAAGAGGGAGTAGCTTTATTTCTTCTGTTATTTAAAAAAATATTGCTGCTTTTAACTTAAAAGTGAATACCTTCTGCTCATATCCATCTACATCTTGGGAGCTGACTTAAATGATCAGCTCACTTGTCGCAGGTGCCAGGACATCAGTCCGATAGCCTTGATACTTTGGTTTTTTATTCTGGCTCTCTCTTTCCAGATTCGTGAATGAATCCCTTTAGGGTCCTGGCATATGTAAAAGTACAAAAATGAAGCTTCTCCAGCTGAGATAGCTTTGCAAAAGTAATAGAGAAATGAAGCCCTGAACTTCAATCCGATAGCCTGTTTAGCATTCCTAGTAAAAACCATAGCAATTACTGTGACGAAGATGGTGTCTACGCTGGAGTAAAAATTTAATTCATCCCAGAGGTTGAAACAAATAGTGTCATTTCAGGAAATCGTAGATAGAAAGTTAACGATGGAGAGATCCGGCCATAAAACCCGCTGAAACTAGTTGGGAGATGCTGCGACACACCTTTTCTGTGACTCTTTTACTAACCACACCTCTTTATTTAGATGTTATATAGACAGTGAGAGAATTAAATTGTTCTCCAATACTAATTTAGAGTAAGAAATGTATTCTAACTTTTTTATTATGAACGTACCTTGAATTTCTGAGAAATCGAACTTCCCATAGAGTTTACGACACCAAACTACACCTACTTTTTGTTTTCTAAACTGTGCCTACTTCACTTAAGATATGTTATTTGCGGAGCATTGGAAACAGGGAATTGTAAAATTCTTTAAATCTTCCAGACTAACATTCAGATGTTTCTTTAACAACATTGCTAAATTTGCAATAAATATTAAGCATGAAATCAAATGAAATGTTAAGATAACGTTTATAAACTTTTGAAATAAAAAACATTCAAAAGGAGACAGCAGATTCCATTGAAAATAGTTTTAAATGCTAAAAATAAATGTTTTTAATGAGAACAATAATTGTTTTTTTTTAAATTCAAGAAATGAAGTAGAAACAGGAAGACTGTTTTGTAAATGTGGGGAAGAGCGTTTATGAAACGACACTTCTTAACATGTTTGTAAGTAATTATTTACGGCAAAGGGCGTTGACATAATTACATCATAGCTTTCAACTATGTTTTTAAAGAAATATCCGATTAAATGATCTAGAAGCTCTTCGCGTCCTGAATTATCCTGCAACATATTTGTTTTAAAAAATGTAATAAATCATGCATTAAATACATATTATCATTAATTTTTAAGGAGAAATTTTAAGAAGAATTTTTGAAATCTGCGAAAATTCAAAACTCAGCAATTGCTGATTATTTGGACGATGAAAGTTCAAAATTTCACCCAAAAATATAAAATTGCATTCAAACTTTTATATAAATCCCTGAAAAGATACTTTTCATCTCTTTACGATAATGCGAGTAGAAAATTCCTAAGATTTTTAGTTTGTTCCTGAAACGAAGATATTTACGAAAATTCGTTTCAACATTAAATATATATTCTAAATGGAACTTTGGAACTCCCTTTCATCACATTATATGATTATCCACGAACAGTATTTAACATTTATTTCTGATAAATATTTAAGAAAATCTGTGATAAACATATTTTAACTTTTAAACAAATGAATGCAGCTTATACAGGCTGTACTGTGAAATCTTTCGGAAATTTAGTTCTTCAAATTTCAAAATTTTTTAATATAATACATCTGACATGGTAACAAGTATATATTCGAAGATGCCATGGACGTTTAAAATTATATGTACACTTTTTGAAATTATTACAATGAAAAAAAAATATAACTAATTTGTTATTTACTAGTTTTTGCATATACTCTTGAGCTATATGAATTTTAAAATTACATAATGCAAGGAAATGTAACGATCTTGTGGAAGTAGTTTCTTATATGAAATTGCACTGCCAATTTTTGGCGGAGTGGTAGCTTTGGAATAAATTGTTGTTTTTCTTGTTCCTTGTGTTCGGTTTTGCACTTATTTTTTTTTCGATTGTTGATTACCGCAAAAGCTTTCGAGAACGTAATTCAGAATTTGATTTAGAGGTGTTGTGAGTCGATGATTCAGCATTTGTTGCAATACTAACGAAATCCTAAATAACTTACCCGAGGATTCATTCTCAAAAATAAGCATAAATGCCCATTCTTCAAGTAAAACAAAGTTATCAGGTTTTCGTTTTTGAAATTTTTCGAAAAAAATATATTTGAGTTTTAAAACGGTGAATTATAAAAAATTCGAATAAACAGCCCGATGTCAGTTCGGGCATCAGAAGTACTTCATACATGGGCGTAGCCAGCTCAAAATACGATGGGAGGTGCCCACTACGACTCCTATGGATATACTGTTCTTCTACCTATTACAGTATCTTCAAGTATACGGGTAATTATTGCGGTATACGGGAATGGATATACGTATACAAGTATTCAAGTATACGTATTCAAGTATACGGGAATGGATATACGTATACAAGTATTCAAGTATATGTATTCAAGTATACGGGAATGGATATATGTATACAAGTATTCAAGTATACGGGAATGGATGTAATTCATTTAGTTAAGGTATTTATCATTATTACCTTACAAGCATATTAAATGCATAACTTTTGTTTTTCACCTTAACTGCTTTAACCTTCATTAAAACAATTTTAAAAATCGTAGTAAAAGAAATAATAAATAAGAAAAATAGAATAATGTTAGTAAAAGTACTTCTAGTATTTTACGTTCATTCTTTTTTAATATACATAGAAAGAAAATCTAAACAATTTTTGAAATTCATGTTACTTTTTCATAATACTCCTATAAAGATAAATAAATATATAAAAATCGATATTTCTATTCTATATAATTACATAATAAAGATATTGAAATAAATACATAAACGTTGTAAGTGCAACATTTATTTTGGACATAAAATTAAATTGCAATATAAAAAGGTAAAAAAAAAAGAAATCAAAAATGTTTCTGGTCTTTCATTTTGTTTGGGCAAATAAAATACACTGCTGGCCATTAAAATTGCAACACCAGGAAGAAATAATCTGACACGCGTCAAAATCTTGCGAAAGAAAGAAGAGGTTGGGATGTGCAACTGATTAGTATTTCAGCGCATTTAGAGGAAGCAGGGGGGGGGAGAAACGACATCTGAAGCACTGCATAAAAGAAAAGTTGTGTAGTGGATTTCTCATTTTAAAAGCGCTTTGTAACGTCGGAGTTTGATCAGAATATCGTGTTATCCCTCGAATAATAAGAAGAAATGCTTAACAGCAAGTGTCGGAATTCGATAGAGGTAGGATCGTTGCCTATCGAAAGTGTGGATTATCGTTCCGTGGTATCGCCCATCGCACTGGTCGACATAAAACTGCTGTCATGCGATTATGAAATCAGCGGATTGCTGAGGGTCATACTGAACGGCATGCATGATCTCAACGCCTTCCCATGAATAACGCCCGCGAGGACAGTCATATTGTGAGATCAGCCCTGCAAAAGCGTGCAACCGCATCATGGACCATTAGTCAGGAAATAGGCATATTTGCAGCACATTCAGTATCCACTGATACTGTGCGTCGACGTTTGTAACAACGCGAACAATCAGCCCGGTTACCATTACTTCGGCGTCCACTGACGATGCAGCATAGGGAGAGACGGCGACTCTGTTGCGCCGAACGATAAAGATGGATACAGGAGTGGCACAACTTCATCTTTTCAAGCGAGTCCCGGCTCTGTATGAGGATAATCTGATGGCCGTATACGTATCTGGAAACTTCGAGGAGACCGCATGTCGCCTGCTTGCATTCGATATCGTCTTAGAGGCCCTACAACTGGTGTGATCTTTTGGGCAGCCTTTGGATACACGACACGCACATCTCTGGTTCGCATCGACAGTAATTTGAACGCAGATCGGTACATTTCTGACGTCTTACATCCGGTGGTTACACCCTATCTTCGAGGCTTGCCAAACGCCATCTTCCAACAAGATCATGCATGACCACATGTTGCACGTCGATTTCTGATGTAGAAATGTGAAATACTTTTATGCTCGGCCAAAACTTGGGATTCCTTTACATTCATTTTTTAACACAAGGTTGCAGTTGGAAATGAACAAATTCGATATTCGATAAATGTTCCATTTGACCTGATTAAGACAATAACCGATGATAATATAATTACCATTTGATCTGATTAAGAATATAACCGATGATAATATAATGACCAGTTGATCTGCTTAAGACCATAACCGATGATGATAAAATATAATTGAATACATTTTTAATGAATAAATATAAAGACAAACTTAATCAGATACAGGTTGATCACTCACAGTATACTTCGAAGAAATTTATATCTGCATAGCAAGAGTTACGCAGTTAATTTTCAAAAAGAATGTATAATTTTTATTCCTCAAAAATTAAACAGTTCCCTCTTTCATAAGACTTCACTCGCAAGCAATCGAAATAATCGTTCTGCTTAGACACAAGTTCTTCGATAAAGTAACGGTTCGCATAATATGAACTTAAAAAATGTCTGAATGGGTTTAGTTTAGTTTAGTTTAAGAGTATGCTGCAACCCTCCTGGCCGACAATAATCGGCCTCGTGGTTAACGCAGCACACCCGACGCAGACAAACAACAACCATAACAACAAAAATAATAATAATGAAATAAATAAACAAATAAATAAGAGATTAAAATATTTACAGTCCTATTCCTATGATAGTCTTGTTTTCATTCACAATCCTCATAATTTCTGTTGCATAGCTATTGAAGAATTTTCGTTTTTAATTACATTTTGTTCATTTATTTTTCCTAATCTCGTCCTCACACTCTCGGTCAGTTTACATTCTTCCATAAAATGAGCTGCATTTCCGTACTTCCCACAAGCCAAGTATTGATCATTGCCCTGGAGATTAAAACGTTTTAAATAGGCCGGGAATCTACCATGATCCGTGATAACTTGAATAGTATTTATATTATTAAATAGATCCATTTTTCTTTTTATGGTCAAAATCCTCAAGTAACCCTTATTTTTATTTGAACCATTCCATTCCCGAGCCCATTTCTCAATTATACTTGCTTTCATTTTTCTCAAGGTAATTCTTCTGGAATCATTAATAGCCTCATAAATATCACCCTCTTCCAGGGCAGCCTCTTTAGCTAGCATATCCGCCCTTTCATTTCCGATAACACCAATATGTGCCTTGACCCAATGAAAATATATACCACTTTTCTCTCTTATTTTGTTATTAATGTTTTTTATATCCAAAAGAAGTCTATTGCTTGGTTCTGGATTTGCCAAGCCTTGTAGGGCCGAGAGAGCATCAGAATAAATATGTATTGTAAAGTACTGTTTTAAGTTTTTATAACTCCACAGCAGTGCCTAATTGCAACCGCTTCAGCTTGATACACTGATTTATTTCCTTCTTTCTAATCGTATTTTTCTAGTATAAATTTCGACTCCGTAATAAAAAATAACAAAAGCGCAACAGTTCCACCTTCATATCCGGAGCCATCAGTGTATATATCAATCATGCCAGTATTCATATAATCTTTATCGTACGGTATACCCTTGAAATCTTTTGGATGTATATTAATAAAATTTTTTCCTGTCAAGACGTTACCATTCAAAACATCACCATTTTCACATGTTAAAATCTTTTTAAAACCATAGCTGAGTAAACATTTTTTATAATAAAAGTTATAAAAAATCGAGAGTGGCGGAATGCCAGCAAGTAAGCAAATAACTTCTGTAGAAACAGTACGGAAAGCTCTTGTGATTGCAAGCAGCCAGCTCCTTTGCAATGAATCCAGTTTAGTTCTCAGTCTAATCAATTCCCTTGCCCGGCAGCCCCACATGCCAGTACCATATAAAATGTTTGCCCTAATAACATTTGAATAAATATCTCTAAGGGTAGTGCTTTTTAACTTTAAAATTTGTGAATCAAAAGTACTTCTATAATATTTTAACATTTTTTCTATATCTCTGTGAATCGCCTTAAAATGTTCAATAAAAGTTAGCTTTTCATCAATAATCACTCCAAGATATTTAAAGTGACTTTTAAAATTAATCTTTATACCATTAAATTTCAACTTTGGTTTTCTAGTAGCCTTACCACACCTAGGAAAGAAAAAGGCACTTACTTTTCATTGTTGAACTCTATATTTTCTTCTCTACTCCAGTTCATAAAATTTTCCTCTAAACTCTTAAAAGTTTTTTCGAGCTTCTCTAAAGAGTCGTCATAGACAATAGCCAAAATATCATCTGAAAAGCAGAATAATTCAACACCAGTCATGTTAATAAAAGTTTAATTGACAATGAGGCTCCAGAACAGGGGTGCGCTGCAGGAGCCCTGAGGACATCCTCTTTCAATATCGTAAACAAGATGGACAGAATCATTTTTATTTTTGAAAAAAATCTTCCTATTTTTAGATAATCTTTAATAATTTAAAATAGTTGTTTTGTGATCCCTATTTTCTTCAGTTCAGATAGCAGGGACGACCAAATAATTGAGTCAAACGCGCCACGGATATTGAAAGAGATCAGGGCAACATGATGTCTTTGTTTCTTATCTTTCAAATAAAATAAAACGTTATATAAGGCCAAATCCGTAGACTTGCCTCGTTGAAAGCCATATTGCCTGTCACTAATATAGTTTATTTCTCTTAATTTGCGCTGAATTCTATTTGTAATTAGTTTGTCATAAATTTTTGCATAAGTCTTTAAGAGGCAAATAGGTCTATACCCTCCATTACCTTTTGGAATGAGTATCATTTGACCAAACTTCCAAGCATCTGGAAAAATACTCAAATAAAGACATCTATTATATAAAATCAAATGAAATGAAGGAAAATTCTCAAATAATTTCTTAATAAGCCAAACCCCGATCTATCTAATCCGGGGGCAGAATGAACTCTTAAACACTTAATCGTATAAGAAATTTCTTCATAGGTAAAAGCATTTTCAATTTTGTAATCATCTTCCATACTGACCTCCCCCGCGATACTTAAATCACTATCCTGCTTTCCGTATATGACTTCTTCCACAATTTTCCTATAAATCTCCTCCTCAGAGGCGACCGCTACTTCCTGTGACTGTTTCAAAATCATTTGACTTCTTAACCTTCCTTTTGCAGTCCGATAATAATTATCATAATACTCCTTATTTAGTAGAAAGATCCTATTTATATAATTTCTTTTAGTTTTTTTAATTTTCTTTTTGTAAAGAGCTAAATTTCTTTTGTATTCAATTTTTCTCTTAAGTCTAACATTATCATCGAACTCGCTAACCTGGGAACTCTTCCTTAGTGCACGAATAATCCTCCTTTGCTTGTCCAAATCTTGAGTCCACCAACTAGTAATTTGTCTTTGTTTTTTCTTACATTTTACTTTTAGGTACTTATCCATATTATCGATTAATAATTCTTCCAGTCGAGAAACGCACTCATTCATTTCCATTGATGCCTCGCACTTAATTATTATATCTTCATAGTATTCAATGCTTTTACCAATATTATGAAGCATATGTTTGACTTTTCTTAAATTTCTACTGTAAGCAAAGAAGTAATCTTCTTCAATTTGGAAATCTTTCAGTCTCACTAAAATGTATTTATGATTACTCAGTGATTCAGCATCTAGAATTTCCATTTCAGCGCTCCTCATTTTTAGTGTCGACGACCCAAGCGCCTCATTCATTCTAAAGGAGATAACATCTTGCAGGACTGTCGCAACTGTTTGACACAAATTTCAAAAAAAGAATATACATGTAATAACCACTATAAAATTTCATAAAAAGAGTGTTACATAGAAATTTATTTCAACAACTTATGTGCCAACCAGATGTCTTATGGCTCATCACGTGACATTGGTCACACCCCCTGCATCTGCTATCCACAAGTTATGTTTTCCTAATTAATAGCATGAGCATACAAAAATTCAAATATAATTTATTCTGGGAAGTTACACGTTGCTGGAAAATTTTGAATATACACTGATTACCAGTAAGTATTTGGACACCCGCGATAGAAAAGAAAAACTAACTTTATTCAAAATCAATAGTTGGTAGAGTCTCCATGAGAGGTAATTATAGCGTGGACCTTCCGGGGCATACTTTCCACAAGTTTTGGAAGACAGCTAGTGGTATTTTCTTCCACTCGGCTTGGAGAAGACATAGAAGTTCCTTGACCGATTTTGCACTGGTAGTACACCCCTGAATTCGGCGATGCAACTCGTCCCAGAGGTTCTCGATAGGGTTCATGTCTGGACTCTGGGCAGGCCAGTCCTTTCGATGAACTCCATCGGCACCATACCAAGCCTTGGTTAACCCGCGGGAAGGCGCGTGGGGTGTATCATACCCCAACCCTACATAAAAGTGGAATATTCCTAACTTGTGAAACTAAAATTCTGTGCTGCTTTCAGTATCTGAGTTTCTAGTTGTGGTTGACTTTCATAACCGCTTTTTCTTTGCCTGCGTGTTTCAGAAAAAGATTTATCTGTATTTTGTTGGAACTGGGGTATGACACAACTCACGCGCCTGTCCGTGTAAGTGTTTTTCTGACTGAATATTTAGTTCAGAAATTTATTTCAAGAGTGTAACAGTAAATATTTCTACTCGCAAGTGATTTTAAAGTACTTGACATTAAATTCTTAAAAATTTCTACCTGCATTATGGTAAAAAGAATGCGTCCCTATGAACTGGAGATGCAACGCATGCGAGATTTATTAGAAATATTTGAAAGCGATGAAGATTGCATTTCGGAAACTGAAGATGAAACTAAGAATATTTTCTACAATGTTTTGGTTTCGAAAAAGATAAAACATTAATTCCTGATGTTCCTAAAAAAGGAAAAACTATTCTTATGCTTTATATAACGATCATTACAACATTATAACATTATATAACGATCATACTATAGATGATACTATTGGAGAAAATAAAACGTTAGGAATTATATGTTTTAATAATATGACTAAAGGAGCAGTGGATATGGAGAATGAAATGTCAGACAATTATTCAATTGCCAGAATAACAATAGGTGGCCAATGGTAATTTTCTTTCCTGCACTGAATGTTGCTGTAATAAATGCTTGAATTATATTACATTCAACTGCTAATCCACCAACAAGAAACAGAAGTTTGTTTTTAAAGGACTTAGAATTACAATTAATGAAAGAAAGTGTTGAACAAAGATCAGAGATTAATACTTTTCCAAGAAATTGACGTACTGCATGCAAAACAAAAGCAGAAGTTTCGATGAAGATTTAAAACGAATACATGAAATTAGAAACAGCTAAGTATGAAAGACGTGTTAAATTTTTTGCCCTCGCGCCAAGGACAGAAGAACGTGAATGCAATGTTTAAAATGTGAAAACATTCTGTGCCAAGAACACGTGAATGTATTTCGTTCAAAGTGTGAAGAAATAAAAAAAAAACATGGTGTATTAGAGATGCAATGAAACTTAGAGGTATGATGTTCATTATTTTCATTTATCTTAATTTTAACTCTATTTCGGAAATTAATTTTTTGAAACCCAATTATTATTCACTTATTTATAATACACAAGAAAAAAAAAACAGTTTTAAAACTAAATAATACTATTTTATTGTATTTTAAATATTGGGGTATCCCACGCGCCCGTTCTAGTAACTTTTCTTGGTGCGCCTTCCGCAGGGTTAACGCCGACACATGACAACTGGCATTTTCGTTCTGAAAGTAACAGGGGTCCAACCCGCCCGTAAAACTGCCACAACGTAGGAAGCACATTGTCATCCAAAATGGTGCAGTAGGCATCGGAGTTGAGCTTACCATGAATGGGGACCAAGGTTCCCATCCCATACCAGGAGAAACACCCCCAGACCATAATTCCACCTCCGCCGAACTTGACTGTTGGCACAATGCATTCTAGCAGTAGACGTTCTCCAGGTACACGCCAGACCCAGACCCTGCCATCCGAACGGTAAAGGGTGAAACTTGATTCGTTACTCCAAAGAAGCCGTTTCCACTGATCTGCGGTCCAATTTCGATGTGCTTTGCACCACATTAACCGAGCAGCGCGGTTGGACTTTGTGATCAAAGGCTTATGTGCAGCAGCATGACCATGAAAACCAAGCAGATGTGCTTCCTTACGAATGGTATTCATTGAAACAATACTCTCACATGCCTGTTGAAACTCCTCGCGGATGAGAGCCATCGGTTGGGTGCCGTTCTTCCGAATTTCTCTGGACAGCACTCGTCGGTCTCTGTCTCCTAGTTTCGTTAGTCTGCCGACTCGGGGCACATTCCGACAATCACCGCTCACCTTCTGTTGTGGTGATCCACGGTTTGAAAATGGTTTCTGAATCAGAAGAGATTCGTGCACTAACCTAGTGCTTCGCATTAGAGAGTAAAGAACATCTATGATATAAAAATATACTTTTATTTACACAGCGAAAACGCGCAGCAACATTATTAACGAAAGCTCATTCTCCTAATAACATACTTCTTTTTACACTCCACTTGCGCATGCGCATTGGCAATTACCAAAGGAGCTTGGCAGATACTGCCATCTGTTGGATAAACTATTCGCTACATATTCCTCCCACCTGAATTTACTGGGAGGTAAATTCACATATCTGTTAAGTATAATATATGCATAATAGTACAGTATACAACATTGAAGTATAAAATTATGCCTACCAAGATGTTCTAATTAAATTGAAATACAAATTTACCTGGAGATGCAGCATTCCATAATTTTCTAGACATATTAACAAATAATACTAAACCTAGAAAAATAAAAATAAATCAAATTATTAAAAAGTATTCAAACAAGTACAAAACATTTCACAGACGTATCACTGGTTTCACAGTTCTACCACTGCTGGTAGTCATAGGAATATTTTCAGTCATATCCTTTTGGACTGGGTTATCCAGCTCAAGTCTGTACAGTCTTTGCACTGGTCTCAGAAACTCAGAAGTTTCTGTTTTTATGACAGCAAGTCTTATTTGTCCATCACGACCAGGTAGCAGCTTTATGACACGCGCCAGGTTCCAAAAAGCACGTTTTTTGTTGTTATCTTCAAGTAGAACAATTTCACCCACCTGGAGAGGTTTAGCTATAGAGTTTTTAATGGACTGCTGACGTAACTGTCCTAGATATTCCACACGGAATCTTGCTCTAAGTTGTTCTCTCACCTTTTGTAGATACTTAGCTCGTTTACTCAGTTTTTCCTTATCCACTGTATCGATATCAGGTACTCCTGATTTGGAAATCTCCCGCAGGAACATTTCTGGAGTTAATGGGGATGAATCTTCAACGTCTTCCGACACGTAGGTAAGTGGCCTAGTATTGATTACTCTCTCACAGTCGCATAGTACTGTAAGCAACTCCTCGTAATCCAGGGCAGCACGACCTAGAACTTTTCTCAGAATCTGTTTCACCATTTGAACTAAACGTTCCCACCAACCGCCCCACCAAGGTGCGGAAGGAGGAATAAATTTCCACTGAATTCTTTGCTCAGCGGCCTTTGATCGCAGACTCTCCCAATCAATTGTATGCAGAAGGCTCTCCGCTCCTTTAAAGTCTCAATGACTGGAAAAAAGCTTCAGTTGTCAAGGATGTTACTGACTCCAGATGAATGGCCCTATAGACCGCACATGTGTAAAGAACAATATAAGCTTTTCGACCATCTTTAAGGTAGAGGGGTCCTGCCAGATCGACACCCAATATCTCAAAAGCATTTGCATCACGTACTCTATCTTTCGGCAAAATTCCTGGAGTTTCATCACAACTTTTGGATTTAAATCTTTGACATTTAACACATTTTCTAATGCAGTTTCGTACTGTCTTAAGAGTTTTGAGGATCCAATATTTTTCCCGCAAATGAGACATCACCATATAAGTACCAGCATGCAGCAGCTCATTATGTGCATTCATTATTAGTAATTTTACTACTGCATGATCAGATGGCAAAATGAGAGGAAACTTAAAGTCATCAGTATCGTCGCGATAAGAAATATTGGTTTTAGCTCTGATCAAACCATCACGATCAACTATAGGTCTGAGGTCTTTAATTTTATCATCGTTCACACTCTTAAATGATTCTCTTTGAACCAATAACATAAGAGTTATCTCAGCTCTTTCAATTTCCGAAACTGACAAAATTTTGGAGGTTTCGTTTGTAATTCTTCGTAATTTAAAGTAAAACCTAAGAATCCAACCTAACATGCGTACAATTTTCTTTATGGATGAAAATTACCTGTAATACCAATTGTCAGGTTTAGAATCTTTGTTAAGAGTTGTCAATACTGATTTACGTCTTTCTGAATTTATGATCTCTTCGTCCGGCAAATCGGTGCCTCTTGACCATGACGATTCTGGTTCTAACAGCCATGATGGGCCCTCCCACCATTTCGACAGCAAAAACTGTTTAACTGAACAGCCTCTAAAAGGGAGATCGGCGGCATTCAGCTCCGAAGGGATGTAATGCCAATCTTCTATTTTTGTAAGTGTTCTGATTTCTTGGACACGATTCCAAACGAAAGTTCCCCACCGTACGTCTCGCTGGATCCAACACAAAGCGGTTGTTGAGTCAGTCCAGAAGAATGTTCTTAAATTTGGCATGTTCAAATCTGAAAAGACCATACGTCCCAAGCGTGCTCCGATTAAGCAGGATAATAATTCCAAACGAGGAATGGATATACTCTTTAAAGGCTTAATTCTAGTGCGTGCTTGCACAAAATTTAAATAAACCTTATTTTCGTCTTCACTCTTAAGAAAATACAGGTAGCATAGGCATGCTTGCTGGCATCGCTGAAAACATGAAGACTTACATCTTCGTTAACCGATCTGTCAATATTAAGCCATCTAGGAATTTTGACATCAGACAGCAGTTTCATTTCCTTTACCCATTGTATGGATTTCTTTTCTAAATGTTCTGGCAATTTTTGATCCCAATTTAATCGTAATTTCCAACACTCTTGCAATATCAGCTTTGGGAACAGGGTAACGGGAGAAAGGAAGCCTACTGGGTCAAATAACTTATGCGCGCAAGAAAGGAGTGTTCGTTTACTCGCGACAATCTCCTCTTTCTTTAGTGACTCAATTTTACAGGAAAGAGTATCATCCTTCAAATCCCAGTTTAACCCTAAAACGCAAACGAATGTATCTAATTTAGAGTTGGGAATTATTTCGGTTTCACAATTCGACTGCCATCCTCTAAGATTAAACTTTCCCAGTGACAATAACATTCTCGATTCTAGTACAAATCTATTCAATTCTTCAACATTCTTAAAACTAGTCAGGCAATTATCAACATAGAAAGACTCCTTCAAAATATTGGCTGTAGCTGCAAACTGATCTGGGGCACGATTTAAATGATAGTTCAACGTAGCGGCTAACAAAAATGGACTACAGTTAAGCCCAAAAACCACGCGACAATGTCTGTAAATTTTAGTATTCTCTTCTTTTGCACCTTTCCAAAAGAAACGCAAATAATCTCTATCCTTCTCTCTTATACCAATCTGCAAGAAGGCTTTCTCAATGTCTGAAATTACTGCAAGAGGATATTTCCGAAAACGATTCAACAATGTTGGAATTATTTCTATTAGGTTGGGACCTTTCTCAAGACAATCATTTAAGGAAAGTTCTCCTTTGGCGTGTGCCGAAGCATCAAAAACTGGCCTTACTCGCGTAGTTTCGCTAGATTCTTTAAACACTGGCCTATGAGGCAAATAGTGCTCTCTATCTACTTCGCCTTCATTTACCTCTTCAATAATTCGTTCCTTCAACCAAGTATCAAATACTTCCTGATAAACTTTAATTTGATAATAAGCCAAGTCAATGATGCATGATCGGTGCATGATCAGGAATTTTCTGCCGTATAGATAGTGATAGAACTGTTCTACAGCTTTAACTATGGCGAACAACTCTTTCCTGGTGACACAATAATTCCTCTCCGGTTTAGACAGACACTTGCTCCAGTACACCACTACACGTTTTTGCCCGTCTATTTCTTGGGACAAAACAGCACCGACACTTTCATTGCTCGCGTCGGTGTCGAGAATAAATGGTCGGTCGAACTGAGGATACGTCAGGATTGGAGCAGATGTTAAAGCTTCCTTTAAGTTGTTAAATGCATCCTCGCATTCCTTTGTCCACAAGAATCTTTGCTTGCTCTCTGTCAGATTGTGAAGGGTTCTTGCGATGGAAGAAAAGTCCTTCACGAATCTCCTGTAGTAGGTGCAAAGCCCTAGGAAGCTTCTCAGCTGATGGACATTTTCGGGATGTTTCCAGGATTTAACCGCTGATGCATTTTCAGGATCCGTGCGTACACCTTCTGCAGAGATGACATATCCCAGGTAAGTCACTTCCTTTCAGAACAATTTGCATTTAGCGGGACTCAGCTTCAAATTGGCTTCTTTCAGTTTCTGAAGCACCTTCCTAAGATTTTCTAAATCTTCTTCAAAACTCTTTCCGACGATGATAATGTCGTCCAGGTATATCAGGCAGTCTTCGTAGAAAAGGCCTTTCAAAACAGTCTCCATAAGGCGTTCGAATGTTTCCGGCGCATTACACAGTTCAAACAGCATCACCTTGAATTGCCAAAGCCCTTGACCCGTAGTAAATGCCGTCTTTTCTTGGTCTTCAGGGTGTATTTCTACCTGCCAATAACCACTCTTTAAATCAAGTGTTGAGAACCACTTGCTTTCAGAAAGAGTGTCTAGAATGTCGTCAATTCTAGGAAGAGGGTAACTGTCTTTCTTCGTAACCTCATTCAACCGGCGATAGTCAACGCAAAATCTTGTCGAACCGTCTTTCTTTCTGACAAGAACGATGGGAGATGCCCATGGACTTGCTGAAGAATCGATGACATCGCCTTCTTCCATATCTTTTAACAGTGTTCGCACCTCTTCCTGTTTAGCAAACGGTAGACGTCTTGGATGTCGCTTGATCGGGGAATGATCGCCGGTATCAATTCTATGTTGTGTCAAACAGGTTCGACCCACGTCAGAAGACGAGCGGGAGAAAACAACTTGAAGATCTTTAATGACGCGATCGGCAGCATTCTTCTCTTCATCGTTTAATTGCGCATTCTGAAGTAACTCTGATGTAATGCTTTCTAAAGACACGGATTCTTGGATGTTACTCTTTCTTTCAACGGTGGTTACTGGAGTACATGCTGCAAGCACTTCACCTTTCTTAATAATTCTCACCTTCTCAGTTACATTGGCGACTCTCACCGGGATAATCGTTCTGGATAGGTCGTTGAGTGTTGAGGCTACTAGTACTCCTTTCGGGCGTTTACAGTTATTTGGATATTCTATGATGCCGTAGCGGAAATTTCTGTTTTCGGCTATGGATCCAGGAAGTAAAATTTCTGTTCTTGCCGGTATTGTGATATTGTCTTGTGCTATGATTTTAATGACAGATTTAACTTCTTCATCATTAATTCCAAATAACGCTATGTCCTCAGATGTAGAATGGAATTCGTTATTTTTAAAGTCCAAGGAAAAATTTTATTTCCTTAGAAAGTCCAATCCGAGTATGCAAGAATCAGTGATCTCTGCTACATATGCCGTGTGATGGTAAGCGGTACTTCCAAACGTGATGTTAACATTTACTTTTCCATCGATGTCGATCTTCTCACCGGACACAGTCTGTAGGGTAAAGCAGGGTGGCGTCCAGATAAGTTTGCTTCCCAGTTGTTCAGCCAAATCTTTTCGGATGATGGTAACGTTGGCTCCTGTATCTATCGTCATATTGCAGGTAACTCTATTAATATGTCCTATTATGAAAACTCCATTATTGCCGCCTCTCACTGCAGAAATCTGAAGCGCTTTAAAGTGGGGATTTTCATTATCTGGCAACCTCCGCCCCGCGAGATGGCTACTACTTAGTTTCCCTGCTGTTTGTTAGGAGCGGTCTTAACATCCGTACCCTGGGGTGTTCTGAAGTTTCGTCGTATGTGTCCTTCAGCACCGCAGTTCCAGCACTTCACGGTCGGTTTCGTCTCACCAATATTCCTCTCAAGGCGTTCAGTTGTGTAGTTAAATCGTCTAGACGAGCGGTGACTTGATCCCCTGGCTCTTGGGCTTGAGCAGCTCTGACTGGGTGGCGGTCTCGACGAGTGGCTTGTTGGGCTGACTCGAATTTCATGACGTACACTAAAGCGCTTTTCAAATCTTTAATATCCGCCATTCGCAGTGCTTTCTGTATTTCAGGGTCCCGGACGCCATCGATGAAATATTGCAGCGACAGAATTTCCCTCGTTTCTCTCGGGCACTCCGTAAAGGCGAGGTGGGACAGCCTTTCAACATCCATGGCAAGTTCCTGGAGTGATTCGGTGGGCTTCTGTTGACGGGATTTTAATTGAAGCCTGCTGTAGTCTTTTAAACATTTCGCGCCAAAGCGCAGCTCAATGCGCCGGATAGAGCTTCGAAGTCACGTCTTTGATTTTCGGGAAGCATCTGCAGTGTATCTGCTGCGTCTGCTCGCAGAGAAGCGGCGAGATGACAGGCCTTAGCTTGAGAATCCCATCCATTCGCATCCGCAACTATAGAAAATTGGGTCTTATACACTTGCCAGGATGTCTTCCCATCATATGTGGATAGCTTCAGAGGTGGACGAGCAGGCATCGGTAAGAATTTAAAATTATCACTCCTGCTCCCTGCCGTCGCTACGAATTTCTTTGAAGTATCGACTTCTTTCGCAACGGCTGAAACTCTATCATCAATTTGTTGCTCGACGGCAGAAACTCGCTCTTCTATATGTTCTTTTACAGAAGAAACTCTTTCTTCTATTTCTTCTTTCACCGAAGAAACTCTTTCTTCAATTTGAACTTTTACGGAAGAAACTTTTTCTTCAATATGCCCAACTTTATTTTCAACCACATCTATTCTGCCTTCCATAGCATCGAATTTGGTTTCTATTATGCAGGCAATTTCTGTTTTCATTTCGTATTGACTTTCTTCAATCTTTACTTGTACGGATTTTATTTCTTCTTTAACAGATTCCTTAACAACTTTTATTTCGTCTTTAAACGTTAATTGACCAGTTTCCAACATTTTCTGACCAGCTTCCATCTTTTTCTGACCAGATTTCATCTCATCTTTCATTTATTCTTTAAATGCAGCAAAGGCTGATATCAGCTGTCTTAACTGCTCTTCCATCGCTCTTGTAAATGGCATTCAAATCCCACTTCTGACACCAAAAATTGTTGCGTGCGTACGGGTTCGTTATGAAATGAATGCACAAGTCCGAGGAAAAATGGACAAAAATTTATTATTATCACAACAAAAATGCTTAAATTTTCTCAAATTATCATGCAGTATTACAATATCTCACAGTAGTTATCTTTTAACTACTCAAATGTCCAATAGAACGTAATTCAAAACAGCTACAGAAAGCTAATCCGCGAATTCGCTACAATCAACAAGAGCAGTTTTCTAAACAACAACAAACTAAGCAACTCCTACAAACTGAGATGTTTTCCTCCTTTTAAAACATTTTAAAATCACGCGCCAGAATTTTCCAGTACTTTCTCGAAATGAAAAAGAGTTATTTATTTATTTAATGCACTCGCTCTTGTATTTTCAATTTTCCGGCTTAGCTTTCTTTTAATATTCGTCACGCGCTGCACTGCGCGAGAAATAAAATCATTTAATTTATAGTTGAACTAACGTTAGCTTTTTAAATACCAAATTCGTAACAATACTATATAAAAAAATCATATAAGAATACATACTATACGATAAAAAGGAAAATATAAAGAATAGAGTTACAAATGTAGAAATTAATTCAATACAATCAACAAAGTTGAAATCAGATATTTGAAAAAGTATAGTCAACCACCGACCGAGGGGTTACGAAACAAAATTATGGTCGCAATCGATAACAGTGTGTTCAGCAAAAGGTCTAATATTTTTGTCTTCGTGATGTATCTTGTAATTAAAAAGTTATGCATAGTTAACGAAGACGCACTGAATGGCATTAGTAAAGAATTCCTCATTGGTCCTTTTGATGTATTCAAAGGTGGTGTCGAAACCGTTTACTAACTTTTAAACAAGTCAATGAAGCTTATTCAGGCTGGGCTGTCAAATAATTCGGAAAGTGTGCTCTTAAAATTTTAAAAATATTTCATATTTCTTAATGAAATGTGTCTGACATTGAAACAGATTTCCATTCTATGATGCGACGATATTTAAAACTATAACCAAGATGTTACTTACTAGTTTTCTCATATATTCGTGCGCTTCATGTATTTGAAATTTGCAAACACTACTCCAATAAAAATTTCACACTTACGCGAATTGTTTTAATCAAACTGCTTTGCCTCTTCAGGCAGAGCGGTGGCTTTTTCGAATAAAGTATGTTTCTCTTACATCTGCTGCTTTGTTTTGTGCTTGAATTGTGTCTTCACTTTCGTTTTCAACGCAAAAGCTTTCAGGAAGGTAATTTAGAAATCTGATTTAGAATGTGCGTGACAATGTTATGATTGGTGATTGATTCAGATCCTTGATTATTTTATAATTAGATCTTATTTATGTCTGCAAAAAGTGCCAATAATTAAATAATAAAGGTATGGCAATATTTCGTCAGAACTCGTTGGCACACAAGTAAATCAAATGTTTACACAAATGAATAAAATACTCCTTATAGTTACCATTTTATATATGCATCTTCATATGCAGAAATTTTGCTGAGACCTAACAATAATTTAGATATGCTCTTTGAATTTAATTTTTTTTGCTTATACCTTTATCAACTTTGTTATACACAAGTGTTTTCACAATATTATTACATTACAACATTAAACATTCCCCTCCCTACTCATATTCAAGTTCCCTCGGCTCAAGAACTCAGTAAGGGACTTCTCACTACAACGCTCACATTTGGATAATCTTAGATTACTAGCAACTAGTACCTAAACAGTAGAAACTCAGTACAATCACATATGTGTCAAAGTACCATTTATCTCTCACTTCATCTTAGCTGGTAAAGCGCGGAAGACCAACAATAAAGTGCTATATTCACATTCAATTTACCCGCTTTTACCTATTTTATATTTTCCCCTTTCTGTTCACTTTTTGAATATAAGATGTGGAGTGAAACGATGTTCAAGGTAGTAGGTGCTTCGAAATTTATAATCCTTCATCCTTTGTAATTTAATTAGAAATTTTTTCAATGTAAGACCTAGTGTGGAAGTATTTCAGATTACAGTCAAACACTGCTATGTGCTGTAGAATCACATCTGCATCAGGCTATGAAACCGGCCCTTTAATTTCTCTTTCAAAGTTTTCATGTGAACGTGCATTGCAGACGAAATTTAACTAGTTGCAAAGGAATAAAACTGTCGAATTTATTTTGACATGGTGTAAAAACAGTGTTATTGTGTTATCCAGCTACATTGATCTATGAGCAGCCAAAGAATAATGACGCTGAACACAGATACTTCGACCTAAGCACGATTCTAGACAGACGGACAGATTGCATGGGTGGTTTCATGATATGTCCCCTGATAAGGAAGAAACACAAAAACAGAGACTGGTCCAATAAATAATTGTACTTACACAGTTCTGAGTGACATTTTGACCTTCAAAGTAGTCTTCTTCATTCCCACATATGAAGGTTCATTCCACATAGGTGCTGCCATTGCTGGTAACAGTTCTGGAACAAGGGTTCAGAAAGGCCCTTCAGAAGTTTCTCCGTTTGTACCTGAACCTCTTCAGCTAAGGTAAAATGGGTTCTCTTTAAGTGAGATTTAACTTTAGGAAATAAAAAAAAAAATCACATGAAGCCAAATGAGGTGAATAAGGAGGATGCCCCATCGCAGTAATATTTTTGCTGGTCTTGTTCTCCCTTTGAGAAATAGGGCCGTGTGAGTGGTTGCATTGTCCTGGTGCAACAGCTATCCATCACTCCAAAATAGTGTTGATTAACAGTCGAATCACTGGGAACCCATTCAATCATCATGAGCGTACTGGGCTCCCCCACGTTCATCATCTTCCACACTGTCCCTTCCCCTGAAAACCGCTTATGCCATTCAAACACACGTGCATGAGAAAATGTGTCATCGCCACAAGCCTCGGTTAGCAACTGAAATGTTTCCTCCGTGGCTGATTTCTTAAGTTTCACAAGAAACGTGATGTTGATTCTCTGTTAGGTTTTTATATTAGGCATTTTTTCGGCAGAATGCAGTTGCACGTGTTCATTCAATGACGAAGTACTCTCCACTGGCGTAGTCGTTTAAGTCGAAACTGGCCACATGGATAGAGCAAGTATGTGGCGTGACGACAACAGAACAGTTGTTTCCAACTCCCCTCTATTTGCAAGCGACACACTTAGTCGCTTTTTTTGTGTCACACCTCGTATACTAAGTAATTTATCTTAAAAATCCTTCTAAGAAGGAATCCCCATTAGGCAGAGAGTCCACGCGTGCTTTGCCATATCATATTATACATCTATTATGTTACACAAATGCTCTTGCCAGTGGGTATATATTTGTCTTAAAGGTATAAGTTGAAAGATTAGATAAACTCATTATTTGCAGACATAATGTATAATCCATACGTTGTAAATTATGTGTTTTCTTCCACAAACTTTCTTCAACGAAGTATAATTAATTAAATATTTGTTTGCTTGTATAATACACTGCTGACCAAAAGTTCACACCAATATTGGATGTTCTCTAACATTCTTTGATTGTTACCCTGTAAGGTGTTGCTTACCTAGATGATGTTGCATGAAGGTAAAATACTTACTATTTATTAACACGTATATGACTAATCAGTTTAGGAAAGGAAGTACTAATGAATTTTTGTTTGGCATTGTTATGAAACAAGGAAGGATGATACTGACTATGAACGAAGATATTTAAAAAACATGGTGAAAGGATGTTGCTTATTTTTCACATAATATATTTAAGGGTAATTTATCTAGCCAGCTTTGCAGTGCAGACAAATCTGAAATTTAATGCTCGGCAAAAATCAATGATATCTTGAATTCGTTCAATAGACATTTATTTCGAAAGAGAATTATATATCCCCCACATCTTCACAAAACAAAAGCATTTTACTCACTTTTCGTAATAAAACAAAACTGAAAGAAACTAAATAAAAGTAAGAAAGTTATTGAAAAATTTTACCATGTTTTCTTAATACCTCATATGAAATTTTCTTATTAAAACGAACTGCGAAATGTACACATGTTTCAACATTACAACGCATAGTAGTGAAATATAATGATATAAATAATTGGTTTCTGTTTAAAAGTAAACATTTATTACTCCTGCTGCCAAATGATAAAACGGAATATAAAATGCTGAATTAAATTAAGACGACTGAAAAAAACAATATTCATTTCTATTGTCTTTCTTTTTTCGATGTAAATGTTACAAACGATTAAAATATTTTCAGAAACATTCTTGTGTCAAAAATATTTCTGACAAATTTATCAAATGAAGTATACAAATGACTGCAAATGTTAGCCACTGAAGAAAGCGAGTAAACAGACAAATGATTGTAAAATATTATAACCAAACATTTTTTAATGCCCAATCTTTTGTTCTCCAGTTCGTTTATCAAAGCATCAAAAGTGCTGTTAGGATCATATTTTTCCAAACTTACCGAACCATAATACGCCTTATTATTATTATTTGTCAAAAGAGGCAGTTTTCCCATAAGGACTATCAATTTCGTTTTTTCCAGTTTGCGTTGATTCACTATAAGTGTTTTAACTTTTTAAATTGTTGCCACCAAATATTATGGCCCTGTATTGTATTTAAAGAAATTAAATAACGAAGAGTCTGCATAAATGTATGTATGTTTTTCTGATTGTGATAACGTAATCCTCCACCGAACATGAGCGTCTGAAAGCACTAATTTGGAATTTGTTTTATTATCGATTTAATGTTTTGTAATACTTTAACGATTTTTGATTAACAAACTCAGTGGTTTCAAAGCGAGCAATGGCAACGCTGTACAGAAAAAAAAAAATTATTTCCAGCGCTTGAGGCTGTGTATCGGAAATTCTAAAGATATACTCATTTTAAAATTATTTTGCGGTATTTCTCTTGAACTGAAATTTGTGGTTTAAGTGCGAATTACATGATATTTAATAAATAAAGGTAACACCCAAAACGTTAAAAAATGCCCCTTTGGGTGTAATGTAAAATCTAAAAGCTTTAGATTTTATTTTTTTATTTTTTTTTTATTTATTTATTTATTTTTTTTTTTTTTTTTTTTTTTGTGTGTGTGTGTGTGTGTGCGTAATTTGGTGTTTGACTGTAGTATGGAGCTCTAATACCGAGCGGCGGAATTATTGACATATCACATAATATAATTCGAGATGTGGGAACCGCAAGTCCCGCCTACTCGCCTTGAATATTTCGTTAAAGGTATTTACGCTATGGAAATATTTCGTTAAGGGAATATTTCATCGCTATATTTCGTTAAAGGTATTACTTGCGAATATCGTGACAACTCCCATGTACTGCCGTCCCTCAACAACCACAGACGATATTCATACAGTTAATTAAAAATAGTACTAATCACATCAATAGCGCCTATGAAAATGTTACTGGGAGTTCGCAGGTCACAGCGAGTTCGCAGCGAGCCTTGAAGCGTGAAGGTGCGGAATCCCCTCGCTTCTCATCTCTTGCTATTTTCATAGTGTTTGCGCTTTCGTCTATGTGTTACTATGTTTGATCAGATAGCTTGGCTCAGTAAAAGTAGGCGGCCAATGAAACTCTGATTACATTGTTGTGTCTGAACGTTACTTTAGCACCTACAGATAAGATCTCAGGTCTGCTGAGTTAATCGTAGATCGTAACTTTGCGTCTGGTGTGCTACTACTGAAAGTATTAACCAGTACATTAATCTTAATTGCCAATGATAATTACCTTTTTATAAATTTAAAGATAACTATTTATGTATCACACCTGAAGGCGATTAAATTTAATGTGTAATAACATGGAATAGGTGTTTGTAAGTAAGCACTAGGCGTAGATAGAGCAGGAGTGGCGCCATCTATGGGTCGTTGAAAGAGTTGGTCTGCATCCGCACCGATATCGCCGAAACACTGAGGAAAGCGCAACCTCTCCGACTCAATGAGACGAAGCCCAGAGGTCACATGACATTGACAATGCCGGACGTAGAAAAGTGGAGGTCTAACTTGGGTAGAAGGGGATCACCAGGTGTCACAATCCGAAAAAGGTCAAAAACAGAGGAGGATACGAAACGAGTTGGAGCAGCGAGGGGGAACAGTGAGCGCATGACCGCGCTGTGCGAAGAGGCAAAGACAAATCATGACAAGTTAAGCAAACATAAATACAAACACTAAATGACACATTACATTATAAAATACACAAGTAGAGAATAAAATAAGAAGGATAAATACTATAATAAAACTGAATTTAAAGATACATAGAAGATAAAATAAGGTAAAAATCATTATATAAATGAATAAGTAAAAAAATTAGGTATGAAAATTTGAGTCACGGGTGACGTGGGCAGCGAGGGGTTTAATCTGTGAATGCATTTAAAGTACTTCGTAATTAAAGACATTTAATTGGCCAACGTCAGTACGGACTAACTCTTTTTTTGAAGACGTTGTAGTTCATTCTGTGTAGAAATCTGTCAACCATCTCAATTTTTAGGTCCTCATGCAGTGTGTCATTTGAAACATAATAATGTACACCATTAATCTTTCGTAAATGCTTAATTTGCGTGATTTGAAGCTTGCGTAGGTCCTTTGTGCGAGCCTCAGCCCAGGCGGGCAACGCGTTGGCAAAGAGGCATCTGATGATGGCAATATAAATATTCGCTTTTCGTCTTGAGGTCAAGCTTAGAATCCATAGCAAGTAATGCCATGAAACTCTGAATCACTTTGATCACCTTACCCTTTACATAGCTAATATGCTCCTTCCATTTGAAATCCATGGTGTATTTGAAGCCAAGGTAGGCAGCCTTATTAACAAGAGGCACAACAGTGTCGAAAGTCGAACCTGGGTAGTGATCGGTGTCTGGGAGTGCTTTTTCTTTATTACGAGGAGATTCGACTTATCTGTATTAATTGCTATTCTCCACTTCCAACACAGCGTTCAAGCTGAGGCATGAGTCTCTGAAGAGATACATTCTTAATATTAATTGTAAACGCATATTCGTCAAGTGAAACAAAATTCGCCAGCCAGAAAATTTTAAATTTGAAAAATTGCCTATATTGGATTCCCAACAGCAGCTGAGGGGTAAACTTGCTGAACTTTGAAGGTTTAACCTGTTCGATCACAAAAGGAAACAGGACGCATCACAAAAGGAAACAGGACGCACAAAAGGAAACAGGACGCACAGTAAACTAAATAAGTACAACGAACTGAGAGGTTTTCCTCCTTTTATAAGATTTTAAAATCGCGTTCGAGAATTTTCTAGTACTTTCTCGAAATCAAAAAGAGATATTTATTAAATTTTACATGGACGCTGCCATAAATCGATCCTTTGATCAATTCATCTTTGTCGGTTCATTTCCATCCACTTATGAATGTTATTAGTCAACTCTATTTGCAGGAAATAAACTGGAACACTTATGCTGATTTAACAATAACATGAGCTATATTTTAATTTTGTAAATACACATAAACTTTTCACAAAGTATTGCTTTTATTCACATTTACATTAAACGCACAAGTAATACATAGCATCTCTCAGTTCTTAACAAAAAAAGGAGAACTCCACTCTCGGAATACAGCCAAACTAATTTCAAATTTTTTCTCACGAGCATGCCATCCTTCTCGCATCAAGCACGTTTCTTCTTCGCGTTGCCAGATATTTTTCCCTCTCCTTTCAGATAAACTGTTTTTTTCACACGAGCATGCCGTCCTTCTCGCATCAAGCACGCTTCTTCTTCTCGTTGCCAGATTTTCTCCTCTCCCCTTTCAGCTATAAGTCGTTGGCTTAACTTTTCTTCCGACGGGCTTGGTCGGTAGCATCCCCTTGCCGAATATGTGCATGACACACGCGCTGTTGTATTTTTAATTTTCCGGCTTAGCTTTCTTTTAATATTCGCCACGCGCTGCACTGCGCGGGAAATAAAACCATTTAATTTACAATTCAACTAACATAAGCTATTTAAATACAAAATCCGTAACAATATGTTAGAAAAGCATATTTTATTGACCGGCTATACCAAGTGAAGAGCCTTTTATCCCCATCACCTGCTGTTTCGCAAAACTGCTACCATGGGATCTTTTTTACATGCTTCTATAACATGATCACGCTATCATAAACAGAATATAATTCTTAAAAGTATTTCAGTTATTGATAACAGGAGTTCTTAGCTCTTCTTTTAGTTATTTTTAGATTGCCCTTTACATGCATTTCTCTGTGGGGAGCAAGCTTCAGACATTGAGTGGCAGTTTAGTAGTTGTTGTATTAAAAAATGTTCTAAAAATAAAGTTCTATAAAATAAGCGCTATTCAGGCCCGGATCAAGGGATTCTGGTTCAGGGATCAAGGGACCCGATTCTGGTTCCCCAGGCACACACCGCTTTAACACTACACCGCTTTAACGCTGCGTATTTATTCTTCAGAAAGAAAAAAGTGCAAAATCAGAATTATATTTAATCAAGTATTTAAAATGAAATCTATGTTGCTACACTTACCACATGACATATCTCGGACTTCAACAATAGCTTCCTACGATTGCACGAAAACTATCACGTGATTTATGCTCTCATCTTAGGTAAAACTCATTTCTGCGCTCAATTCGAAGCACTAAAACTTGAACACCGCCGCAGATATCTACACCTACAGAAATCCCTCAAAGCAACAAATTCGAAGTTCTCAACCAACATAACTTCTCAGAAATGGACCAAATGGATGTTAACGAAAATAACAACTCAGAAAATATTTTCCCAGTTGTCTTTACAGACCAAAATGCGGATTGGCTTGCAATAGATAAAATTTTAAAAGAGACACGTAAAAAATGAATATGAAGCGAATATGAAAACTGGAAAATATTTCTCCAGACTACTACACTAGAAGATTATAAAACTGTTAATGAAATTTTCCAGAAAATAGGACTTAAATTCAATACCTTCTCACTCAATTCAGAATCCACTATTAAGGTCTTCTTAAAAGATATCCTAAGCTCAGCGACTGAACAAGTCATATTTCAAGACTTAGAAAATAGGAAATTTCCGATTATCAAACAATTCACCATAAGAAAGAGGATCAGCTTATCAAGAACCCCCATTATTTCCTTGAGTTAAAAAGTAATGCAGCAGTCGAAGCCATCCATAAACCCAATAACATGATCAGTTTCAACATTTCCGATAGAACAATATACGTCCCGGAAGCGTCCAATACAGTGCTGCAATTATCAGGAATATGGACATGCCCAAAATAATTGCAACAATGAAGTGAGATTTTGTAAATACTGAAAAAATATCACCGTTCTAATACCTGTAAGATGAAAAACCGAAATTCCGAAATTCATTTTCTGCTCTGAAGATCACAAGAGCTTATGCAGAGGATGTAAAGTTTACCAGTTAAGATTCAATATAATAGAAAACCCAGTTCCAAGAGAGGAATATCACATTATACTTAGAAAATCAAGTTATCTGAATCGAAAATGAGGCGCTAGCGTTCATAAGTGCTCTCATTCGCGAAAGCGCATTCCGCTATATCTCCGAATATCACGTTTGTTGGGTATTTAAATCATCACACATTCATATTCAAATTTAAGTAACCGAAACTGAAAGTATGTTATTGTCTGAAACTTAATTTGGGTTCTTTCTTTATAAGTCATCCCACTCACGTACTTCCTCCAGAAAAAGTCAGTCTTGCCTACAGGAACTTTCATGCTGGAAAGAGCGTTAGTCACCTTTCCGTTCTGGAAAATGCGATCGCGCTCGTTTCTGATTCAGCCTTTGACGGCCGCTAGACTTGGAGAAGTTCTTTTTCAGAATGTTTTTAGTAAATGTAAATTAATGAAAGTAATTTAATACTTGGAAATTTAGTAATAAATAGTACATATAGTAACATACAAATAACATAAATAGAATTATTTATTTATAAGACTTGGCACTGCAACAGTTGTTAGAATATTTTATTTTCCTAATAATATTTTACTTTTACAAGAGTTTGTGTGAAGATAATTGAGGTTTGTGGGAACTTCCGTCATTAAGTAAATGTGCACATCGATTACAGATTTGTTGTTTAAAAAATTAAGTTTAAAAAGAAAACCATAAAACAAAATGCAGATTAATTTTTTAACAAGCCGAGTCAATTATTATTTCAGTATTGTAGAGAATAATATTTTAATAATACACTGAGTCTCAGTCATGCAGGAAATCTCTTAAATACTTTGTTTCTGAACAAAAATGCACGATATTCTCGTCCATTGCTGTTCATCCTTCCACGCATGTATTGCCTGGAAATCGCTGTAATCTTGCGATGCATCCTGCCCAATGATATATTTGCCGCAAGGGTTCATAACATCATAATAGCCAGACCGGTGGCAAACGGGATCTAAAATGAAAAAAAAAAAAATGGGTGATTATGCATCAAGCAGGCATCAGCATTTATCACTGGTGATGACTAACTGTAACAGCAAACCTGTCATAACACTTTACTAATTTTTCAAGAAATGAGTACAGCGTTCAACGATTGCACTGCCAATTACTTCTGGAATTTAGACCTTCAAATTCATAAAAAAGTATCAAAATTCTATATGAAATGCGTCTGTCATGGAAACAATTTTCGATTCGATGACACTATGGATTTTCAAAATTATGTTTACTGTTTATTATCAAAATTTGTAATTAATTACTTCCTCACTAATTTTTTTTTTGTATACATCTGCACTATATATAGTTTAAAATCACGAAACCTTCAAAGGTGCCTTTCATTTCTAGAGGTTTTAAAAGGAACTGCTTTGCTTGTAATAGACAGAGCGGTGGG
This sequence comes from Stegodyphus dumicola, assembly GCF_044657685.1. Classification (NCBI taxonomy): domain Eukaryota; kingdom Metazoa; phylum Arthropoda; class Arachnida; order Araneae; family Eresidae; genus Stegodyphus; species Stegodyphus dumicola. Next base: position 4,540,813 of record NC_140778.1, on the reverse strand, counting down.
TATGTAGCAAATAATTAATTCCTATTTCTAATTCATTGCTTTCATGTGGAGATCATCGGTGATACTTAAATCAAATATACTTATGTCTTACAGAAATGAATGACGCGAATGCTGCCGCAGAGCGGAATACAATTTATTAAAAAAAACTAATAGTATATCAGTTAGAAATAATCCCCTCCCATGTCAACACAATTCTGCCATCTGGCTGGGAGGTACCGAAGGAGCTTTGGTACACCAATCTGTGAGGTGTTGGCGCACCACATATGGAAAAGTGCATGCAATTCGGCAGAAGATTCAACATGTTTGCCATTGATTGCGTCTTTCATTTTGTCAAGCATGGCGTAGTCCGAGGTCCACCCACTTTGCACGCACATTTGTGATCTTTAAAACACCATACACAATCGCCTGCGATGTTCCTTGCGCAAGCCCTGTCTTTTCCTGCATCTTTCTGAAAGTTTTGCGCCTCTCCGCCATGATCAAGCCACATTTGCTGCTGTATGCGATGCTGCAGGTCGTCCTGCGATGTCCGAAACTGGCCGTGATAATCATCTTCCATCATTGTTTCCCAAGGTCTCAATGACGACGGCGAAAGGGACGGGCTCTGACTTATACCTTTCGCTTGCACCCAGCTCCATCTATGCATTCTGAGTAGCTCACGCCCCCTTGTGTCTATTTTACTTGTTTTCTCTTCACATACGGTCCATCAGCGGCCGAGCGGTAAAGTCGCTGAACACTGATAGTTCGGTCCGAGGTCCGAATCCTGCAAACGGACTGGCTGCATGGGTGTTTTTGTGGTTTTCCCCATGTGTAACGTGCGTCTGTCACGAGGATCACGTGCCCAGATGCATCATTACGTCTACGTCTGCTTTTCTGTTTGATAGTTAGTTGCATTTAAGATTTTGTAGAATTAGAAATGGCGTGAAAATAAATGTTGGTGTTTTTAAAAAGTGTCGGCTCAGATTTTCGAACCTATGATTTACTTGTTAAGCAACATATTTGGCGAGCCAGCCAAGATTGATGTCACAGGGTGACATTATCGATTTCGACACTTGATAATTTACGAAAATAAGAGAAGTTCCTAGGTGCAAACATGGATGATTTAGAAACACTAAAACTGAAGCGGAAAGCAATTAGGAGTGTATTTACGAAAGCAGCTAATAAGTTAGAAGAACTGATACGATCAGATTCTCCGGATTTGGACGATTTAGAAATTTATTTAGATCAAATTTCAAAGAAGTATAAAACTTTACGAAATACGGATGACTCTTTTTTGGAACTTCTACAGAAAAAAGGCTGTACTGAAGAAGAATACGAAAGAGAATTTCGTGCAGCTCAAGAATATTACGATAAATTATCTACGTTGAAAGTAAAAGCCAACAGGAAAAAGGATAAGTGTTCACAGACTTCTACTGGTTCAACGAATAACGGTTCTTCATCAGGAATAGTTACGGCCGCAAAACAGAAATTGCCAGAGCTCGAACTCGTGAAGTTCGATGGAGACTCCCGAAAGTGGTTGACGTTTTCACAAGGTTTAGTAAAATACATGAAGCTACTCGCATCGACAAGAGAGGCAAGTTTCATTATCTACTACAATCTACGAAACCTGAGACTGCGCCAAGAGCAATAGTGGAGAGTTTTCCTGCTACGGAAAAAAATTACGAAAAGGCCGTGGAGTATCTCAAAGAACGATTTGGAAATGAAAATGTTTTAATTCAAATTTATGTTAGAGAGCTATTAAAACTGGTAATCAATGACAAACAAAAGATAGACTTATTAACTCTTTATGACAAGTTGCAAACTCAACTACGCGCATTGGAATCACTCGGTTTAACTAAAGATAAATTTGCAGGTGTTTTATTTCCTTTAGTGGAATCAGCACTTCCTGCTGATTTAATACAAATTTGGGAAAGACGACGAGGTATGTCTCCTGAAACAACAGGTAAGAGTGATTTAGAGTCATTAATTGATTTTCTAAAAAGGGAAGTAGAAACTGAATTTAGAGTTAAACTTACCCGTGATGTTTTGGGTTCTGATAAAGTAAGTAATAAGAAAAATAAGTTTTTGACACAAAACCTGTTGTTCCAAATGCATGCGAACTAATTAATGCAAATAGTAGTAATAGTAGTAAGTGTAATGAAAATTTTCAAAAGTATAAAAAGTCTGATACTTGTATATTTTGTGAAAAATCCCATTTGTCTGAAAGTTGTAAGGATGCATCTTTAATGAGTTTAGAATGTAAGAAAGATATCATTAAGAAAAAGAATATTTGTTTTGTGTGCCTTAAGAAAAACCATAGAGCAAATCAGTTCACAGCTAAACATAGTGTACCTTATGCAAAAATCGACATTTTGTGATTATGTGTCCTGATTTGCCTTCTAACAAAACAAAAAGTGTCACAAATTTAGGGAATGACGAAAACAAAACAGGCATTCTTAATAACTATGTTAAGGTATCAGATGTATATCTTCAAACTTTAATTGTAAAAATGCAGATTGGTTCTAAAGAAATGTTTGTACGAGCAATTTATGATAGTGGTTCTATGAAATCATATTTATGTAATGATGTTGCTCAAAGGTTAAATTGTAAGTGTATTGGTGAATAAAAAATTAAGCAATTTCTTTTTGGTGGAGTTGAGACTTCAGAAAATGTATATAAAAACTATGTTATTGAAGTAAGCAATATATATAGGAAATATAAGTGTAAATTAGAGGTACTTGTTCAAAACAAAATTTGTTCTGAAATTAAACAACTCCCATCTGGTTCGTGGTTAAGCGAACTTAAGTCACATGGTATCAAATTAAGTGATTTAGAAAATGGTACATGTAAGGTAGATAAAGAGATAAAATTACTAATTGGTGCGGATTTTGCTGGTAAGTTGCTAACTGGAAAAATTGTTCCCCTTACGTGCGGCGTCAGCGCGATGCAATCTTAATAATGGAATTTAAATGCCATTCAACAGAAACTAAAATGCATCTTGGATATGGTCTTTATCCTTCTTACTTTGGAAGGGAGGAGGAATTCTCTTTTAAATTAGTTATCAATGATAATAATGATAGTAATAACGATAATAAACTTAACTAATGTGTCTTAATAATAAACTTTTATCCTAAAATTTAATATGCCATTTGCATTTCTGTCCAATTAAATTTCCTTTGTTTTAGGTAGCCGAGCGTAAAACATTATTTTAAGCAGAAACTGTGATATCTAATGCATGGATAGATTAGGTTTTGAAAACATGAATAAATATAGAAGGACAAACTTGAAAGAAACACTAATGACAAGTAATTTTATATTATTAATTGTTTATAAATAAATCAGCATTTCATTGGTGAAGGCTATCTTTAATTATATAAAAATAAATTTTAATGATACAAAATATCATTTAGTAAAACTGATCTGCATTATGAGATCAGAGGTTCTCCTAAGACTTTCAGAAAGGATTAATTTAGAATTCATGATTGATTGTTGATGTGTTTTTTTAATTAGTCCGTAGCATTTCCCATTGTTTATTCTTACATCTTATTTTTCTTATCGAATTCGAAAATGCCTATAAAAATCATAATGATGAAGTCATGATAATGACATTATTTGACATTAAATTCTAAAATTTTACAAATCCTCCCAAATATATAAAAGCAATAAAAAACTGAATTCATTTTTACCAAATTTAGCTTCCGAAAATTAAGTGAAGACAACAATTAATAAAATGAACATTATATGTTTATTTATTTTTAATTTCAATAATACCAAATTAAGTATTAAGTATTAAATTGAAATACTCATAACATTTTAAAACTTTTAAGCAAATGTATGCAGCGTATAGCGATGGTACTGTCAAATACTTCGGAAATTTAGACATTCAAATTATAAAAAATTTCAAATTTCTATATGAAATGCATCTGTCACGGAAACAGTTTTCGATTCCACGACGCTATGGATCTTCAAAATTATATTTGCTATTTAAAATTCTACTTGTTACAAAAAAATTATAATTATTTCTTACACACTACATTTTTGCTACATTACATATTACACTACGTACACTCCTGCGCTATATGTAGTTTAAAATCGCGAGATTAAAGTTTCATTCATTCATTCATTACAAATTATGCCGAAATATTTCATGTGATGCAACGTGTCCGGCTCATGACAAGTACGCCCATAGGGCACATGACTTAAAAAGTGTCTGGACCGAAAATTAAAGTTCTGCACGATTTTAAATCAAACTGCTTTGCTTGTAATAGACAAAGCGGTGGATATGTAAGAAATAGTTAATTTCGTGTGTTTTCCCTGTTTCTGCTCGCTGCTCTGATGTGGAGGTGATCGGTGATACCTGAAGCGAATATATTTAGGTCGTACAAAAATGTCTTTCGCAGAACGGAATACAATTTAACAAAAAACTGGTATTACATCAGTTCGAAATAATCCCCGCCCACGTCAATACAATTCTGCCATCTGGCTGGAAGATCCCGAAGGGGCTTTTGTAAACCAATCTGTGAAGTGTCTGCGCATCACATATGGGCAATGGCATGCAATTCGGCAGAAGATTAACCATGTTGACCATTGACAGCGTCCTTTATGTTGTAAAGCATGGAGTATTCCGATGTCCACCCACTTTGCACGTACATTTTTCATTCCCAAATCAGAATGTACAACCGCCTGCAATCTTCCTTGCACAAGCCCTGACTCTTCCTGCATATTGTGGAACGTTTTGCGCTTATTCGCTACGATCAAATAGGACACAGCTGCCACATTTGCTACTGTATGCGATGTTGCTGGTCGTCCCGCGCTGACACCTTTGGCTGCGGTCTCCACTCTACCGGTGAACTTGGTATCCGACCAACGGGATATGGTACTTCTCAAGGGTTTCGATTCCATGGCGCTATAGATCTTCACAATTATATTTTCTATTTAAAGTTCTACTTCTTAGGAAAATTTTGTAATTATTTCTTACACCCTATACTTTTCGTAAACTCCTGTGCTACATGTGGTTTAAAATCACGGATATGTTACAAAGTTTGTTCCTTTTTTTTTCATGCTTTTAAAATAAACTGCTTTGCTTATAACAGACAGAGTGGTGGATATGGAACAAACACTGAATTCCTTGCTTTTTTTCCATTTCTACTCGCTGCTGTGATGTGAAATCTGCTTGAAGCGAATATATTTAGGTCGTACAGAAGTGTCTTTTGCAGAAAACACAATTTAACAGAAAACTGATATTACATCAGTTGGAAATAATCCCCGCCCATGTCAATACAATCCTGCCATCTGGCTGGGAGGTCCCGAAGGGGCTTTTGTAAAACAATCTGTGAGGTGTCCGCGCATCACATACGAACAATGGCATGCAATTCGGCAGAAGATTGAACGCGTTGACCATTGACAGCATCCTTCATGTTGTCAAGCAGGGAGTATTCCGATGTCCAGCCACTTTGCTCGTACATTTTTCATTCCCAAATCACCATACGCAATCGCCTGCAATGTTCGTTGCTCAAGACCTGACTCTTTCTACATATTGTTACGAATTTGGTATTTAAAAAGCTAATGTTAGTTCAACTATAAATTAAATGATTTTATTTCTCGCGCAGTGCAGCGCGTGACGAATATTAAAAGAAAGCTAAGCCGGAAAATTGAAAATACAAGAGCGCGTGCATTAAATAAATAAATATCTCTTTTTAATTTCGAGAAAGTATTGGAAAATTCTAGCGCGTGATTTTAAAATGTTATAAAAGGAGGAAAACATCTCAGTTTGTAACAGTTGCTTAGTTTGTTGTTGTTTAGAAAACTGCTCTGCTCTTGTTGATTGTAGCGAATTCGCGGATCAGCGTTCTTTAGCTGTTTTGAATTACGTTCTATTGGACATTTGAGTAGTTAAAAAGATAACTACTGTGAGATATTGTAATACTGCATGATAATTTGAGAAAATTTAAGCATTTTTGTTATGATAATAATAAATTGTTGTTCATTTTTCTTCGGACTTGTGCATTCATTTCATAACGAACCCGTACGCACGCAACAATTTTTGGTGTCAGAAGTGGGATTTGAATGCCAATAACAAGAGCGATGGAAGAACAGTTAAAACAATTCATGGCAGCCTTTGCTACATTTAAAGAAGAGATGAAAGACTCTGTTAAAGCAGAAATTAGATCCGTTAAAGAGGAAATGAAGTTGGGCCAGGAATCCGTTAAAGGAGAAATGAAATTGGGCCAGGAATCTATTAAGGAGGAAATGAGAGTAGTTCAAGATGAATTGAAGAGAGAAATTACTTGCATAATAGAAAACAAGTTCCAAGCTATGGAAGGAAGAATGGATACAGTTGAAGATAAAGTTGGAGAAATTCAAGAAAGAGTTTCTGTGGTAGAGCAACAAATTGAAAAAAGAGTTTCTGCCGTCCAACAACAAATTGAGGAAAGGGTTTCTGCTGCTGTTGCAAAAGAAGTTGACACTTTAAAGAAAAGCATAGCGACAGAAGGAAGCAATTCTGAGGGTTTTAAATTCTCACCGATGCTTGCTCGTCCATCTCTGAAGTTATCCACATATGATGCGATGACATCCTGGAAAGTGTATAAAACACAATTTTCTATGGTTTTGGATGCGAATGGATGGGATTCCCAAACTAAGGCCTGTCATCTCGCCGCTTCTCTGAGAGCAGACGCAGCGGATATCCTGCAGACGCTTCAGACAACCAAAGACTTGACTTCGAAGCTCTATCCGGCGCATTGGAGCTGCGCTTTGGCGAGAAGTGTTTAAAAGACTACAGCAGGCTTCATTTAAAATCCCGTCAACAGAAGCCCACCAAATAACTCCAGGAACTCGCCACGGATGTTGAAAGGCTGTCCCACCTCGCCTTTACGGAGTGCCCGAGAGAAACGAGGGAAATTCTGTCGCTGCTATGTTTCATCGATGGCATCCGGGACTCTGATATACAGAAAGAACTGCAAATGGCGGATGTTAAAGATTTGAAAGTGCTTTAGTGTACGCCATGAAATTCGAGGCAGCCCAGCAAGCCACTCGTCGAGACCGCCACCCAGTCAGAGCTGCTCAAGTGCAGGAGCCAGGGGATCAAGTCACCGCTCGTCTAGACGATTTAACTAGACAACTGAACTCTTTGAGACGAAATATTGGTGAGAAGAAACCGACCGTTAAGTGCTGGAACTGCGGTGCTGAAGGACACATACGACGAAACTGCAGAATACCCCAGGGTACGGATGTTAAGACCGCTCCTAACAAACAGCAGGGAACCTAATTAGTGGCCATCTCGCAGGGCGGAGGTTGCCAGATAATGAAAAGCCCCAGTTTAAATCGTTTCAGATTTCTGCAGTTGAGAGGCGGCAGTAATGGACTTTTCATAATAGGAAATATTAATGGAGTTCTCTGCAATATGATGATAGATACAGGAGCCAACGTTAACATCATCCGAAAAGATTTGTCTCAAGAACTGGGAAACAAACTTATCTGGACGCCGCCATGCGTTACCCTCCAAACTGTGTCCGGTGAGAAGATCGACATCGAAGGAAAAGTAAATGTCAACATCACGTTTGGAAGTGCCGCTTACCATCACACGGCATATGTAGCAGAGATCACTGATTCTTGCATACTCGCATTGGACTTTCTAAGGAAATAAAATTTTTCCTTGGACTTTAAAAACAACGAAATCCATTCTACATCTGAGGACATAGCGTTGTTTGTAATTAATGATGAAGAAGTTAAATCTGTCCATAAAATCATAGCACAAGACAATATCACAATACCGGCAAGAACAGAAATTTTACTTCCTGGATCCATAACCGAAAACAGAAATTTCCGCTACGGCATCATAGAATATCCAAATAACTGTAAACGTCCGAAAGGAGTACTAGTAGCCTCAACACTCAACGACCTATCCAGAACGGTTATCCCGGTGAGAGTCGCCAATGTAACTGAGAAGGTGAGAATTATTAAGAAAGGTGAAGTGGTTGCAGCATGTACTCCAGTAACCACCGTTGAAAGAAAGAGTAACATCCAAGAATCCGTGTCTTTAGAAAGCATTACATCAGAGTTACTTCAGAATGCGCAATTAAACGATGAAGAGAAGAATGCTGCCGATCGCGTCATTAAAGATCTTCAAGTTGTTTTCCCCCGCTCGTCTTCTGATGTGGGTCGAACCAGTTTGACACAACATAGAATTGATACCGGCGATCATCCTCCGATCAAGCTACATCCAAGACGTCTACCGATTGCTAAACAGGAAGAGGTACGAACACTTTTAAAGGATATGGAAGAAGGCAATGTCATCGATTCTTCAGCAAGTCCATGGGCATCTCCCATCGTTCTTGTCAGAAAGAAAGACGGTTCAACAAGATTTTGCGTTGACTATCGCCGGTTGAATGAGGTTACGAAGAAAGACAGTTACCCTATTCCTAGAATTGACGACATTCTAGATACTCTTTCTGAAAGCAAGTGGTTCTCAACACTTGATTTAAAGAGTGGTTATTGGCAGGTAGAAATACACCCTGAAGACCAAGAAAAGACGGCATTTACTACGGGTCAAGGGCTTTGGCAATTCAAGGTGATGCTGTTTGAACTGTGTAATGCGCCGGAAACATTCGAACGCCTTATGGAGACTGTTTTGAAAGGGCTTTTCTACGAAGCCTGCCTGATATACCTGGACGACATTATCATCGTCGGAAAGAGTTTTGAAGAACATTTATAAAATCTTAGGAAGGTGCTTCAGAAACTGAAAGAAGCCAATTTGAAGCTGAGTCCCGCTAAATGCAAATTGTTCCGAAAGGAAGTGACTTACCTGGGATACGTCATCTCTGCAGAAGGTGTGCGCACGGATCCTGAAAAGGCATCAGCGGTTAAATCCTGGAAACGTCCCGAAAATGTCCATCAGATGAGAAGCTTCCTAGGGCTTTGCACCTACTACAGGAGATTCGTGAAGGACTTTTCTTCCATCGCAAGAACCCTTCACAAGCTGACAGAGAGCAAGCAAAGATTCTTGTGGACAAAGAAATGCGAGGATACATTTAACAACTTAAAGGACGTTTTAACATCTGCTCCAATCCTGACGTATCCTCAGCTCAACAGACCATTTATTCTCCGCACTGACGCGAGAAATGAAAGCGTCGGTGCTGTTTTGTCCCAAGAAATAGACGGCCAAGAACGTGTAGTAGCTTACTGGAGTAAGTGCCTGTGTAAACCGGAGAGGAATTACTTAGTTACTAGGAAAGAGTTGCTCGCCATAGTCAAAGCTGTAGAACATTTCCATCATTATCTATACGGGAGAAAATTCCTCCTCCGCACGGACCATGCCTCATTGGCCTGGCTTTTAAATTTCAAGAATCCTGAGGGTCAAATAGCCAGGTGGATACAGAGACTCCAAGAATATGACATCACTATCCGTCTTCGTAAGGGATCATCACACGGGAACGCCGACGCCCTGTCTAGACGACCTTGCCCGGAAAGCTGCCGATATTGTTCCAGGGTGGAAGCGAAATACGAGCTGCTAACTCCGGTCGCAAGACAAATTACAACATCAATATCGGCTGACCCGTGGAGTGATGATGAAGTCAGGAAGGACCAGCTGGAAGACCGTGACATTAAACCCATAATTGATTTAATGGAGTCATCAAACAGAAAACCTACTTGGCAGGACATTTTTATCTGTAGTCCTACAACCAAACAATATTGGGCACTCCGGGAGTCACTTCACATTCGAAACGGCGTCTTATACCGGAAATTCGAATCGGATGATGGGAAGACGTTCCGATGGCAACTTATACTTCCAAGATCCCGGATTCCTGATGTCCTTAAAGAATTACATAACAGCCCTACAGGAGGTCACATTGGAATTATGAAGACCTTACAGAGAGTTCGTGAGCGCTTTTACTGGAATAATGCAAAGGATGACGTGCAAAAGTGGTGCCGATCTTGCGATGCCTGTGCAGGTCGGAAAGGACCGAGGAAACGCAGCCGAGGCAAGCTGCAACGTTACAACGTAGGGCCGCCTTTTGAACGTATCGTTTTTGACATCCTGGGACCTCTGCCAAGAAATGCTGATGGCAACAAATACATACTCGTTGTCATTGATTACTTCACCAAGTGACCTGAAGCTTATCCTATTCCTGATCAAGAGGCTGTCACAGTAGCTGAGGTAATGATACAGCACTGGATTTCCAGGTTCGGAGTGCCTCTTCAGTTACATTCCGATCAAGGAAGGAATTTTACTTCGGCAGTAATCAAAGAACTATGTAAAATACTCGGCATTGACAAAACCCAAACGACACCATTATATCCCTAGTCGGACGGCATGGTAGAGATGTTCAATTGAACCATCTTTAATAGCCTCTCATTAGTGGTTTACAGAAACCAAAAGGATTGGGACAAGAAATTACCACTGTTTTTACTGGCTTATCGCAGTGCTGTCCACGAGACTACCGGCTATTCTCCATCACAGATGCTCTTCAGTCGTGACCTTCGTCTGCTTTGTGATCTCTTGTTTGTTCGCCCTCCGGATGCTCCTTTATCGTCTGAGGAATATATTCAAGATCTCCAGGCCCGGTTTGAAGTGATGCACAACTTTGCACGAGAGCGAGTCAACTTGGCGACGGAGAAGATGAAGACCCGCTACGACACAAGAGCTACTGAACATCAATTCCACGAAGGAGACAAGGTGTGGTTGTGGAATCCGATTCGACGGAAAGGACTTTGTCCGAAATTACAGTCACCTTGGGATGGCCCGTACACAGTCCTAAACAGGCTGAATGACGTCGTGGTTCGGATTCGTAAGTCTTCGAACTATAAACCTAAAGTCGCTCATTACGACAGGTTAGCTCATTACTATGGCCATAGTACGTAATGTAAATAATTGTAAATAGTATAAGACCATGGTCCTTTTTGTTTTTAAATGTGTATTTGATTTGATTTGTATTTAGTATTTGTTTTGTATCTAGTATTTGATTTGTTTATGTTAGTTGATTTGTTATGCATTTATTGTTCGTGTTGTTTGATATTGTAATATGTTTGATATTGTAATATGTTTGATATTGTTCATGTTGTTTGATATTGTAATGTTTATGCCTCAGTTGCATTTATGCCACAGTTGTAAGTTTAGCTTCCTGTCCAGGGATTGTACTGCCCGGGACGTGCAGTCCTTGGGAAGGGGCAGTGTTACGAATTTGGTATTTAAAAAGCTAATGTTAGTTTAATTATAAATTAAATGGTTTTATTTCTCGCGCAGTGCAGTGCGTGACGAATATTAAAAGAAAGCTAAGCCGGAAAATTGAAAATATAAGAGCGCGTGCATTAAATAAATAAATATCTCTTTTTGATTTCGAGAAAGTACTGGAAAATTCTAGCGCGTGATTTTAAAATGTCATGAAAGGAGGAAAACATCTCAGTTGGTAGTAGTTGCTTAGTTTGTTGTTGTTTAGAAAACTGCTCTGCTCTTGTTGATTGTAGCGAATTCACGGATTAGCGTTCTTTAGCTGTTTTGAATTACGTTTTATTGGACATTTGAGCAGTTAAAAGATAACTACTGTGAGATATTGTAATACTGCATGATAATTTGAGAAAATTTAAGCATTTTTGTTGTGATAATAATAAATTTTTGTTCATTTTTCATCGGACTTGTGCATTCATTTCAGAATGAACCAGTACGCACGCAACAATATTGTTGAAAATTTTGCGTCTGTTCGTCATGATAAAATAGGAGGCTGCTGCCACATTCGCTACTGTATGTGATGTTGCTGGTCATCTCGCCAGACAGGTTTGGCTGCGCTCTCCATTCCACTGCTGAACTTGGTATCCGACCAACGGCATGCGATATGCCTTAAGGGTGATTTGGTTCCGCACACTACACTAAGCGATGATGGATCTCAGTACCCTATGTCCCTTCCTTCCATAGGAACCACTCTGTCCAAAGCTGACAGTGATAACCCTCTTCCACCATTGCTGTCCAAGCTCTCAATGACGATGGCGAAAGGGACGGGGGCTGACTTATAGCGTTCGCTTGCAGGAAGCTCCATCTATGCATTCTGAGTAACTCACGTGCCCATGTGATTATTTCTCTTGTTTTTCCTTCGCAAAGTGTGATAGTTTCGTTGTGAGGGCCGTTGTGTCCATCATTTCTGTAGGATACAAGTATACTACACCTATTTGCTTTCCAGCCGCTTGCCATGTATAATGCCGCTTTTTCACCACCTCAGGACTTTACTTCAGTTACTTCAGTTCATAGCCTTCCTTACGAACCATATTGCTATCGTCAAGCTCCTGAGGCATAGGTGACTCAGGTAGAGTGCGAATGATGTCGGGTATGTTATTCCACTGACTTCAATACTATCTGCATTTATTCCACTGACTTCAGTACTAACTGCATTGTTTCTACCGGCTCCTAATTACTGACGGGTTCACGAAATACTGTTTCTTATGATATGAACTCTCTTCAAAATACTATACACTTCCCCCCTCTACTTATTCATTCTTTTCATATCATCATCTGATCGAAAATCGTAGAACTAAGTGTATTGGATTAGGTCTACTGCCTCGGTACCCACAAATCAATACATATCCAATCGAAAAATATCGTACTGAATACCAAATTCTGTTACTGAATATTAAATCAACGCATTTCAGAATTAAAGAACTGTTTAGCTATGGGTAAATTTATATGCAGTTAATGTAAAGGAGAAGGAAAATATTATTATATAAAACAATTTAGTCTTTTTAAAATAGCTGAATTATTCTGATTGTTTAGCTATATTTATTTTTAAGTATGCATTAATTGCTTGCCTTTGAGTTTTTGCAGGTTTGCTTTACCTCCATGCTAAATATCATCGTTCTGATTTGTATAATCATATATATATATATATATATATATATATATATATATATATTACACCTGTATTTGTTGCTATGATAAACTTATGTTTAGTCCGCAGTTTCTTCTCAGTAATGTAATGGAAGATTGCAGTCCGTTCTAAGCAAATTATCGCTATAGTTAGATAAAGCGAGAAACGTAAGAAGAATGTAAAATCTCTTTTTTATTAAGAACTCATTTGAAGAAAAATCACTTCGTTTGCTTACGAAACAATGGCGTAATACAAAATAAAGAAATTTCAAGTTAAAACTAAAATAAACTTTAAGTTATTCTGAAGGCTATCAGATATGGCTATGGTATTGCTATGACTAGCACTCAAGTTGGTTGAAACCTATATATGTGCGACAAGCATTAATGGCAAGAATACAGCAACTCTGAAGAAGACAGCTAACGTAAAATGTAAAGTAGTAACATGGCCTTCAGCGGGCAGAACAGGCTCTCACTAAACAGTCTGAAACGTTCCTATAAATACACTTTCTTCGCTACCCCACTAAGTGCTCGTCAGCTAAAATTTACATTCTGTCAGATAAACGGAAATAGAGAACACCTAGGAAAGATGCGTAACATAAAAGAAGTGGTTAATTAAAGTAAATAAAATGTTTACAGTTTTCAGTTAACCTATGGAATCCTATTTCGATAAAATTATTAGATGTAAACAGATTAATATCCGTCGTATTGAAACGCGTATCTACATTTGTATGGTCAATTGATTCCTTTGCTTTCATAGAAAACATGCACACTTGATTTATGATTGTTAGTTTTTCTCGAGAATCAGATAATTTAAATTTCGAAACAGTCATTTCGATCCATGCTACCTCACATATTATAACACAATACAGGAAAATAAAGTTTCTTTCAACTGCGATTATATCTTTCCAATTGATAAACGAGGCGTATTCGGAAATTAAGTACCGTTTTGAAAAAAAAAAAATTGTAAAACATTTTTTTCGAATCCAATTTTATTTTTACATGAAAATACATGTCTTAAACTATTTTTCAACATAGTTTCCGCCAATGATCAAACACTTGTCATAGCAGGTGACATGTTTTTGTATACCATCGTCAAAAAAACTTCCCGCCAGTTTCGATAACCACGACTCCACAGCATTTTTCGTGTCATCGTCAGATCCAAAGCGCTTGCCACCAAGCTCGCGCTTCATGTGCAGGAACAAGTGATAGTCGGACGGCGCCAAGTCCTGGCTGTACGGCGGGTGATCGAACTGCTCCCAATGAAACTGTCGAATTAACGTTTGAGTGACACCAGCAGTATGGGGCCGAGCATTGTCATGGAACAACACAATTCCTTTACTGAGCATTCCTCTTCGTTTGTTTTGAATGGCACGCCTTAGTTTTGTTAAAGTCTCACAATATCGTGCCGCATTAACGGTTTCACCTCTGGGAAGAAATTCAGTAAGCAAAACGTCTTTCCTATCCCAGAAGACAGTGCACATGATTTTTTGTGATGATATTGTCACTTTGAACTTTTGTTTTTTCGGAGAATGAGTATCTCTCCACTCCATCGATTGTTGTTTCGATTCTGGTGTGACATGACACACCCAAGTTTCATCACCTGTCACAAATTGGTTTAAAAAGTTTTCTCCCTCATCACTGTACCGCGTGAGAAATGTCAGGGCACTACCAAGTCGCTTTGTTTTGTGAACATCCGTGAGTATTTTTGGAACCCATCGGGAACACAGTTTGCGATAATTCAAGCGGTCAGACACAATTTCGAACAAAACAGTAAGTGAAATTTGTGGAAATGCCTCTGAAAGAGTTGTCATTGTGAAGCGTCTGTTCTCATGAATTGCTTCATCAACTTTCCTTACCAAATCATCGGTGACAACAGAAAGCCGACCACTCCGAGCCTCGGCGTGGACATTTGTTCGACCTGCATTAAACATTCTTACCCACTTTCTCAAAATTCCATCACTTATCGCGTATTCACCGTAAACTCCTGTCACTTAACGATAAATTTCGATCGGTTTAACATTCCTCGCGTTCAAAAATTTAATCGCGGCACGAATCTCTTAGTCAGCGGGATAACTAATTGTCTTAAACATTTTGAATGTGCACAGCAAACTGAAAACACAACATAGAGCAACCAAAATGGCGACAATTGTAAATTTCATTAATATAAGTCAGTGAATATTCGTAAATTTTATTAATATAAGTCAGGGAACAAGAAAGACTAGTGCGCATGTGCGGGACGCCTACCACAGCGCTGCGACGGCGCTAGAATGCAACGGTACTTAGTTTCCGAATAAGCTACGTATATCCAGCTTGATTTATTTCACACTATCACGCTACGCTATAACATATGATTGTGGCTGCGAATGCTCATAAACAAACAAAGGTATGGCGTATGTTCATGTTTCTTTATTTCATGCTCTAAAACAACTACCCAAAACTGTGAAAATGATAGAAACTGTTTATCAGCCAATGCCCCCCCAGTGAAACCAGTTATTACACTTTCATTTAATGTTTAAAAAGACATTATCTTTCCTTCTATTGCACAATTGTATCGTTGCTTTGCTACATATCTTCACCTCACACAAATATTTATATAAAATAGCCACAAGATAATTTAGTTGAATTCAGAAAAATTAAAATCTACAACCCGGCCAGGCCGTATGCATAAATAGAAGAACATTTATAACAGAACGCTTAAATATTATCGTGTACGTAAATCTTAAAATGTGACCAAACAACGAAGAAAGTTTAATTAGTAGAAGAGAACGATGGCGAGTTAGTAACTCCACTATCAAGCAACAGATACTAATATAGTAGTACCATATGGTTCCTGCCGCGCTTGAACTAGCCTTCGAATAAACGGAAGTTCATTGTTCTGTTAAAACTGATTATACACCCTTGTGACCGAGACTGCCTAAGTACAGATCCTGCCAGAAACTTCAACGGTTTTCTCACGACAAACCCCGGTGGGGGTGTCAGCATGACAGTTTTACGACTGTAATTTGCAGAGAGTATGCTTAATTTTTAATTCTCGACAACAGAACTCTAGGACGTTACTCGCAGGTAATGGACATTCTTAGACTTTTATTAGACTTCTACAATTGTCTAAATACGTGTAAGATTATGGATTTCACTTAATAATTGAACTTAATTTCTGTGATTTAAAAGTAAGGGAAAATTTGTTCAAATTTAAAGTTCACACTTTCGAGTAGAAAAATTTGGATATACATTATCTTCATACATTTCATTAAGATAAATTTTAATTATATTTAAATATAAGATCTATGACAACATGTATAATAGAAATTTAAAAAATAATGAGAAATATATCCTAAATTTGTGAATTTATTTCTAAGCCAAATTTTCCTAAAATTTGCGAAATACGCCGAGGAAGCAATTTCTCAATAAAATTCCTTCAACGTGTGTTTTCGAGATTCATCGTTGGTAAAACTGTTGTCTTATTTATTACATTACCCTCTAGGTCTACATATTTTAAAAGATTATTTTAGAGTGAGAAAGAGCCAGAACTGTAGATAAAGCACCGTAGCTAAATGCTACTTCCTCGTTCAAAACAAAATTAATAATGAACCTAATAAACAATTATGTCAAATTATCCTTAATTTCGCACCAGATTATCTCAGTTGATTCAATTGACCAGTAATTTCACTTGATAATTGAGCTTAATTTTTGTGATCCAAAATTAAGGGAAGGTTGATCAAATTTAAGGTTCAATCTTTATAATAGAAAAAATTTGATATACATTATCTTCGTAAATTTTATTAACATAATTTTTAAATATACTTAAATATAAAATCTAAGACAGCATGTATAATGGAAATTAAAAAATAATGATAAATATATCGAAAATTCGTGAATTTATTTTGATTTCTTTCAATTTTAATTTCGTTTTTTAACCTCTCTTTTAGAAACTTTTTACAACTGAGATGAAGTAAAAGGAAATGGATGAAACAATGACTAAAATAAATGCTTGAATTCCTGCTGCAAAAAAGTTCCTATTTTAATAATCATCTTAAGATAGTTCACTGTAACCGGAACAATATTTCGGTAATGAAATATACTCGTATATGTTCGCAGTAAATACCATGTCACAGAAATATTCTCGCTAGACTTTTTTTTCATGTTCTGCAAAATTTTAAAGGCTGCTTATCTCAGCATACAGACACTTTGCTACTTATTCGCATCGGGACATATTATCAAACCTATATCATTTAGCGGTCTTATCACTGAAAACATTATAGAAAGAGCACCAGAAAGGGCGAATCACACTTGAGATAAAAGAGCTCCAGGTTTGCTGAAGGATATCTCAGGGGATGGATCCAAAAGCCACCCAGTCCTTCTTCTCTTACTATCCTCTTCAGAAGTCTCCTCTATAGCAGTTCCTGCTCACGAGTGGTCGAGAGTTAAAATTGCTGGAAACTGCTAGTTTCCAGCTATATTCGATTCCAGACAAAAGGGTTGGCTGCATGGACGATTTCTACATTTGCAAAGTTTATATGAAGCAGTTTCCCTTACAAAGTCCTCTACGATGGCATTTTTTTCCTTAGTAAACTTAGTGCTTTGATATAGACAATTAAACGAAACCAAACTAAAGGATAGAAGTTCAAGTGCCTCTACGGCACACATAAACTATACACGTAACGAGGATCCATGCCTTCTTCAAGATTCGATTTCGAATCCAAGGCTTTGACAACCAGCTTCCCTATATTCATACCAATATTGGCTCAACAGAAATATTTTAAAGGACTTTTGAGGTCAGTAGGTAAAATAAATTTATAGATTATCCCTGGAGTCACATTGTAATCATAATGGGATAATGATATATTTTCATTATAATCCTGACCAACATTTGAAATTATCCGTAAGAGTTTTGGACTGATTTCGGTCTATAAGATTCATGGTTTAATTCATACTTTACTTGATAATAAACTTAGTAATCATACTTAGAACATGTTTCTAAATATATCGGAAGACGGGACAGCTAATGTCAGATTGTACAAGTACAGCTGCTGAATTTTTTAAACTCAGGTAATTGATCAGGGTAATAATTTGCAAAGATTTGTTGAGATCTTGTATTCAGCAAGTCGTGAATATTCTAAACTGATTTCCTAATACTACAACAACAAATTATAGAAACGTAGCAATTTAAAAACTCATTACAAAGAGTTTTCAATTAAAAGTTTTTATTAAAAGTTAACTGATATATTAATATTTTAATAAAATTACATATTTAAATGTATATGAAATGAAATATGTAAAAAGAAACAAGAAAATAAATTTGGCATAAAAAATTCTTTGATTGTTTTACAATAATTGTTAGTCAAAAATAGAGTGTTGGAAACTAAATTGCAACATGTTGTAGCGCAGAAAGTCTTGAGTTCTAAAAATATGTAAATGTTTCAAAATAAAATAAACTCTATTTTAAATATTAGCTAAGCGACTGAGAACTCTCTAAGAACCATTTAATATATCTGAAGTGCCTAATTTATGCAAGGTCAAATTGTAAAGCATATTTCCCCATTATTACAATGGCTGGCTTGTTTACTCGTACGCTGGTATGAAACATTTTCCTGGCATATTTTAAGGGTTGTACATGCAGCAATTAGAACTTGGCATCCAAAACTTATTCTCAGCATTCTTTTCGCTGCTGGCAACAGCAAACAAAGTAATAAAAGAATAAAACTGGGTGCAGGCTTTTTTGAAGATTTCGCTTAAACTGCCAAGAAACAAAACTTAAAAGGGTAGGTAAAAGGAATAATGGTTTTGATATTTCCATGAAAATTGAAGCAATATTCACTTACACACTCCAACAGTTCTAGTCTTTCACATTTGTTTTTTACACTTTTATTACAGCTTGTATAATGATGAGTGAAATCTCAATATTTAAGAGAAAATAAAAATCTTGAAACCAAATGCAGATCAATATTTTCGCCGTTTTCAATTTCCGTACCTAGTTGAGTCACGTACATTATGTCAGATACATAGAGATTAGTATAAAAACATTAATATTGAGACATTCTCGTTCATTGGTGATACTGCGATACTGCTGTGCTGTGTGGGTGTCTACTGCCTCACAATTACTTCCCAGACATTCAAAGTAGAGAGATGCGATGAAAAAAACCTGTTTATTCTTCTGAATGGAAAACGTGATGATATTGCGTTCATTGGTATAGATCAATATCAGCATTTATCTTTTATAAATGTTTAAGAAGGTCTGTGATTACTGTTTACGTACTTTTAAACACATGAATGCAGCTTATACGGGTTGGACTCTCAAATAATTCAGAAATTTAGTTCTTCAACTTTCAAAAAATTTCAAATTCCTTCAATTAGGATAGGCTTTCTTCAATTTTAATATATTAAGAAATTGAAATAAATATATTAAGAAAACAATTGATAGCCAGTTTGTTGCTTACCAGTTTTTTCGTGTTATCATGTGCTACATTAAATTTAAACTTAAAAACCGACGTTGTTCTTTCTCATTGTTAAGTTTCTTGTTTAAATGAAACTGCTTTGCTTGTTTTATGCAGAGCGGTAGCTTTGAGTTTAATTGTAGTTCTTTTATTTTTCCTGTTTGTTTTGTGCTTGAATGGTTTTCGTTCAGTTTTATGTTCACGACAAGAGCTTCCAGGAAAGAGTGGAAAGGTTTCCGGAGTTTAAGACATTTGATTTAAAGCGTGCGCGGCAATGATTTACACTTCTAAAAACGTTGTCTACAGCTGCATTCTCAGGCATATGTGTAAATACACATTCTTCAAGTGAAATAAAATTAACAGTTTGAAGACCTTAGAATTTTCGAAAAAGTAATTCATTTAGGTTTTAAAAACCGAAATTATGTTTCATTGCGGAGCGATTTTCAAAACCCCGACAGGAAGTGTTTGTCATTTAAAGTTTTAAATAACAGTAAAGGCTTTCTACTAAATTTTCAAATGTTAAAATGCATTGTAAGTCTAACGTGTTTACTACTAATATGGATTTGATAGCAAATTGTTTACATTTTTTAACTTAACGAAAATAAGCCGCATGTCTTTTTGTGATTCGACAGATATCAAACTACCTGTTTTCGCAATTACACACCTGGGCTACTACCCCCTATAAGCAGAAAAGATTTAACATTTAATTTACCACGAGTTACATTAGTACACGAAGCTGTATGTTTATTCTATCAAATAATCAAAGAAACAAAAACTTCTGATATTCAGGCATTCAACAAATATAGCATAGAATATCTTTACTTTCTGCTGCTTTAATGCAAAGTAATCCAGCCTTTTAGCTACCCTGGTCCACACACAAAGAAGATGAGATATTTTGAGACACACAAATCATCTATTATCAGTGGCAACTCGTGATCTCCAAGTAAGCAAATCACATAATTGCATAGATTTCATTGAAACGTTTTGGATTTCTCAGGTTTGACTCTTGTAAGAAATTGTTTAATTTGACCTGTAACAGAGAATTTTACGGGTTTGACTGCGTTTTTTGAACTTTGCTCAGTGTGTACCACATTTATATGTGCATATATAACAAGCGCTGATATAACACATATACATGAAACATGTAAGTGAATCAGTGATTTATTTGATTTATTTAGCGAGCCGTCACTGCCTAACGGTAGCTGATGACCAAAAAAATTAAAATATATTTAAACAACATAATAACTTTATTAATTTACGATTGATTATATGTAATGACAGCAAATTATAAATATTTTGATATTTGCTTTTAAACTTCATACATAAAATTTCATTGTAAATTCCAATTGTAATTATAACGAATCATTAAATTAATATAGTATTCAACCAGTTCCAGTGTTAAGCCACGAGTAGTTCGCAAATTTGCTCCGGCTGTCGTCACACAATGTGCTACTACGAGCGATGCATTGAGTTGAGTGCTCAAGGTGTGTCAGGAAGATATGCTACGAAGTGGAAAAGGTACTGTTCAACTTCACATTTGAGAAATTAATGTATTGATGTCTGTTTCGATCGAAGTATTTGCAACTCTGAGGAAGTTCTCAAAGATGTTCATCCAATTATCTGGTTTTAATTTTACTCTTACATGAAATATTTGCTCAGAAACATACTTAATGCCAATTGTTGATCACAGTGAATACGCATGACTATGCAGTGAGGCATATTTATATCTCGGTGGGCATGATTTATAGCATTCCAGCAAAAAGAAGTCATGAATTTTCCTTGAGCTAAATGTCCGATAGCGGTTCTGAGTATTCTATTTGTAAATTTGTTCCCAGTACCTATATCGACTGTAAATAAGATGAGCAATTGAAAAATTTTGATTTGGTCTTCGAAAATTTTAAAATTGACTTTTATATTTTTATGTAAAATAATAAGGTAATACCACATATACTTTCTTATTTTTAGAGTTATGTTTGTCCAATGTATTGAAATATACTAAATAATTGAATGGATTTATTTGAATTTGCTTTATCTGGCCATTAATAGCGAATTTAATTACAGTCCGTTTCGGAGGGTCAAAGAGCCCTTTCGGTCATTCTAAAGGCCAACGTCGAATTACGATCGCAATGAAAAATTCTGTCATAGGAGATGGATCAAGATATTCCTCTACCGCTTCGTTCTCTCTACTTTGGTCTTATTGATACTTGCTTCGGTCCAAGCAGTAGATGTTTTTTGCTTCGATTCTTTGTCATCAAATTTTCCTTGAGCAATTTCTTTGTGAGATAGCAATTCTGTGAACAGTATTTGAAAATTCGTCAGCAGTACTTATATCGGCCCACCAACGGCCGAGCAGTAAAAGCCGATGATAACTGGTAGTTTGGTTTGACACGAGAAAGGGAAAATAAAAGAATTTTAAAGTCAAAATTGCATTTACACAAGTTTCAACTTTGATTCGCGTTCCTTTAAGCCTCGGGCGTCCCCCTATGACGGTCGGTTACTATTAAGCTTGTTATTGTAAACTGGCTATTCAAATTACAGTCGGTATGCGCAAAGGGGGCCTGAATCTTCATCCTGAAAAATAAACAAAATTATTGTTACACATCACATAAAAATATCAGTTAAAATGATAATTCAATTCTGAGTCACAAGCATGAGAATATTTGAGAAGGTTATATGGCATACGCAAATAACCAGAATGAAAGGTACTCGAAACGCATGTCTGTGCACTGTCTGCAAACGTTCAGACTGGATCTTGGTCGTTTGTGGTAGGCATTGACTTCGAAGTACAAAAGTGTTTTGAAAAACTTAAATGTTTGCGCTTTGGTACTTTTAAATTTAACGTCATTTGTTTTGTAAAAATTACGAAGCCTAGCTCTTCATATGTTTCTCCGATATTCATAATTTTATGAGGAAAAATTTTGCACTCGTTATGAAATAATTTTGAACATAAGTATCTCCGTCTGATTTCGATGGACATCAGTCAATTGTTTTGTGATTTATTTCTTATGACCAAACCGAAAGTTTCCGAAACAGAAGTCTAGGTATTGGAGGAAAGAATAATTAGTCAGATTTCGTACTTTGTGCAATATTAACCGTTTAATATTCGAAAAGACAAAACTTTGCATCATTTAAAACAGTTTATTAATTGAAATATATCCACGGTTGCACAAATAAAGAGCGAGTGAATATTTTGTGGACAGAGAGCGTACTATTTGACGAAATGCATATTCAGTAGAAAAGTGCTCAAAATGGCGTGAATGGATACGATGGATTCTGTGGGATTAAAATCTTATTTCTGGTTAAATTTCAAATTAGTAAATTATTTATTATGATTTAAAATGTAGAAAACTGATACTTTTATTTTCAGCTTTTTTGAAATTAACTCATTATGCAGCGTGACAAAAAAAAAAAAAAAAAAAAAAAAAAAAAAAAAAAAAAAAAAGACTTCTCTCAAAATTTAATGCTTAACGTTCTATTTTGGAAATGAAAATACCAATTAAGAATAGACAGAACTCTTCCTTGACTTTGTAAATTATTCTAGAAATCCTTGAATTCCTTTAGCTGGTAAAAATCTGAAATCTCTTACTAAATTTGGCATGGAATATGCGAGTAAATTTCAAACGTAAAAATGTGCGCCATTTGTTTTTACATAAAAATTTCTCATATAAATAATTCTTGGATTAGACTTTTATTGAAAAGTATCTTGACCCAAAACGTTTAAACTGTTTTCTTAAAATATTCGTTTGCTATTGAAAATTTTATAAATATAACTAGGCTGAGTTTTGAATAAATGAAATTACATCGCATAAGCACATTTTTGGAACATTTTGTATAAGAAAACGTGATGGCATATAAATCAAGTTCTTATATCGCTTAATTACAATGCATCAGGTCTTTAGTAAATAAAGAAAGCAATAAAATACACATGGTGGTTTGGCAATACCAAAAACATCATATCCCGCAACAGCTCTTCTTGATTATTTCATACCTTAGGAAACACGAGCAAATATGTCAATTGCGGAAACATTGCAGGTTGGCAAGCGATAAGGTAGTGCGCAGGAGGGAATCGGGGAAAATATTTCTGCAAGGTAGGAGGTGATTTGTATTCATTCTGGATGTGGAAGAGAATGTTATTCTAGGATTTCGAGAAATAAGGAACATAATTTGGATAAGAGTGCACTTTCGACCAAAGTGAATTTGCGGAATTAGGAGTCATATGTTTCTTCTTTCTGTAGTCATTTGAAGCCGTGGTTCTGATGTGAACATCAAAGACTTAACGATATCACATTTGATTTTAGTGATTTAGTGCAGTTCATCCAGTGCTTTCTTCAGCAGTAGTTATGGCTTTCGCCGAACGAAACAAACACAATGCAAGTTTCAAATGCCAAGTCATTCAGTTTGCGAAAGAAAATGGAAATCATGCAGTTTGGTTTTCGTGAATGCTTCGTACACGAGTGGAAGAAGCATGAAATTTTACAATGATTATTGCGCCAAAGAATAAATGTGCATTGCATAAAGAAGTAATGAAATAGCTTACCGTCGGCGAAAGTGTTGGAAACTGCATTGTAGAAAATCCCCATCATCACTAGAATGGATTAATTGTGACAAGAAACAGCGTACGTTTCTTTGCCTTAAAAATAGAAAAAATGAGTGCAAATGGAAGTGAAAACTCTAAAGCAAACTGAGTTTGTGTATTCGATTTACTTCACGGAATAATTCAGTTCTCCGAGAAAAAGGGAGAAATTTTTTCAAAGGCTTCGAAAATATAGAGATAAAATTTTGATGAGTTTTTAAAAATATGTAAAAATTTATTTACTATCACGTGTTGCAAATATGGATGTCATTCCTGTAGTTTTGATATAGTATGAGAGAAAGAAACAATTATATGAAAAAAAATAACGGTTAACATAAAATCAATAGGCCAACGAGAAATCTCACCTCATCGTACTGATCTCCTGCTTAGCCGTCCGTACGAAATTAAAAGCTCATCGATATCTTTAAAAGAAAGACTTTGCTGAAGTGCAGTTTCCCGAAAGTGTTTTCATCCGTATTCACGAGAAATGATCGGCGGGGAAAAATGTTGTGAAACTGTGGATAAGAAATATTTGGCAAAAGCTTTCTTTTGCCTCAGATAATCAAGAAAGTCTAATACTTTGGGACATGTTCAGCCTCCATCTAACAGATAACACAAATATGTTGTTGAAAGAGTGTTATACAGATATGACAGTTTATCCAGGCTGATTATTGCCATTAGTTCAGATATTAGACATATATGTCAATAAATCATCGATAGAATATTTTAAACGTTAGTGGAATACTCGAACAAAAGTGAAGGTGAAAAAAACAATTACAAATGGAGACCAAATACGTCATGCCAGTCCATAAATAGTGTGTCAGTAGATAATAAAATCCACGGAATAAAATTAAACCCGTTTAATTTATGTGGTATATCTGCCGGTCTAGATGCAAGGAAAGATGATTATTTATCTGTCGATCAGAGTAAAAGTAACGGCAAAAATTAAACAGAATTCGATGATGTGCTTGAAGTTATAGCTTGAGACGTATATGAGGAACTTGGATCTATCTATGCAAGTATGGATCAGAGGTGAAGTTGAAAATGAAACAGAATCCGATAACGAAAATTTTTAAGTAGATAAACTATGTTATTTCTCTTAAATAAAAAGCATTTAATTACACGCAGAAATGTAATTTTCGTATGCTCACTTTTTCCATATTTCTAAACATAACATTTTTATAGCTGGCGTACAGCGTGCACCTATAAATTTCCATCTTGCATTTTCTTTTAAAAGTGCGCCTTATATGCGTGAATATACTATAACAAACATAGCTGAAACTTAAGTGATAGAGATATTTACATGCTTGCTGAAACATTATATTCTGTTTTTTCCCTTCTATTAGTGTATAAATGTTTTCAAAATTTCGATGTTACGTTTTTCAATCTTTGTGTTGAGAAAAGGGATAAAGAATTCAAACTTTTATCTCGGAAAACAAAATTCCAAATCAGATTTCTAATGAAGAAGTTAAATTCTCTATAGCTTTACTTTCCGGACTAATTAAAATTAAGGAAAAGAAGAGAGGAAAAAAAGAACTGATTTGGGTAACCAGAATATTTAGACATTCAGTATCTATTGATGGGAATGTATATAACTCTAATGAATAGTACAGAAATAAGATAAAGTTACGTTTCAGTTTGTAGGCCTTACATTTCAAAATGGTTTTTATATAGCTTAAAGCGCATAGCAAAAGATTAGGCTGTCAACCGCTTTTTGAGTAATAACGTCAGAGAATAATTCTTACAGTTAAAAGGTTTTCAAATAATCCATTCCTTCAAAAGTAATCTATTGTGTTAAGATATTGTGTTTTCGAGGGTAGAAAATGAAACAGAACGGCGAGATCCTTCAGAGTATGATCCTGTAATGCTTTAACAAATCTTTCTCAGTCTTAAGTAATAGAGAAATGTGGTAGAACTTCATCTTACACTACAGTAATGCAGTCAGATTATTTATATTATGTACCGTGTGTCTCTATTCGATGTGTGGGAGAAAAACGTCTCCAACAGGTTTATATATACGATACCATTCAGATAAACGCAAAGAAAACCAACATTTCCATCTAATAATTTTTATTTTATATTAATTATACCATTTTCTAGTTAGATAACCAATTTGTGAGCAAGAATTTTTATCGTAACAGCGAATCGTATTGCTACCAAATTCCAAATATAAAAAACTAAAGCTCACGAATTACAAACTGAGAGTTTCTGTGAGATTTGTGAGGGGCGAAGGAATCTCTATTTTGAAAGAAATCGAAATTGATATAAATTCGATTTATAACATATTATTCAGTTTATTTATCTAATTATATTATGATTCTGATGAAATGTATACACACATTTTAAAAGTTATTTCTTTCGCTCATTTCAATTTGTAATCTTGAATTTTTACACTGAAAAAATCCTGAGTAGAGACGGAAACTGTGGTATGTCCAACTGAATTTAAACAAGGTGAAAGCAAATTAAAAGCTAATGTACATACTACAATAGCTTTTAATTTGTTTAGAATTACAATCTTAGTAATGCAAATCATGCTGATTAGCACATAATTAACAGCGGATAAACATTCCTTTTTGAACGTTTCTTTGAACCGTGATATAAAGTTCTATAAATATCTGCAGTTGGATAAGACAGCTCAGGGTCAAACAAATTTAAAAAAAAATGATTATTTAGAATATCACTAGTGGGTGTATGAATGAAATTTGTATAAATTAATTTCATGAGTTCAATTATGAAATATATGCTGTGCAATATTTATTTGCACAATTTAAAGCCAGTAGCACGACATAAATTTATTGTTGAAAAATACTGTCATGTGTAAAGCTATGTGTTAAAAAAGTCAATAAACTGTGACTTTCCTGGTAAAACCGGAAGACCTCGCAGCCATGAAAGGCACTGAAAACATAGATGTAAACTACGAAAGAGTGTACTTAGTTGCTGCTAAAATAATGCTGGTATCTTAAAGTTAGCATGTCTAATTACTAGATAATAATATATCAGTAGTTACACTTACCGAGCAAAATATTATCAAATGCTGTCCATATACTAAGAATACCATAAAGTTCTTGATAATAAAAATCTTTTTGATAATATTTTTGGTAAAATGAAGCAGGTATATGATTTATTTGTTCTACTTTTCTTTTCCGGGTCTTGCTTCATTTGGTCATTAAATCAATCGTTCTACAGTCCTTATCGAGTTCTGGCTCTTTTCGCAGTTCATCCGGTTTCCTTTTCGGGTTTGACAGTTCTTTTCCGGTTCCAGCTTGTTTTTCAGATTAGCATTCTTTTCCGTTTTTTGCTTCTTTTCCAGGTATTGCGTCTTTTCTGACTCGTCTATATTTTCCAGTTCTGGCATCTTTTCCGGCTCTTCCTTCTTTTCCAGTTTTTGCATTTTTTCCAGTTTCTTCTTCTTTTTCAGTTCTTCTTTGTTTGTTGTTTTTTGCATTTTTTCCAGTTTCTTCTTCTTTTTCAGTTCTTCTTTGTTTTTTAGTTTTTGCATTTTTTCCAGTTTCTTCTGCCTTTTCAGGTCTTCTTTGTTTAGTAGTTTTTGTATCTCTTTCAGTTGTTTCTCCATTTTCAGTTCTTCTTTCTTTTCTAGATTTTGTATCTCTTCCCGCTTTTTCTTCTTTTTCAGTTCTTCTTTCTTTTCTAGTTTTTGAATCCATTCCAGTGTTTGCTTCTTTTTCAGTTCTTGCTTCTTTTCAAGTTTCTGTTGCTTTTCCAGTTTTTGTTTGTTTTTCAGTTCTTCCTTCTTTTCCAGTTTTTGTTTGTTTTTCAGTTCTTCCTGCTTTTCCAGTTTTTGCTTCATTTTCTGCTCTTGTTTCATTTTCAGTTCTTGCTTCTTTTCCAGTTTTTGCTTCTTTTCCTGCTCTTGCTTCTTTTTCAGTTCTTGCTTCTTTTCCAATTCTTGTATCGTTTCTGGTTCTTGCTTCTTTTCTAGTTTTTGTATCTTTTCCAGGTTTTGCTTCTTTTTCAGTGCTTGCATCTTTTCTAGTTTTTGTGTCAATTCCAGTTTTTTCTTGTTTTCAGTTCTTGCTTCTTTTCCAGTTTCTCCTTCTTTTCCTGTTCTTCCTTTTTATTCAGTTCATGATTCTTTTCCAGTTCTTGCATCTTTTTCGGTTCTCGCTTCTTTTCTAGTTCTTTCTCGTTTTCCAGTTTTTGCTCCTTTTCATGATCATAAGGAGGGTTTTCCAATCTACAAAATAATCAGTATATCTTTATTTCAGTAGTAAAAAAGTGAAAGTAATGCAACGACGATCACGTTTAACATGTACAACATTTCCATATTTAGATACTATATAACACTTTTGGCTCAGTTTCATAGAGAAAAATCTCCCCGTAGATTTATTGCCTGACAGAATGTTTTTCTACAAAGGGCGAATTTGTTGTTTTCGTTGTTCTGATCTAAAACTAAGCAGAGAAGTTAAAGCATTTGGCGTGATTTGTATGCAATAAGCGACCTCCATGAATCTCACGTAGAGCGTAATAATTTGCAAAGTTTCAGTGCCTTACTTTTCCTTACTTAATTTTTACATAAGTTGAAATAATAATAATAGTAATAATAAACAGGTGGATTAAAACAAAGGGAAACAATGGCGAAAATTGCAATATAGGAGGAAAAATGAAACCGAAATGAAAAATGTAACAACTACAAACAAAATATGGAAAAAGCATTTTAGAAGATATACACGTAACGTTCTTTCTGAATCAGCAAAACCTGTATTTAAACGAGTATAAGTTTCAGAGCTTTGGATTCATTTATTTTTTGAATCAATTACTATTCCTTACGCATGCCAAATATTTTAAATTTCTTCAATTTTTGTATAATTTACTTACGTATTTTGTACTTTAACATTTTCTTATTATTACAGTAGAGGTAACCTTACACATGATTAAATTGTCTCCGAGTTTCCTCATTTAAGTCATCTTTCTCGCAGATCAATCTCTTTGCATCGCTGGCTGCACAGGTTTCACACTTTCTCTGGTTATTCCGAATTCGGAACATATTGCTGGTCTTTTTCGTCGTCCAGCAGAGCAGCACTAGGATTTTTGCCACCATTTGTTTTCAACTGAAACTTTTATTCTCATTCTTCAGTTGTATTCTTAAAGTTTTATTATTTATACAGGAAGAAATAAGTAAATAAATAAAAAAAAAGCAAAACAAATTAGGAGAAGAAATATCTGTTTTCTCCTATATTTATTGTTCCCTGTAATTTCTTTTGCCTGTTCCATTAAATTTATTGAAGGAAAATTTGCAAAGTCTTTCAAAATGTATTTCCTAAATCCTTATGCAAATTAAGCCTTTCTGAGCGTTTCGGCTATACTTTAATGGCTTTTACAATTTAATGTTTGAATATTGACAGCTGCCTATACTGAAATATTTTCTCCATTGACCTCGAAAAAAGAAGAATTAAAGTTCCAGGAGATTTTACAATGAAGGACACATATTTCTTATTTGAAGGACAAGATGATAAAAAAAAAATATTTTCGGAAGGGAATATGTAGCATTTTAAACACCGTGTTTGTAAATTTCATCATATAGTAGCAACACTTGAGTCATAAGTAATTATGCACATATATGAGAGAGACGACGACGACGAAAAATGAAATGGCAAAACATGGCCGAAAACACTTTCCTGGCCGGTACAAACAACCCAAAACACAAGAAAGAACGGACACCAGTTATGCTTATAACAAGAGAAATTAAAAAATAGGAACAAAATTAGACACTTATGTACCTCAAAGAAGGTTTTCGAAATTTCGACCGGCACCCTGATGCAGGTATCACATCTCTCGCACATCGAACATAAGATGTTCTGGAAAATACCGTGCATCCCCGGACTTTCCCAGCAGCTGCCACGATATGTGCAACAAGTTCCTGTGTGAATTCTAACAGGGTTTTCGTGCACTAATGTGTTGACGTACCTCGAGAGGAAGTGTAATGCAAGTGAGGTCTCTCGATCTTGCTGAACAATGCACTGGACTACAACTGCCAAACCCATGTTCAGGATACTTTCCGATGGAACTTTCGAATGCTTTCTTTGATGACGATTCCCTGTTTTTGTTCTTATTTCTTAGTTTCCCTGCGCTAAGAATAATAAACAAATACCCTTACACTGTTCGTACCCTATTTTTCTTGTGTTGTCAATCGTCACTATGGCGCCAGGAAAGCGTTTCCAACCATGCATTGCAATAAATTATTTTATATATATGAAATGTAATTTCTCATACATTATTTGTTTTGTGCAGCCGGGGCAACAGGAATGAGACAAATTTTGGAATATAAAGTGGTAGGTTTATTTTAGCATCCATCTCACAAGCGTTCTCCTCGTACCTTGAGCAGAAGCCCTACTTATCACATGTGTGCGTCACGAGGCTCCTCCAATCAGCGATATTAATTGAAATCACGAGGTGACGCTATCTTCTCATCAGGAGTGTTCTTAAGTACTTTATGTAATATGACAGATTTATGAGTTTGGCGATTTGGCGGGCGCGAACAGGTTAATATATTTTATACTAAAGAAAGGATTTCGACAAAATTTAGGAACAGGGATGCAATTTAGGTAGAGAATCGCCAACACATTATTAAGCAATATTAATAGAATTTAATTTAATCAATTGATTTAAAAATATCATTACAGATTATACCCCCCATCTGAAAAGGCTTGCAGTCGCGGCCGTCGACCCAAGACAGTCCAGATAGTGAGAGCAGAAAATTTAGTTATTAGGAAATTAAGTGAGTAGGAAAACTGATTGGATTTACCTCAAGGCACACAAAATGTTTACATAAAATATGACATAAAATATTTGAATATAATTAATACAGTATATAAAATATAATAAATGTTTAATGAAATTATAATATAGTAACTAAGTGCAGAATAAATAAAGCACTAATAACATATTGCTGGTTAGCTACGCGGCAATAGGAAATATAGGAAATAACAGAATTTGTAAGTTTATATCTTAGGGCATGCCATTCACAGTTTGTGTATGAGTCCGTACAATCATTAGAGTTGTCATTCAGGCTCATCTTCAGTCTTTTACTGGTCTTTGGAGATCTCCGGATCATTTCATTAGCGCTAGAATTATGGATTAGCATTGGCACTGAAATCATTTGAGTTTTTATGTCGCGATACTAGAGCTCTTATACTCTTGTTGAAAATACACATTTTTCTAGGTTTTTAACATATTTTGTCACTCTATTTTTCTCTTATTAATAATAACAAAACAAAATTTAACTTCCAACATCCATACCAGTTTTTGTACACGATGCTGCAGAAACATAAAATGAAATTCAGAAATTTCAACAACTGAAATTTAACTCTTTCAACTGTTGCTACAATTTATAACCCAAACATAGGAAAACATGAGCTCAAGGAAATGTGAGGGTATAGTACTCTACTTGTAGTATAGCCTCAATTGAGTGTTTCCCACACGGAAAGTGCATTGAACCTGAAACTCAAGTTTGAAGGAGCTCAGTAAAAGAAAAGGGCAGACAAACTTTCAGACACTGAGAGATAAATCAATTATTAAGGGGGAAAACAGGATGAAAACTAAAAGAAGGGTTATGGATAGTTTATTCATTTATAAATTTTGATTTATTCATGATGTAATTTAAAGTTCTCGGGTGGATAATAGAACCTTAATTTTGACGCATGTACAATCTCAGTTGGTTTCTTCGTGTGAAAATTTTCCCTGTCGATTTCATAATTAACTTCAGATAATTTATTCATAATCTGATAAGGGCCTGAATAGGGTGAAGTCAATTTTCTAGTATTTGGGTATTCAAATTCCTCGCAAAGGACAAAATCTCCAGGTTGAAATTTAGATTCTACAAATGTGATGTCATATCTAATTTTATTCTTTCGGTGGTATTCGATAGTTCTTTTCTTTGCTAAAGCCCTTGCTTCATTTAAGGAAGGGTATTTATTTTGATCAATTGGAGATTCAAAAGGGAGGTTACCAAATAGTAAGTATGCTGGGGTGAACTTAGTTACCGTATGAGGGGAGTTGTTATATTCGATAACAACTTGCTCTAGCACTTTAGTCCATGGTACTTTTTTAGAAGAAGATTTTACTTTACATTTTAGTCGACTTACTATTGATTGATTTACTCTTTCTACTTTACCATTTGTCTGGGGATGGTGAGATGAAGTTAAAAGTTGTTTAACATTATGCTTTTTAAGAAATTTTTTTAATCTAGAGGAAGTGAAGGCTGCATTCCTGTCACTCAGAATTTTTTCGGGGACTTGTATTTGAAATATTTGTTTTAGACAATTGGCATAGGTTTCTGAAGTTACACTTTTAGAGGGAAAAGCCCAGACATATCTTGTTGCATGGTCAATAACTATATGTAAATATTGTTTTGTAGAATTATAATAATTAAATCCTCCCACAGTGTCAATAGAGAGACATTCGAAAGGTTTGTCGGTTGTGGTACGTCTTGCATAAGACCAAATTTTTTCTGTTTTTTCTTTTTATTAAGTTGACAAGTATGACAATGTTTAACAAAATTTCCAATATCTTCCCTAATATGAGGCCAATAATATTGAGGGGTGATTAAGTTAAGCATAATCTGAACTCCCAGGTGACCAAAATTTTCATGGGTTTTATTCAACAATTTTAATTTTAAAGATTTAGGTACTACAATTTTATAAAAATTCATTTTCTTAACTTCTTTAATTTTTTACCAATATCTAATTTTTTGCGAAAATATTGCGTTATGTTCTCTTTATGATTGTACTTGTAATTGGCAAAATCACCAAAATGTAGTTAAAGTGGGGTCGAAAAAATTTTCCTTTAAAATTTGGACTAATTCCACATATTTAGTAATTTTATGTCAGTTTTTGACATATACGCTAAGTGCATTACCTTTTAGATATCGAGCTACATTCTTAAGCTTCCACGTTTCATCTTTATCTAAATGAGTTTTGTTAAAGTACTCAAGCCATGAATTTATATCCATATCATTCTGCGCGTCAAAGGGAATTATACTTGTTTCAGGTTCAGCGCTAGCTGCCCTTAATGAATCATCAGGATCAGAGATGTTTTCATTAGCCATTATGCTCTTAATAATACTTTCATAAATAAAACTACTTTCATAAATAAAACTAACTCAAAAATAATACTTTTTAAATTTTCCCAAAACAATATTAAAACCAAAATATATCCTTTAAATACCAAATTTAAAATACATTTATACCAAAATAATACTTTTTAAATTTTCAAACTAAAAACACTATTATTAAATCAGTAATTATAATTCAATAGTAATAATATCATTTGCATCGCCATACTTTTTACTAATTGCTTCTGTTTGACTTATTGTGACGAGAATACGAGTGATGAAATCGACACGAATATACACATTTTTGTGCACTCTTGATTAGATTTTCGCAAAACACAATCAATCACCACACAAGCACAAAGCTCTCGAGAGCAACACAGAACTGCGTAGACGTAGGGAAAGATTTCCATCCTCAAAAGTAGGTCAACGGTAAGAGCACATTTGATGAACGACGAACTTTCGATGGAAACACAGATCACACATCACAGGGGGCAGAAAGATGCTTCTCTGGACGTAAAATAATCTGCAGTATACCAGAATACAAGTAACAGAAGGATGATTTTCTTGAAGCAAGAACGCCTAGAGAAAAATGTAGAACATAGAAGTCACACAGCGGCAAATTCATCTAAAGTGCGTAACATTTTATCCGTGTAATCCTTGGGGTATTTTCTTTTTTAGATAATCCCTTTGAAGGTGGTATCCTACCGGCTTTCTGAAATGTAATTTCTCATACATTATTTGTTTTGTGCAGCCGGGGCAACAGGAATGAGACAAATTTTGGAATATAAAGTGGTAGGTTTATTTTAGCATCCATCTCACAAATGTTCTCCTTGTTACGTAGAAAAAAAAAATAATATTTTTCATTTAACTTTTATCTCTTTAAAACTGACTGCTTGGTGCCGCGACAAAAAAAAAAAAAAAAAAAAAAAAAAAAAAAAAAAAACCCGAACTAAATCTAACTACTCTAACTTTGTACATACATAATCAAAACTTTTAAAATCTAAGAGACATCAAAGAAAGATATCCTCCCTGGTATTTAAGTAGAATCACGATTAATTATGCACTTCCACAACAAAATCTTTAACAGGCTATCTCTCACTAAATGAAAACTAATTTATATCTCCAACCTGAAAACACATAAAGTTCAATACTAAATCTAGAGATAGCGTTCAACCTTTAACATTTCAAATACCACACAGAACTCTCCAAAACACCGGGGAAAGATACAATCTCCTATTAAGAAGTCTACTCTTCAAATCAAAATAAATTCTGTAAACAGATCGTATAGTCACCAACACTAAAACTTATTTTTCTACTACCGCAATATAATTACCCACGTTCGGTTGATAAACCATGTTTCCGAAAGGATCACATGGGTGACCTACAGTAGACCACAATTAATACACACAAAAAAACATACAATATTAAAGATAATAAACACATTTATTGAAAATTCCCACACATTATAACCTAAGATAGCTGGCCAGACTACCCCTACAAAATCTTTTAAAGTTACTCATAGTTTTTTTTTTCATATCAATCTCATATTTAACATTATTCCATTAATACAAAAATCATCTTGAAACACGTCACAGTTCTTAATCATTTAAAGCAGGAAACCAAGAAGATTAAATTTATTTATAAAGACTAATTTAGAATAAATCATATTGAACATAGCACTTAAACATTAAAACAAAGATTCACTTCATCCAATTAGTTCAATTGACTTCTGACTATTAAACATTAAATAAAAAAAAAAACCTTCTCAGCTAAAAATATAGTAAAATATATTCAAATTTTATCTACTTAACAAGACAACTCTTGCCTTAGTATTAAACATTTCCAAATTTAAAACGATTATGCATCAAAATAAAACACCAATGAAAATTAAAAAGTCACTCACAAAATCGGCGTACCACCTTTAAGAGACTCAGGGAGCTGCCCCGATCTAAATTACAAATCCCGAAACAATAACTGCCAAATCTTCATCGTTGTTTTCCGGAACCGGAGCCTTTACATAGTTCCAGTTTAAAGTTTTCAAATTCCTCCGTTAAGCAGCACTTTCACTCAATCAACTTCCCGTTTTCGAAGTTCCACTGAAGATAAGAGAAGGGGGTCGAAACTGGAGACAAAAGACCAAAGCAGACCTCAGGCGATGACGACTTTCCATATTTCCATCTTTTCGAAAGCAAAATAGATACTCCAGCACGAACGAGCAGTTCAGACTGTTCCACAAATGGGAAAAGAAATCTCAGCGACGAAATTGAAAATAATAGGCCGCAAGAATCGCCGCCGTCAAACATGTCGAGCACCCACACTGTCTCGGACCCTCCGTACCCAGAAATCTCGGAGATAAAAACTTAACTGTATACCGCGGTCGACCACCGAAGAACCGCCGCGTTTTTCCTCCTCACCATCTCAGCTCCTCACTAACCGCGGCCGGCCCCGTAGGGGCCGCCGTCAAAGAAGCAAACCCCTAAGGCTCCAAAAAACCTCTTAAAAGTCTTCTCTCAAAATCGCTTTTTTTTTCAAGTCCAAAAAGATCCCCTCATTTTTCCGTGCAACAGCTTAAGAAACCTCGGTTTACACTCTCCAAGAAACGCCTCCAAATTACTATTGGTTCAAACAAAACTAAAATTAAAAAATTTAGCCAATCTTAAGGAAAATGGACTCCCTTTCGCCAACTAGAAGAAAGGTCATAAATCGCCACTGAAATTCTCAGAAATTCAGAACTTTCTACAAGAAAACAGACCCTTTCTTTCCCACGCAACAGAAGAATGTTTCCAACCTATAACTCTGTCATAAAAATCGCCGCCCCTTAGAACTATTCGCCTCTGAACGAGAAAAGCACGTGTTTTCAACCCCCGCGAAGAAAAGGGAAAATGCAGCTGGACAGTGACCTCTAACCTCCAAAGAAGCCGAATCGTGAGAAACGGAAATACACCCGCGGCCTTTTAATTGTAGCACAAATTCTGCCAAACTTAAGGGAGCTTCGCCGTAAAGTTTAACAATATTAAATATTATATATTAATTTTAAAATAAGCACAATACAAATTCACAGTAAAATAATACGCAAAAATTATACACAACAAAAATACATAAGAATTTTCCATAACATCCTCGTACCTTGAGCAGAAGCCCTACTTATCATATGTGTGCGTCACGAGGCTCCTCCAATCAGCGATATTAATTGAAATCACGAGGTGACGCTATCTTCTCATCAGGAGTGTTCTTAAGTACTTTATGTAATATGACAGATTTATGAGTTTGGCGATTTGGCGGGCGCGAACAGGTTAATATATTTTATACTAAAGAAAGGATTTCGACAAAATTTAGGAACAGGGATGCAATTTAGGTAGAGAATCGCCAACACATTATTAAGCAATATTAATAGAATTTAATTTAATCAATTGATTTAAAAATATCATCACATATATATAAACGTATATATATATGTTACCGTGAAAGACCGAAATTGGAGAATGTCAACTTTTACCGGAGAATGTCAACATTCACCAAATACGTCGGTGAAAGATCGAATATTGCATTACATTCTTCTACATTCGGACCCTCACCGGTGTATGTCGACAATCACAGATATGCTCTGGTGTAAGTCAAAAAGAGAGGAGTATATGTACACGCTCTCATTGCAAAAGGAAGTATTCCACAAATAAATGCAGTTGTAAAAGCAAGGGCCTCTTGTGCAATTAACAGTGTCCTAATAGTTTAAGTTGTTGCAATTAATAAGATTTGAATCACGTAATTTAGTAAATTTTTAACTTCTATTATTTTCCTTTCTCATTTTGAATGTACAAAGTGTTTCAAGTTCTTATATTCTTAAGTTCTTATTTTAAGTTTCAAGTGCGTTTTTTCGCGACCGAAAGTAGATAGTGAATGTCGACATTTACCGGTGTAAGTCAGAAATAAGAGTTTTTGGAAAATATTTCGGACATACAACAAGCGACTATGTGAATGTTGACATTCACCGGTGAAAGCCGACATTCTCCAGTTTTCGGTGTTTCACCGTAACATATATACGATAAACGTATATATATAGATATATATGTATATGTGTGTGTGTGTGTGTGTGTGAATTAATGTTAGAAATTATTATCGCACATATTGATCTATAATACGGAGCAAATTTGGCAGATGAATAAGATAAAATATTCAGACTTATTTCAATTCACATTTGCGGCCCCAATTCATTTGAAATTCTAAACTTACCTATTTCTAGAATATTTATTTTTCTCATATTGTTGGAATAGGAAGAAAGTAGCACGACAGAGATAGGAATACCGTGCCAGCGATGACAGAGATAGGAAAAATGTGCATAGTTCTACAATATTGTGGTTTAGTAAGAGAATATTTGATTCAGGAAATTTTATATTCCCACTTAGCTAAGTCATCATCTTTAACTGAAATCATGTGATGGGGATCTATATATATATATATATATATATATATATATATATATAAACATATATTTATTAATTAATTTTTATTTTTTAATTTGTTATTAATTCAAAATTATTTAATATTATATATTAAAAAAATAATTGCAATGAAAAGTTAGAATCTCGAAATTTTTATTATGTTCGATGAGTACATTCTCAAAACTCGAGCTAAATAATATCATAAATCTCTGTAAATCTAGAAATATATATTCTAACAGAAACAGGCGAAGAGAACAATTTATATTAGTTTTTTTCCGAATATAGTATGGGATGGATTTCAGTGCTTACTTAATTTGTTTTACATACATATATATATGCATATTATTTATAAACATATTACAAGAGTGAATAAGTCCTTTTTGTCTTTGTTACTCTAATTATATCAACTATTTGACACTTACTTCTCATTCACAAATTTTGCAAACTCGCCGTTTAAACACGTGTATTTTGTATATTAGTTTTCTGTTTAGATATTTCATTAGTTAATGCAATAACGTTTCCTCATAATCAAAAGGTATTACAATAAATTTGAATTCTTCACAATGTGATTTTCCAACTTAAACATTTATAATCTATTTTTGTAATGAAGGAATGAAAAAAACATTAAGCATTATAAACCTGAAAACGATTATTTTCCAGACCAGCATTTTTGTCAAAAAATTATTAAATGTATAATTAAACTGGACCTGAAACATTATGTTTTGTTTTATTATTTTTTCCGAAATGACTTACGTCTCCGACACGTATTGCAATCTTAAACATTGGGGATCCAATTCTTCTAGTAATTGTTCGCTGTAGTATATTTCTGCTTCTCCTTCTTCTTCTTCAAATATACGTCGATAATTATTTGCGCTGAAATATTTTTATTTTATTAAATATATATGTTCATATGTTTGAAGTCATTAATTTAATAAATGATTATTTATACGTTTTTTGTCAAAAGTAATAAGTTACAGTTTGCGAGCATATTTACACATTGTCAAAGATTTTTAAAAGCGCTATGTTCCACGAAGAAAATATCTTTACTTATTCAAAATCTTCAAAAAACAATAAATATGGAAATGAATATTCGTCTTATTAGCCTAAATTCCATTATGAGGATATACAGGTATAATAGGAAATGAAGCTGCTGGCACCAGCAGCTCAGGATGCCATATTAAAAGGTCTGATTGACATCTATCATCTGAAATCAAACCTTGCAATCAGGAAAAAAATTTCCAAACACGTTTTAATAAAATAACAAACAGGATGGGACGAGGAAGATACAACAAGATTGCTCCACGGTTACTTCCCGGAAGTATCCCTATAAAGAATAAATTTTTATCTCCAATTAGATTGGCAACAAATCATGGATTCCATTTTATTTCCAGAGATTCTTAAGAAGGCACTTAAAATGCGAGCGCGAAAAACCTGCAAATCTAGCAAAACCTAAGCTTTATAAATGGCACTCTCCATTACTTTCCATTCTTAGAAAAAATAACCAGGATTTGCATAAAAAATTCCAGAGAAACTTTTTTCTACAATATGAAGTGTGTGTCTGCACTTCAACAATCTATGAAATATATTATTGAAAGTGAAGGAACTGTCATTATAAGTATTTAAACATATTACAAGAGTGAATAAGCAAGTATTTAAGAACAAGTAAAATTTTTAAACGGTGGCTTCCGTTGACCAGGCTGATCAAAATTCCAGTCGAGCGCAATTAATCAATGTTATGGCTCTCAACCTGATGGCTACGTATGCTGAACCGATGACTGATCAATCGTTTGCACAATTTCCGCACAGGATTAAAAATTGCCTTCCCACAAACTTCTTCACTTAACGGGCCATGCGTTCAAAACATAGATTTACACGTTAACTCAAATGTATAAAA
Organism: Stegodyphus dumicola; assembly: GCF_044657685.1. Taxonomy (NCBI): domain Eukaryota; kingdom Metazoa; phylum Arthropoda; class Arachnida; order Araneae; family Eresidae; genus Stegodyphus; species Stegodyphus dumicola. Next base: position 4,501,583 of record NC_140778.1, on the reverse strand, counting down.
AATTAGCGAAAACAAAAAGAAGTATTAAACGCACAATATCTCTTCGGATCTTCCTATGTTCCTGATTATTACATCTGCTGAAAACAATTTAATACGTTTAAATGCATTTAATACGTTTAAATACATTTCACTGAAGTAATCTATTAATTGTTTAACACTTTTCTGCTGTTGACTTCAATAAATTTGTGATGTTTGGTATTTCATTTGTTTCCAGCAACACCTAGTCTCCTTTGCAAAGAAAAATAATATGAACTTTTGTACTTAAGAAATGATTTAGATGAAAAATTAAATTAAACTGAAGATAATGTCTCGGTTGTTTCCGTTAAAAGACATTGGCGCTTTCCTAATTCAAAAACATATCTCCATATGTATACATAACATACATGTAATTAATTTACACGGTAAAAAAAAAAGGTTCTTCTCATGGTATCTTGAAATGGGTAGATACGATAGCTAAAAACAAGTGTCGGACAAAAGCGGAGCTGCAAAGAGTGATTTGTTGTACTGATATTTCCTTTTAAGTAATTCTGTTATTCGATGCATGTAATTTTGTTGAAATTCGTGTTACAAATTGCTCTTTCTCTGATGTAAAAGGAATTATCCCAAATTTTATTCAGAAGATTTAAATAACGGTTTCGATCACAATACGCAGCAGTTACTAATAAAATATCTGGAGCAGTGACTTTTTTGACGTCATTTAAAACGCTTAATTACAGGCCCGTAGTACAATTCCCAACCCACACCCAAGCCCAGGAGTATTGCGATATACAATAGTGACGTGATCGAAGTTTCTTTGGAAGTAATCATAGTCATCAGCATCATTATTTACAGCAATGATTCTTAAATGATTTCGACCTACGGCTCCTAATGACGCCGCTGAAAACTTGCTCAACAGTGACAAAAAGAATATTTAAAAATACAATAAAAGCTTGAAAGCTAGGGAAAATGTCTGAATTTAATTTCCTTTTATTTAAATAACGCTTAATTTTTTTAAAGGAAATTGAATATTTTAAACAGGAATTAACAGTATAAATATATGTGGGATTTTGTCTATTTGTTTTTTTTTCTTCGTAACATCATATCCTCTGGAAGGGGTGGGGGTTTGAGTTTGGAAGGAGGTACCCTCGGATTTCAAAAATTCTTGGTAAAACTTTTCGACTATTGTTATCTTTCTTCCTACGACTATCACTCGAGATATTATATAAAATTTCGGGAAAAGGTAATTTTTCGCATTCATTTCGCCAAGTGGCCGAAGTCTAGCGCGCTGGAGGTCAAACTGCTTTATTTGGAAATATGTTGGCCCTTCTCACTTTCAAATCGTAGAGTTTGTTTAAGAGAAATTTTTAAGTTAAAAAAATATGAAATAAATAGTATTGCCAAACTTGAAACTTATTGTTATTATTATTAGTCCAAAGGGATTTGAATCCCGAAGGACTATTAGTTTCGTTTTGGCATTTTGCGTCGGACGGATAAATGTCGGTTCACTTTTCAAACTGTTGCCATAAAATGTTAGAGTCCTGCATAATATTTGAAGAAATTAAATAATGAAAATCTGCGTAAATGTATGTATATTTCTCACATTGTCATAAAATAACGGTACATAGAGTCATCGAATTTTGAATAACGTAATCCTCGAACGAATATGAGCATGTGGAAGACCAAATTTGAAATTTGAAATTTGTTTTATGATCGATTTCCTATTTTTTAAAACTTTGACGAATTTTTGATTAACAAACTGAAGGATTTCAAAGCGAGCAATGGCAACGTTGTGCAAAAAAAACATTTTTATCTCCAGCGCGTGAGTCTCTGTATCGGAAATTCTAAAGATATGCTCGTTTTAAAACTATTTTGCGATATTGCTGTTGCACTGGATCTTATGGTTGAAGTGCGAGGAACATGATATTTAATAAAGAAAGGTAACACACAAAATGTTAAAAAACGGCCCTTTGGACGTAATTTAATATCTGAAACATTTCAGTTTTTTTTTTTTTTTTTTATTTTTTTTTACGGTTATATTCTGAAGTTGAAAAAGCACGTGATTCCATATAAAGTCATTGTATGTCGAAAATCTTTAGTTAATGTCAGTATTTTAAATGAATAGCTGCTTTTGGCAACTTTTATGTTTGATCTTTATATACGTGACACGATGGATAATCTTGGTATGAATCCGAATCACGCCAAGACTACCCGTCAATGGCTTTTTTGAACACGCCCTTAATGTATATATATAACCCCTAAAAAACGTAAAGTGAGTGAATCTACTATCCGAGTGTGTCTTTAAATCTTGAGTATTTAAGAAATAAGAAATTCATTTATCTATCTGGATAAAGCTAACGCTATTGCCCGAATAACAACGTTTATTTAACACTTGATATAACCAACTTCATATACATCTTGAAATAAAACATAAATTTACTAATCAGATACTACCAATTGCAGAAAAAATACAAAAATAATGGAATTTCTAATACCGCTACAGGTAATATACCGAGGAATAAATTGCGCGGCAAAACTGATGAAATGTACAATATGTAAACCAAAAAATTTATGTACCGCTATAGAAATGCAATAGAATGAGAAATGAAACTATGATGAGATTGATAATGAAAAATTTACCATAAACTATTAATATATGACATTAGTTAATATATACTTTTAATACTATTCTTTTAACTATGCTGAAACTTTCATAATATTCATTACTTACAAACGCTTTCTCATCCATCGAAGCATAGCACAAGCTATTCTCAATTCAGTGCTGGTGCACGTCAATAAAATAAGGATAAATCCAAATTTTTAGAAAAAATCAATCGCTTTGACTCCTTTCTCAAAAGACGTATATCTACAAATGCAGTATTAATATATCACATCAATATAATTCGGGATCATAAAATCTCCAAACAACGCATTAAACGCAAAAATCGCATTAAGGCAGAATGAAGAATTTTCACTCTTACAATGGCTTTTACAACAATATAAATTAGAATCGAATTTCTAAACTAAGTGTTCATTGTTACACCATATTTCTTGGGGAATCTTTCAAGATTGTTCAGTAATTCTAACTGTTACTTGGTTTAAATAGAATTATGATTTCATATATATGCACAACTTATATATGTATACATTAATACGTATATGTAGTAACATACATCATCTTATTATATGTAGGCGCATAGATCTAAATTAATTATACTAGTCAACATCATTTATATACTGATAGCAGCATACTTTTAAAATTATTTATTACTATCTGCTTGCTAACGATTATATAATTAAGTACAGTGGTACCTCGACACACGATTTTAATTCGTTTCGTAATCTTGCTCATATGTCAAATTGCTCGTATCTCAAAGCAATTTTCCCCATTGAAATTAATCGAAATGCTATTAATCCGTTCCAGCTTCCAAAACACTACCTCAGTTGTTTTGGTTAAGTGTTTATTTTTTGTTTTTGTTTTGGTTAAACATTTATTTATAAATAACAAATACATATTCTATAAAAACATAATTAAAAGAAAAAGTGAAGTGCCTACGGAAGCGCTTAATTTTTGTCACTGGGCTTCGCTTTTTTCGTCATGATCTGCTCATTTTCACCCGCAGATCGTTTAAAAAAACTGTCCAAGGAGGTTTGTTTCTTCCTCCCTGTTAATGTAGTGAGTTAGGCAAGTTTCGTTGAACAACTACTCCCGATGTACGAATAGTTGCAACTTTTTTCGCGGTGATTTTTATCCACGAACTCTGCAACTTTCTTCCCTATTCCGAAGAACTCTTTTATATCTCTTGTAGGGATAACCTCCTCCATCTCTGGCTCCTCTTTAAAACTAATTTTTCGTTGAACCACCGTATGCTGCTTCAAATGCAGATCGTGTAACTCCTCGGTTGTCAGCTTCTGAGACTGTTCATTGACGAGTTCGTTCACATCTCTCTCATTCACCTCCAGACTCATGGATTTTCCCAGAGAAACAAGCTCCTCTACCACTGACACTTTGGGTTCCAATCCTTCGAAGGCCCTTTCAGCTACAGCCCAAGGCCACAGCTTCTTCCATGCAGAGGTTAAGGTCCTCGTTGTAACACCCAGCGAAGCCTGATCAATAATTCTTAGGCATATCACGATGTTAAAGTGGTCTTTCCAGAACTCTCGAAAGGTAAGGTTTGTGTTCTCCGTCGCCTCAAAGCAGCACCGAAAAATGTGCTTGGTGTACAACTTCTTAAATTTAGAAATCACCTGCTGATCCATGGGCTGCAGGATAGGAGTGGTGTTGGGTGGTAAGTAGGGAACTTTTATAAACTTGAACTCTTCGAGTAAATCATCTTCGAGATTTGGTGGGTGAGTAGGGGCATTGTCGAGGAAGAGAAGGGCTTTGCATGGGTAGGTTGTTTTTCTGTAGTTATTTTTTAACCGAAGGGCAGAACACCAGATTTATCCACTCTACAAAGAATTTCCTGGTGTCACACGCCTTCGGATTTGCCCTCCACATAACTGGCAGTTTTTCTTTTAAAATATTATATGACTTAAAGCCTCTGGGATTTTCCGAATGGTATACTAGCAGAGGCTTGATTTTACAGTCGCCACTCGCATTGGCGCAAATTGCTAGATTCAATCTATCCTTCATGGGTTTGTGACCTGGCATCGCCTTCTCCTCTGCCGTTATGTAAGTTCTATTCGGCGTCCTTTTCCAGAAAAGCCCTATCTCGTCACAGTTGAAGACTTGCTGAGGGGGATGTATCCTTTGGCTACTATCAGTTCGGAAAACATTTTGATGTAAACCTCAGCTGCCTTCACATCCGAACTTGCTGTCTCACCATGCCTGACGATGGAGTGAATGCCGGTCCTTTTCCTAAAGTTGTCAAACCAGCCCCGACTGGCTTTAAACGAGTCTTCCGATTCCTCGTTTGTAGAAGTGTGTGGGATCTTCTTTAGCAAATAACCGTAAATCGCTCGTGCCTTCTTACATATGATGCTTTGTGTTAAGGGTCCTCCTTAAAGCTGCTTCTCTCTCACCCACACCATCAGTAGTTTCTCCATCTTATCTCCATCAGAGGTCCGGAGCTTAGAAATTATTGTAACGCCCTTAGTTGGCGTTATACCCTTTATCAACTCCTTTTTTTATCCCTTAGCCTGTCGAGTGATTTTCTACGAATACCTTTAAAAATGTCACTAATTTTGGACCGAGCTCCCTTTAAAATGTCGGGTAAATAACCCTAAACCTCTGAAAAATGCCAGCTATTGTTATTGTTAGTTCTTTCCCCTTCCAGGACACTTGATCAAGGGTTCCGATTGTAAGTGAGATGGATTACTACCATAAATATTAGTACCCGTAGATGTGAGCTGTGAAGAAATTTGCAAAAGACTCATTTCTCCGTGATGACCGTATGATTGCTGCAGGGTTCACTTGCGAATACTATCTTAAAAGTTTTCTTTCCTCTTACTTTGAAACAACTTGGCTTTAAAATTTACCCGCTCTTTTTTTAATTATTATTAATGTTTACTATAAATTACCTAAATCTCTGGGTCATTGATTATCATATGAATTTCAATGCAGATTGGTTAAACTGCTATTAATAAAATTCCTATTAAAAATATCTGGTGCAATATTCATTCTTTCTGTGAGATTCCTGCAACATTTGAAAAGCAATATTTATAGTTCGATTGCATTTGATGCTATTTCTGATTTTCTATGTTTTGTCATAAATCAAAAATCTTTAACTCGTTCAACATTTTTTTATGTTCTTCATTAACATGCAGATATTAATTTTTTTAAATAATTTCTTTTATTTTTAGATATTTATTAGATTTTATAGATATTTATAGACAGATATTTTATACATATTTAGCATAATATTTGTATAATTATTCTGAAAAACATCTGTTTTATTATTTCTGCCAAATTTAATCAATATAACTTGATGTGATTTTTAAACTTGCTTTTTAAATAAACTCTAGTTAAATATTAAGGACATTTCAAAATTTTAACATTTCAGGCATATTTAATGCTGAATTTACTTAGTTTTTAAAACGGATGTTATTTTCTGGAACGATTTCGTTTTTTGAATGAACAATATATACGTAAAAATGTATACAAACATGCTTTTTTAAGTAAAATTAAATATTCTGCGAAGCTAAAATTTGGTAACTGAATGTCTTAATTTCAAGGGAAAAAAAAAAAAAAGATTTCTATGATTATACGTGAATAGCTGTTTTGAAAAAGGATGGGTTTCAAATGTGACTTATTTTTCATCTGATTTATGAAAACAAAAAATTAAGTGATTTCAGGATATAGCATAAACATTTTTTTTAAATATCTTCTCGATCTCAAAGAAATTAAACATGCCCTTGGTATAAATAAATAATAATAATGCCTTTGGTTTCCGCCTTTTTCTTAAGCAGTAATTTCGAGATTTTTTTAATACAAACATTACGGTATTAACTTTTAAACATCTGATCTGTTTTTAAAAGCAATAAACAAAACATTTAGGAGTTATTTAAGGGCTGAAACGGTGATAATATCAATTTAAAATTTGCATTTCACTTTTTTTACATACACTATTCTATTCTGAAAGGGAATTTTAACCCGAAACAGTCTGCATGAATTTTCAGTTCATCATGAATTTATTGACTGAGTTTAAAAATTCTTGCCTTCCTGTCCTTGAAACACTGGTACATTTTGTCTGAAAAAGGATTAAAAACATTACTCTATAACAGAAAACTGAAAAGGAAAAATAGCACATAGTTAATAAGAAACAAATTTATTAGTTTATTATTATATTATTTATTAGCTAACAATATAGTTGTTGAATATGGTATTTTTGTAAATAAAGGGTATTATTGTATTGTAAAAAATAAGTAAGCATTATATTCATTAATTATAAAATTTATTTATTATTTAAAAAGTCATTTTAAGAATAAAATTCAAAATTTTTTGTGGAATATATTTTTGAGGATAATTTCTTTCCTAGGAATCCCAGCATTCAATTTTTTGAAGCATTAAATTTTAAGAAATTGTCTTGCTTCAACGAAGATTTAATTACTCACATGAAATCCCTAACAAAAGAAAATGTCTTTAACAACAGTTTTTATTAGAGTAATTATTTTTATTATTTTAATAATAATAATAATATACAAACAAATATTTAAGTTCACTGCAGTTGATTGAATAAGAATGCTGGATGTGTGATGTTTGTCCTGGATTTGTTGTTGGCAACCGAACAGGTTAACGGCTTGGTGTCTTTATAATTTTCCCCATGCGTAATGCGAATTCAAGCCAATTTCATTTTGAAAATTTTCTAAGAAGATATTCTCTTAAAACGGATAATCCATGTCTATTTTAACAACTATAAAAAATAATTTATGAATATTTTTCGTTTTACGACAACACGAGCAAAATAATTTTCTCTGAAAATATATATGCACCAGCACTTCTTATCGGCCGCCGTTAACTGCATCGTTCTTATTCTTTACAGTATTTTTTTTCGAAGAACTTTTTGTCAGTAAAATACACTATTTATAATCTGTCATTTTATTTTGTTCTTCTGTTATGTAAATAATCAACTTAATATACATATTTCGTAAGCTGAGAAAGCCCAGTAACGGTCGAGAGTTAAGATAGTTGAGCATGTTAAATCATTGCGGCTGCATGGGAGGTTTCGAGGTTTTTCATAAGTGTATGGTGAATTACCAGCCTGTTTCCCTAAAAAAACTCTTTTTTTAGGTAAGTAACCCCTGTGTGCTTTACCATAATCCAAAATCTTTGGCGCATGTTACCTTATTATAAAAAAGGGTTCAAACTGATTTTTAGCTTAAACATTATTTTCAGTATTAATTATAACATCAATTGCATCAATAGTATTCTCAATATTAATTGCAGGTTTGTATTCATACATATAATGTACATAAAAGCGGCAAGTAGAAAAAATTTATATGAAATTTTATATCATAAAAATTTAGATTAGAATTGTTCACAGCACTTGAAAATTATACGACTAAAAGAGTCGCGTCTCGTAAAGGACGTTTAAAGGAAAAGAATTCGTATTTCGTTCACATGAGGGGAAACCACGAAAGCTCCCCTGCAATTAAATCATTTGCCTAGATTTGAACACATTCAAATTACCGTCTTTTGTGACCTTACCGAACTTAGCGCTCAGGGCTCACTCATATTTAAAAAATTGCTTGTGTGTTATAAGAAAAGAGGAATAGAAAAATTTAGGAATCGAAAAATTTAGAAAAATTTAATAAGAGCGCAAAAAGAATTTAATTCACTTAACCCTTTGTTGCATCATGTCCACTCTAGTAGAAAAAAGTTTAAATTTGTTTATTCTTCTGCAAATGCCTTAACAGATTCCATTCCTGTGTTTATTCATTATATATTATTAGTACTTTCAACTGTCGGTCATAGATGGCTGTAGAGCATCACTAAGTAAAGCACTGCTATTTGGAAAATGGAAGTAGCAACCATTTCGTTAGCCATTTCGTGTTTCGAAGTTAGTACAGTTTCTCATAGTTAGTACATTATATAATATTGCTTATATTTTCTTATACTGCCTTTTTTTATTCATACTTAGTAATTTTAGACATTTTATTTTAAGTGTCAGTTTGAGAAAATTGTGGAGTGGGTAGATAAAGATCTACCGAAAAGAGTGAATTGAAACTAAAATGTACTGCTTATTAAGCCAAAACATCACTGGAAATGTTTATGTTTGGCAAGGAATTTCTAGAACAATTGACATTTGAATTTTTTCTCACATGCACCAAATCCACGCATTACCCTTTCCTGGATTTGAAGAACTCACAGAAAGAAAGAGGGAGCAGAAATGCTGACAACAAATTTTATTGGTCTTTGCAAATTTTATTGTCACGAAATCTTTGCAAACGGTTCTCAGAAGCAGTCCCGGATCTAGAGGGGAGCAAGCCGGGCGGCAACTTCTGCGGGCAGCAAATTCAAGCGTGTTACTGGATCGTATTTGGAATGTTGTCTAATTTTGATACAATATTAGTAATTTTAAAGACCACTTTTAAGAATATTTATAATTAATTAATAAGGAACAATTTAATGAAACAAACAGTTAAAAGAAAGCTAAGTACATCCGAATACGACCGTAAAGATAAGATCAGAGAGAGGACAATCGAGGAACTCCAGGCGTCACTGACAAGGTCAGACGACCCTGTCCTGGAGGCTCGCGCCTCTGCCAACTCAACACAGCCTAAATATAATAAATCTGGGGGGAGGGGGTTATCACTAACCTCATTTTATTTTTCGCTGCCGTTCGCTTGCCTTCCCAAAAGGGATTATTGCACCTTTTATGCAAGATCACTTGAAAATGTCTTGCCCGATCGCATACCAACTTCGCGGAATTAATTGAAGCCCTCCTCAATTCTCTAAGGAGGTAAGAAAGGAGGTTATTTCCTACCTCCATGCAATTCTCCTCGACAACTACAATGGTCAACTTTTCAGTCCCTCACTTTAATGTACAAAGGGTGACACACAAAGAAGAAACTATGAATTACGAACGAATTACTTTCTTTTATACTCATATTATATTTTTATAATAAAGAATGATGAGTCAGAACTTGTTTGTGCTCCACAGGAATTAAAAATTTTCAAGTTGCAACATTTAGCTGCTATATGTTATTTTTGACAATTATTATATAAAGAAGAAATTTGGGACTTAAATAGTTAAAATCTTGCAAAGCGATAATTAATGTTCTAAAATATTATCTCCCAATTCTTGAAATTAAAAGTGGTCAATTAATGTCAAAAACTAAATAGGAAAAATTGAAATTAAACTGAGTTATCGTGTTTCTTAAAATTACCATCCATATTTACTGATGTAATTTTAAGAAGTGTAATAACCGAGTTTAATTTGAATTTTCTCCTATTCAGTTTTAACATTACTTGTCCACTTTTAACTTCCCTTTGGAGGTAATGTTTAATATATCAGTTTTGACGTATGTAAAGCAGATAAATTAATGAACCTACAAGAAATTGTTATATATATATCTACTATATATATTAAATCAACCTATCAAATAACGGATTTAAGAGAAGATACTACAGTACTAATATTAATTTGCATCGCAGTTTAATTTTTTTGTTTTGTTTTTGTTTTTTGTTTTGTTTTGATAAATATTTATGAATTTTCTTGGATCTTAAATTTCAAATTCAACATTTTAGGTAAATAGTTCTAATCTAATTTTAAAATTCTTTTCATTGACTCCCAAAATTCGGCTTGTTAAACGGTTCTAAATTCATACAAATATTGTTAGTAGACCGACAATATATCTTTAGCACAATTTTTACATTAGTTACATAATTAGCACAATTTTTGGATAACTTCAATGCAAAGCAATTGTTCCCTACCTAATTATAAGCGCTACTGTGGCAGCGTGATGAAGAAAAAGAAAACTATTTAAGTTACCTTGGAAATCGCAGACAACTTTTTATTTTTAGATTTTGGTTTTTAACGGTTTGATGAAATAGACTTAAAAAGTGTCGTGAGTGTTTTCAAAATGAAAGTAAATAACGTTCTTTTAAAACACTGAAATTTTTTAACAAATGTCTAAAATTATCAGCAGCAATTTCTGTGAGATTTTAGTAATGCGTGAGTGTTTCAACTAAATATTACTGTGGAATTCCTTGTCCAACCACACAGCGTTTTAGAATTTTCCTGCAAAAAAACTCTTTTATGTCACTTGTAATTCTGCCGAATAATTACTTTCAGATATAATATGAGTCTGGAGATTTCCTAAAATATGTGAATGCTTGAAACATCTACGGAAAATATTACAACAAACATCTTTTAATAAATTGTTTCAGTGTGAGCTTCTTACGTTTCTCCATGTAGTTACCTAATTGTGTGTAATCATTAAAATAAGAAGTTTCATAATTTTAACGCTACTACAATACATTTTAATTCTGATTTTTACATCTTAAACAACTCGTTGGAACGTGTAGACAAAATATTATATTATTTTCTGCATGACTACATTTTTTTAAGGATAAATGTATAAGTTGTAATTTAAGAAAAAATTTCGTAGTAATAATCAGCTGAAAAACTCGTGTATTACTAAAATACCACGGAAATATTTCAGTGGACTGCGTTTTAAAAGCACTTTATTTACTTTCAGTTTAAAAACACTCTCGGCACTTTTTAACTCTATTCTCTCAAAACTGTTAGTATCCAAAATCAAAAAATAAAATGTCGTCTGCAATTTCCATGGCAACTTAAACGGTTTTCATTTCCTTGACCGCGCTGCCACAATAGCGCTTATAAATTAGGTACGGAACAATTGTATTACATTGAACTTATCCAAAAATTATGTAAATTATGTAACCGATGTAAACACTGCGGTGAAATTCCCTTTATTGCGTATTGTCATTTTTTGTGTGAATTTTTAATTACCAAATTCAACGATTCGAAAGCGAACAGTGCAAACACTATACGAAAAAAAAAAAAATACCTCTGGAGTGGCAGTCTCTCGAAACTCAACATGTAAAATCACGAAAAAAAAAATCACTTAAAACGTTTTACACTTTTTAAATTGCTCTCACGGTATGTTTCTCGCATTCAGAAGTAACAACGGTATCAAAGCCATCAAATTCTGAATAATGTAGTACTCCACCCGAATATGAACACCTGAAATCCCGAATCTGGAATTTATTAATATTGTTGCGTGCGTACGGGTTCGTTATGAAATGAATGCACAAGTCCGATGAAAAATGAACAAAAATTTATTATTATCACAACAAAAATGCTTAAATTTTCTCAAATTATCATGCAGTATTACAATATCTCACAGTAGTTATCTTTTAACTACTCAAATGTCCAATAGAACGTAATTCAAAACAGCTAAAGAACGCTAATCCGCGAATTCGCTACAATCAACAACAGTAGTTTTCTAAACAACAGCAAACTAAACAACTGCTGCAAACTGAGATGTTTTCCTCCTTTTATAAGATTTTAAAATCACGCGCTAGAATTTTCCAGCACTTTCTCGAAATCAAAAAGAGATATTTATTTATTTAACGCACGCGCTCTTGTATTTTTAATTTTTTTTGGCTTAGCTTTCTTTTAATATTCGTCACGCGCTGCACTGCGCGAGAAATAAAACCATTTAATTTATAATTGAACTAACATTAGCTTTTTAAATACCAAATTCGTAACACTGCCCCCTTCCCAAGGACTGCACGTCCCGGGCAGTACAATCCCTGGACAGGAAGCTAAACTTACAACTTGGCATAAATGCAACTGAGGCATAAACATTACATTACAATATCAAACAATATAAACAATAAATGCAATAACTAACTTAAACAAATCAAATGCTATCAAATACTAAATACAAAACAAATACTAAATACAAATCAAATACTAAATACAAATGAAATACTGAATACAAATCAAATACACATTTATAAACAAAAAGGACCATGGTCTGATACTATTTACAATTATTTACATTACGTACTATGGCCATAGTAATGAGCTAACCTGTCGTAAGAGTTCGAAGACTCACGGATCCGAACCACGACGTCATTCGTCTTCAGCACTGTATATGGACCATCCGAAGGTGACTGTAATTTAGGGCTCAGTCTTTTTCGTTGAATTGGGTTCCACAACCACACCTTGTCTCCTTTGTTGGATCTCTGTCTAGTAGCTCTTGTGTCGCATCTGGTCTTCACTTTCTCCGTCGCCAAGTTCACTCGCTTTCGTGCGGAACGGTGCATCACTTCAAAACGGGCCTTGACATCTTGGATGTGTTCCTCAGGCGATGAAGGCGCATCCGTACGGCGATGAAACAGGCGGTCACAAGGCAGACGAAGGTCTCGACCGAAGAGCATCTGAGATGGAGAATAGCTGGTAGTCTGGTGTTTCTTTTCGAACCTAGCATGATTTCGGCTGCTTCTCGAGCTGGTTCTTTCGGACAAAGCGTCGGCATTTCCAGGCGAGGATCCCTTCTTAGGATGGATAGTCATGTCTTCAGATCCTGAAAGCAGTTTGTTGTTTTTCAAGTCTAAGGAAAAATTGTATTTCCTTAAAAAGTCCAATCCGAGTATGCATGGATCTGTAATATCCGCCACATATGCTGTGTGATGGTAGGCGGCACTTCCAAACGTGATGTTTACGTTTAACTTCCCAGTTATGTCGATCTTGTCACCAGACGCAGTCTGAAGGGTAACACAGGATGGCGTCCAAATAAGTTTATCTTTAAACTGTTCAGCTAAATCTTTCCTAATGATGGTAACATTAGCTCCTGTGTCAATGATCATACTGCAAGGAACTCCATCGATATTCCCATTGATGGACAGTCCGTTATTGTTGCCACTCACTGTATAAATTTTAAGAGCTTTAAAACAAGGTTTTTCACTATCTGGCAACCTCCGTTCCTCGATATGGTCACTAATTTGTTTACTGCGTTGTTGCTGGGAAATGGTCTTATTTTTCGTACCTCGGGGTGTTCTGCAGTTTCTTCGTATGTGGCCTTCAACTCCGCAGTTCCAGCACTTAAGAATTAGTTTCTTTTCACTTCTGTTCCGTCTCAAGCCACTGACTTGTCTGGTAAAATCATCTGCTTTATATTCCGTACCCTGGGGTGTTCTGCAATTCCGTCTTAGGTGACCTTCACTACCACATCTCCAACACCTTAGAGCCACTTTCTTCTCGCTCCTACTCCGTATCAAATCTTCGACTTGTCTGGCTAAATCATCTAAACGAGCCATCAGTTGATCCACTAGCTCATGGACTCGCACAGCTCTAACTGGGTAGCGATCTCTACTAGTTGCTTGCTGGGCTGCCTCGAACTTCATGGCGTACAACAGAGCGCTTTTTATGTCCTTTACATCTGCCATTCGAAGAGCTTTCTGTATTTCAGCATCTCGGATGCCGTTGATAAAGTATTGTAAGGACAGGATTTCCCTTGTTTCTGTCGGGCATTCCGAAAAGGCGAGATGGGACAGCCTTTCAACATCCGCGGCGAGCTCCTGAAGTGTTTCGGTAGGCTTCTGTTGACGAGATTTTAATTGGAGCCTGCTGTAGTCTTTTAAACATTTCTCGCCGAAGCGCAGCTCCAAAGCGCCGGATAGAGCTTCGAAATCTAGCCTTTGATTTTCGGGAAGCGTCTGCAGGATATCCGCTGCGTCTGCTCTCAGAGAAGCGGCGAGATGACAGGCCTTAGCTTGGGAATCCCATCCATTCGCATCCGCAACGATAGAAAATTGTGTCCTATACACCTGCCAGGAGGTCTTCCCATCATATGTAGATAGTTTCAGAACGGAACGAGCAGGCATCGATAAAAATTTAAAACCTTCAGAATTGTTTCCTACCGTCGCTATGCACTTCTTTAGGCTGTCAACTTCTTTCGTGACGGCAGCAGAAACCCTATCATCAATTTGTTGTTCGACGGCAGAAACTCTCTCTTCTATATGTTCTTTTACAGAAGAAATTCTTTCTTCTACTTGTTCTTTTACCGAAGAAACTCTTTCTTCTATTTGTCCAACTTTAGTTTCAACCGCGTCTATTCTGCCTTCCATAGCCTCAAATTTATTTTCTATTACGCAGGTAATTTCTCTTTTCATTTCGTCCTGACCTGCTTTCATCTCGTCTTTAAGGGATTTCATCTCTTCCTTAACGCATTCCTGGCCCAATTTCATTTCTTCCTTAACGGATATTTGACCAGCATCCATTTTCTCTTGTACAGCTTTTATATCTTCCTTAACGGAGTTGACGGCTCCTTCCATCTTTTCTTGGAAAGCAGCAAATGCAGTCATCATTTGCCTGAATTGTTCTTCCATCGCTCTTGTTATTGGCATTCAAATCCCACTTCTGACACCAAAAATTGTTGCGTGCGTACGGGTTCGTTATGAAATGAATGCACAAGTCCGATGAAAAATGAACAAAAATTTATTATTATCACAACAAAAATGCTTAAATTTTCTCAAATTATCATGCAGTATTACAATATCTCACAGTAGTTATCTTTTAACTACTCAAATGTCCAATAGAACGTAATTCAAAACAGCTAAAGAACGCTAATCCGCGAATTCGCTACAATCAACAACAGTAGTTTTCTAAACAACAACAAACTAAACAACTGCTACAAACTGAGATGTTTTCCTCCTTTTATAAGATTTTAAAATCACGCGCTAGAATTTTCCAGCACTTTCTCGAAATCAAAAAGAGATATTTATTTATTTAACGCACGCGCTCTTGTATTTTTAATTTTTTTTGGCTTAGCTTTCTTTTAATATTCGTCACGCGCTGCACTGCGCGAGAAATAAAACCATTTAATTTATAATTGAACTAACATTAGCTTTTTAAATACCAAATTCGTAACAATATTTATGTTTTATTGTCTATTTCATATTTTGTAAAGATTTAACGAATTGTTGATTAACAAATTTAACGATTCCAAAGCGATGAGTGGTAACACTCTACGCAATGAAATACCTATAGCGGGCCGTGAGTGTCTATCAAAATTTAATTGGGAAAAATTTTAAATAAATTATGTATTTTACAAATAAATAATAAGAAAAGTTAAACATTAATTTTTACAAGCAAGTCCTTTCCGAAAAATTTATGTAGAATTGGATATTTAGCCAAATTTTTAGTCCAAAGGGGCTTTGTACCTGAAGGACTATTGTTTTCGTTTTGCGCTGAAGCCTTTAAAAGGCTGTATCACTTTTCAAATCGTTGCCACCCAATACTATTGCCTTGCATTATATCTGAAGAAATTAAATAATGAAGAATTTGCATAAATGTATGGATGTTTTTCGCATTGTGAGAAAACAACGGAATCTAGAGCTATCAAAATGTGACTTACGTAATCTTCCATAGAATATGGGCACGTGGAAGCCCTAATTTGAATTCGAAATTTGCTTTATTATAGATTTCATATTTTGTAACACTTCGACGAATATTTGATTAAAAAACTCAACGATTTCAAAGCGATAATTGGCAACGTTGTACTGAAAAAAAAAAAAAAAACTTTTTTATCTCCAGCGCGCGAGACTGCGTATCAGAAATTCTAAAGATACACTCAATAAAAAATTATTTTGCGATATTTCTCTTGAACTGAATTTTATGGTTTAAGTACGAAGAACACGATATTCAATAAATAAAGGTAATACACAAAATGTTAGAAAAACGCCCCTTTGGACGTAATTTAAAGTCTGGAACCTTTCAGATGTTCTTAATTTCTTTAAATATAATACAGGGCGATAATCTGGTGACAAGAAATTAGACCAACGCTGAAAATATTGACACTGTGTGTGACGTACCGAAGTCAAGTGTGACGTACCGAACTAAATTCATAAAGTATTTCAAATTAATGATATCTCATCTTTTAACGCACTATTTACTGTTTAAAGCTATAATTATTATTAAGTTACTTAGCAAAAACATTCTCATATATTAAGTGTATTGGGAAGTAATTCGAATGGTTTTGATATTGAGAAATTGAGGTCGATAGCCTATTTTTCAACTGATAGTCTAATACATGCTGAATTTTTTACTACTAATATTTATGTTTTAAAAAATATATGTAACTTGATAGTATAATTCATGTGGACTCCTTAATCAAAGGGAAGTTCAAATAAGCAAAAATCGTGCATATATTTATAAATTTTTGCATCTGCGCATTATTTTCTTGCAAATAAACTATGAAAGATTTGAAAATTTGTGCGAAATGGGAGAAAGTGCAATGTTTCAGACCCCTATCCTCCACTCGGAAACCTTTCTTTGCCGCTACAGCCTTCCATCCCTCACAAACGATGCAACACGTGGAAATTTGAAATGTTTATGACCAAACCTTCCCTTGTCCTCCTCATCCCAGCTGAGAGGAGTTCAAAGTTTCCGTGGAAATGCCCCACCCCTCGGCATCATTCCTTGTTTCCTCCCCCCATGGCTGTAAACTTCCAGGGTAGTAACAGGAGCAACACACTTTCTTTAAACAACTGAGGTCTGTTATTAAGGCAAATATTTTACGCATTTCTTTTAAAGCGTCGAGTTTTCGATTAAATTTGAAGTATGTTTGCTTTAGACTTCTATGAACAGTTACATTTCAGAATATTAAAAAAAAAAAAAAAAAAAAAAAAAAAAATCTTGGCATTTAATGCCACACTACCCGTTGCTGCATCCCCCCGTCTCTTTTCAAGCTCCTTCTGATAAATGTCAGTCCACACCCAGATCGTAACCTCCACTTGGAATTTTTTGCCTTATGGCTGTAGTGTCTTCCCTTCCCAAACGATGCAACACATAGCTATTTGGACGACCCCCATCCCAAGCAATTTCATCAGAACTTTTAAGGATAAAGGCACTTCTGTAAGAATTAGAAATGTTTTTTACAGTTATGAAAATATGTATTTACTCCTTCGATTAATTTGTTTCTGTTTGTACTTGGAAATATATAAATTAGCAGTTCCGTAGAAATATAGCCATCAAATATAGTCATTTCAGACATAAAAATCATAACGGAAATTACATTTATAATTTTTGAATCAATAAATTGTTTCATTAAACTGGACAGTTTGATAGTTCAGTTGTTGTAAACTGGACTATCAAATGTGTTTTCGTCGGAATATGAACACGAGACTCCGATTTGTATCCGGACGTGATTCCAACTCCAAGGTTAACGAGCAATTTTATTTGTTATAGGAAAATGCTATTTAAAACAAGATTGAACATTTCAAATGATATACCGGGTACGTATTTATTTTATGATTTGATAGAAAATTTGCATTAATATTTAAAACTGCTCCTGAGCGAGATATACGAAAATCGTATATAAATATAAAAACAAGACAAACACATTTTTGGGGAAAATATGCCGTTTTGTGACATATTTTAGTTGTACCTCTGTATTGTGGTAGCGCCATAAAAAAGAAATAAAAACGATTTAAGTTGCCATGGAAATCGCAGATGACTTTTTCTTTTTAGATTTTGCAATCTAATGGTTTAAGAGAATAGGGTTAAAAAAGTGCAGTCAGTGTTTTCTAAATGAAGGTAAATAAAAGTAGATAAAAAAAATCGCTAATTTTTAAAATACAGCGCACTAAATTTCTTGTAAAAAGCGTCTATAATCGCTAACAAAATGTTCTATTATTCCAAAGGGGTAATTTGGCCAGAAGAAATTCTAATTTTGTTTTGGAATTTTACTTTGATTCACTATAATTGTCCTTTCACTTTTCAAATTGTAACCACCCAATATTAGCGCCCTGCAAGCCTAATGACTCTACAAGCGGTTATTAATTTGGTCTCATTATTAAGCCAAGCGGTCTAATTATTTTGCCTTTATTTGTTCTTGGAAAAACTCGTTTGGTATGCACACAATGATTTTTGGTTAGTTTATTAGATTATAGTAAATAACTGGAGGTCTATCTCCCTCAGGGAAGGGATGCCTTCGTGGCGGACTTTCCAAAGGGAAATGGCTCGTATACACGTTACGCAAGGTGAGAACGCCCATGTTCGCGGGACTCAAACCTGAGATCGAACTACCAGTGTTCAGCGTCTTCACCGCTCCGCCGCTAGTTGGCCGTATAACACCCAAGGATCCAGAACTGAATAATGAAGTATACCGAGGTACTACTGTATGAAGATAATGTGACCAGCTTGTGTTTCTCGCATTGTGAAAATTCAACGATTGCTAAAGTAATCAAATTTTGAATATAGTCGTCCGGCTCGGCTGTGGAACTTGAGATTTACTGTCTATTTCATATTTTGTAAAGCTTTAACGAATTTTTAAGCTCAAGGATTCAAAAGCGGGTGAGACTGTCTATCCGAAATTGTGAACATATGCTGTTTTTGAATGTTTTTTGAATGAATCCAAAGGGACGTTAGCCCAAAAGCTCTGAAATGCTTATGTTTGCGTAAATTAAAAACACGCCTAAAAATTCACTAAAAAATTTATTTTTTCATTCACATGCATACAAATTTCATTCACACATGCATACAAATTTCGAGAACATTTGAGTTAAATATATTTAGAAACAGCACATCTTTAGAATTTTCGATACACAGTCTCATGTGTTGAAAATAAAAATAATTTTCCCCCCTACAGTGTTGCCACTGTTAGCTTTGAAGTCGTAGAGTTTTTTGATAAAAAAATCGATAAAAGTTTAAAAATGTGATAAAGATAATAAAAGAAAGCCGAAATTCAAAGATTCGGGCTTCCAGATGCCCATATTTTGGTAAAGGACTAAGTTATTCAAAATTTGATGGCTCTAGGTTACGCTGATCTTTAATACTACAAGAAAATACATAACTTCATTTTTTATTATTAATTTCTTTAGATAGAATACAGTGCGATAGTATTCGGTGATACAATTCGAAAAGTGATAGAGCCGTTTGTAGTGATTCCACGTAAAATACCACTTCGAGACTTAATAGCCTTTCTGCGCTAACTTCCTTTTGGGTTAATCATAAATTAAAATTTTATATTTCTATTCCATTTCAATTTTTGCTTTATTTTGCCGGAACGTAGGAAAAACTACTGTCATAAACTATCAGAATGAAGCAATTTCTACGGGAAATTCAAAGGTAGAAAATCAGCATTGATAATGAAAAGTAACAGCTGATAATAAAAAAAATCTTTAAAATTCCAAAGATTTTTTATTCGCATAATTTAGGTCTATATGCTTAATTTAAACATTCAGAATTTAAAATATATAAGTATTGTTAAATCATCCATTCAAACCAAATTACTGAATCCCAAATACATATTAAATATTTGCCTACGAATCTTCTCTTTCACATTGAGTCCGATCGAAGTAAAGAAAACAATATGAACAAAATTTTCGCTTTCTAATTTGAAAGGTTTTCTTTTTTTGAATCCTGACTCAATTAAAAAAAATTAACTTAGCTCCCAAATTAATTTAATTGAAAATTTATATGAATTATTTAGAAATTTAGATGAATTTACTATATTCTGTTAAATATAATATAGATTAATAGTCCTTTCTCTGTCTTATTAAAATTCTGTCCGGGTAACTGAGATTTTTGCTTACCGTACATGCTTTGTTTCTTTAATGGGAAGTCTACTCTTGATTGAGGAATCATGACCTGTATATCATGACCATGAATTTGTGGAATACTACCTATTCTACTTATTCATAGTATCGTAACATGGAATATTGTCATGTATACTTACTAAGAATTTATCCACGGAGCTTAAAGAAAATCCATCTTCAAGGCGAATTTCCCCAGAATAAATCCATTTTTCGTCTGAGTTTATAGGGCAATATATTCTGAGTTGTATATATACATTTAGTTGAAAAACCTTGCAGGTTTAGACTTAATTCGACGCGAAAAAACTCTCGATAAATATTTTAGAATTTAAGAAAAAATTCCGGTGATTTTATAAAACGTGATGGGTTGCCATCACACATATTTGTTTGCACTTTTAGAAAAGGCAGAAAATTCATCAAGAGGGAACAAAGCCACATAAACATATGGAAATAGGAAAGCAATTCCGCTGACGGGAACGGTCAACTACAGAACTAAGCTGTACGGCGTGTCCATGCATGTATATATATACAGGGTGATCAGCGAGTAAGCCCTGATTTCAAAATTAAATATCTCTACAACAAAGATCGATAGAATTACGCAGTAAACTGTACGTTTATTAGCAAAACTGTAAAAATGGTGTACAAAAGTTTAGAAAATTTACTTACGAAAATTGCTAACAGATGGCGCTCTGCGCTGAAAACTCTTTCTCTGAAAGAAGTCTAAAAATAAATAAATAAATAAAATAAAGGGAAGCAGCTTTTGCAATCAAAATACAATTTTTTCAAAATGTTCACCATTCGAAACAATGAGGTGGCATAAATGAATAAGGAAATTTGACATCACGTCTTGCAATGTCTCAACGAAAATGGAATCACATGCAATGGCAAAAACGATTCAAGCTCATCTAGAGTAGCGGGATTGTTTCGATAGACAGTGTCTTTCAATGCGCCCCACAGAAAGAAGTCACAAGCACTCAGATCGGGAGAATATGGAGGCCAAGCTATTCCCGAGTCAGTAAATTGCGGATAATCTAACGCAATTACTCTATTCCCAAAGTAGTATTCATGAAGAAATCTGTTCGATGTAGTCGAGCCCCATCTTGCATGAACCAGTCGATACCTGGTCGATCCTCCAACGCTAGCTGAGTGCTGACAAGTTGTTCCAAAATTGTAACGTAATGTTCAGTAGTTATTGTTTCTCGTACGAAAAAGGGCCCGATAATGCCTCTGGCGCATACCGCAGCCCATGCAGTAACTTTAGGCGAATGCAGTGCTTTCTCTTCACACAAATGAGGATTTTCGAACCCCTAAATCTCCAGTTTTGTTTACTAACGATTCCATTCAAATGTAAATGTGCCTCATCTGTGAACCAGATGCAGCTCACATTAAATTTGTCGTTGTCGATCCTTGTTAGAATCTGATTCGCAAAGTCAACCCTTTGTTGCACAGCTTTCATGGGTATGGCCTGATGACTCTGGATTTTGTATGGAAAGAGCCATAGGCTATTTTTTAATATTTTTTGCGTGTACTTATTTTTTGTGCTTAAAACCTGTCTCTGATGCAATCCATCGGATGCTTTTCTTCCGATTTTTCCAGAAACTCTGCCTGCATTTTCAGGAGTGACTACAGTTTTCCTAGGCTTAACATTTCCCTTTCGATCATCAGCCACGATGCCAGTCCATTCGAATTTTGCGAAGAGCATGCGAATGGTTTTCGAATCGGGTCCAACTGGAACAGTGAATTGGTTTTGAAAACTGCGACGTGTTGCTGTAGGACTGTGATCTAACAGGTGAAATTCCAGAACCAAAAAAACACGTTGTTCAATGGAATACTTTATTTCACTTTCTACGCTAGCCTCTTTTCACTAGCCAACAGTCGTACTGATCACTTTCGATCTCGAAGCACATTTTAAAGGCTATTGATAGGTCATTGCAATTAGAGCGTCATCTGTTAACGATTTTCGTAACTAAATTTTCTAAACTTTTGTACACCATTTTTACAGTTTTGCTAATAAACGTACAGTTTACCGCATAATTCTATCGATCTTTGTTGTAGAGATATTTAATTTTGAAATCAGGGCTTATTTGCTGACCACTCTGTATATACAATCCAAATGCATGGTTAGCTCTTCCTTAACGTTTGCCGCAAAAACCCTTCCTTCACCCATTACTTTGCATAAGGTATCACGTTAACAGCGCCTCCTTCTAAGAATTTTTCTATAATCACCACTTTGCCTCAAAGAGTCAACGCAGTGTTGTTTGTTTAAAAGAAGAAGGTTTTTGAAAAACATTTCCTCTTAAGTTTGACAGCGTCTTCAAAGTTTTATGCTGGCGAAAAAATGAAAAAACTGGCGGTCAGCAGGTTAGCAGTTAATTATGTTAGATTGTATTTAATTTCAAAATCCATTAATTCTTCGAATAATAGTTTGTTTCAATATATTCGGTTTCAAACTGAAAATACGTACATTGATTGAATAAGTTTGGTCAGGTTTGCATTTATCAAAAAATATAAACTTGCTTCTCTTTCGTTAAATATTAATAATATAAATAAACATCTTATACATACATATATATATATATATATATATATATATAAATTTAAAATCAGAAGAAAACAGAATATAGTATCCTAGGAAACGAATTTAAAAGGATAAATTATAGAATGAAGTAAAATGTAAATTGAAATGTTAAATATGTTGAAATTTTTTAGAACAATTTTAAACTAAAAACTATGAAAATGCAAATTAATTATTCATTTTAATGTTTCAAATGGACTCGTAAAGGGCTAATAATTTAAAGCATTAAAATTTAAAAAAAAAATCTGAAATCTTTCAGATTTTAAATTACGTACAAAGGGGCGTTTTTTAACATTTTGTGTGTTACCTTTCTTTATTAAATATCATGTTCCTCGCACTTAAACTATAAGATCCAGTGCAACAGCAATATCGCAAAATAGTTTTAAAACGAGCATATCTTTAGAATTTCCGATACAGAGACTCACGCGCTGGAGATAAAAATGTTTTTTCTGCACAACGTTGCCATTGCTCGCTTTGAAATCCTTGAGTTTGTTAATCAAAAATTCGTCAAAGTTTTAAAAAATAGGAAATCGATCATAAAACAAATTTCAAATTTCAAATTTGGTCTTCCACATGCTCATATTCGTTGGAGGATTACGTTATTCAAAATTCGATGACTTTATGTACCGCTGTTTTATCGCAATACGAGAAATATACATACATTTATGCAGATTTTTCATTATTTAATTTCTTCAAATATAATGCATGACTCTAACATTTGGTGGCAACACTTTGAAAAGTGAACCGACTTTTATGAGTCCGACGCAAAATGCCAAAACGAAACTAATAGTCCTTCGGGATTCAAATCCCTTTGGACTAAAAACGAGTAAAGACTCGTTTCGATTCGTACCTTTGACATTTGGAGCTCCAAAATTTAAAAAAAAAAAAAAAAAAAAAAAAAAAAAATCTGAAATGTTTTAGATTTTAAATTACGTCTAAAGGGGCGTTCTTTAACATTTTATGTGTTACCTTTCTTTATTAAATATCATGTTCCTCGCACTTAAACCATAAGATCCAGTGCAACAGCAATATCGCAAAATAGTTTTAAAACGAGCATATCTTTAGAATTTCCGATACAGAGACTCACGCGCTGGAGATAAAAATGTTTTTTCTGCACAACGTTGCCACTGCTCGCTTTGAAATCCTTGAGTTTCCTAGGAAGATTCGTCAAAGTTTTAAAAAATTGGAAATCGATCATAATACAAATTTCAAATTTGGTCTTCCATATGCTCATATTCGTTGGAGGATTACGTTATTCAAAATTCGATGACTCTATGTACCGTTATTTTATGGCAATGTGAGAAATATACATACATTTACGCAGATATTCATTATTTAATTTCTTCAAATATAATGCAGGATTCTAACATTTCATGGCAACAGTTTAAAAAGTGAAGCGACATTTATCCGTCCGACGCAAAATGCCAAAACTAAACTAATAATCCTTCGGGATTCAAATCCCTTTGGACTAAAAAAAAAAAAAAATCTGAAATGTTTCAGATTTTAAATTACGTCCAAAGGGGCGTTTTTTAACATTTTGTATGTTACTTTCTTTATTAAATATCATGTTCCTCGCACTTAAACCATAAGATCCAGTGCAACAGCAATATCGCAAAATAGTTTTAAAACGAGCATATCTTTAGAATTTCCGATACAGAGACTCACGCGCTGGAGATAAAAATGGTTTTCTGCACAACGTTGCCATTGCGCGCTTTGAAATCCTTGAGTTTGTTAATCAAAAATTCGTCAAAGTTTTAAAAAGTAGGAAATCGATCATAAAACAAATTTCAAATTTGGTCTTCCACATGCTCATATTCGTTGGAGGATTACGTTATTCAAAATTCGATGACTCTATGTACCGTTATTTTATGACAATGTGAGAAATATACATACATTTACGCAGATATTCATTATTTAATTTCTTCAAATATAATGCAGGACTCTAACATTTCATGGCAACAGTTTAAAAAGTGAAGCGACATTTATCCGTCCGACGCAAAATGCCAAAATTAAACTAATAATCCTTCGGGATTCAAATCCATTTGGACTAAAAAAAAAAAAAATCTGAAATGTTTCAGATTTTAAATTATGTCCAAAAAGGCGTTTTTTAACATTTTGTATATTACCTTTCTTTATTAAATATCATGTTCCTCGCACTTAAACCATAAGATCCAGTGCAACAGCAAAATCGCAAAATAGTTTTAAAACGAGCATATCTTTAGAATTTCCGATACAGAGACTCACGCGCTGGAGATAAAAATGTTTTTTCTGCACAACGTTGCCACTGCTCGCTTTGAAATCCTTGAGTTTGTTAATCAAAGATTCGTCAAAGTTTTAAAAATTAGGAAATCGATCATAAAACAAATTTCAAATTTGGTCTTCCACATGCTCATATTCGTTGGAGGATTACGTTATTCAAAATTCGATGACTCTATGTACCGTTATTTTATGGCAATGTGAGAAATATACATACATTTACGCAGATATTCATTATTTAATTTCTTCAAATATAATGCAGGATTCTAACATTTCATGGCAACAGTTTAAAAAGTGAAGCGACATTTATCCGTCCGACGCAAAATGCCAAAACTAAACTAATAATCCTTCGGGATTCAAATCCCTTTGGACTAAAAAAAAAAAAAAATCTGAAATGTTTCAGATTTTAAATTACGTCCAAAGGGGCGTTTTTTAACATTTTGTATGTTACTTTCTTTATTAAATATCATGTTCCTCGCACTTAAACCATAAGATCCAGTGCAACAGCAATATCGCAAAATAGTTTTAAAACGAGCATATCTTTAGAATTTCCGATACAGAGACTCACGCGCTGGAGATAAAAATGGTTTTCTGCACAACGTTGCCATTGCGCGCTTTGAAATCCTTGAGTTTGTTAATCAAAAATTCGTCAAAGTTTTAAAAAGTAGGAAATCGATCATAAAACAAATTTCAAATTTGGTCTTCCACATGCTCATATTCGTTGGAGGATTACGTTATTCAAAATTCGATGACTCTATGTACCGTTATTTTATGACAATGTGAGAAATATACATACATTTACGCAGATATTCATTATTTAATTTCTTCAAATATAATGCAGGACTCTAACATTTCATGGCAACAGTTTAAAAAGTGAAGCGACATTTATCCGTCCGACGCAAAATGCCAAAATTAAACTAATAATCCTTCGGGATTCAAATCCATTTGGACTAAAAAAAAAAAAAAATCTGAAATGTTTCAGATTTTAAATTATGTCCAAAAAGGCGTTTTTTAACATTTTGTATATTACCTTTCTTTATTAAATATCATGTTCCTCGCACTTAAACCATAAGATCCAGTGCAACAGCAAAATCGCAAAATAGTTTTAAAACGAGCATATCTTTAGAATTTCCGATACAGAGACTCACGCGCTGGAGATAAAAATGTTTTTTCTGCACAACGTTGCCACTGCTCGCTTTGAAATCCTTGAGTTTGTTAATCAAAGATTCGTCAAAGTTTTAAAAAATTGGAAATCGATCATAAAACAAATTTCAAATTTGGTCTTCCACATGCTCATATTCGTTATAGGATTACGTCATTCAAAACTCGAAGACTCTATGTACCGTTATTTTATGACAATGTGAGAAATATACATACATTTACGCAGATATTCATTATTTAATTTCTTCAAATATAATGCAGGACTCTAACAATTTATGGCAACAGTTTGAAAAGTGAACCGACATTTATCCGTCCGACGCAAAATGCCAAAACGAAACTAATAGTCCTTCGGGATTCAAATCTCTTTGGACTAAAAAAAAAAAAAAAAAAAATCTGAAATGTTTCAGATTTTAAATTACGTCCAAAGGGGCGTTTTTTAACATTTTGTATGTTACTTTATTTATTAAATATCATGTTCCTCGCACTTAAACCATAAGATCCAGTGCAACAGCAAAATCGCAAAATAGTTTTAAAACGAGCATATCTTTAGAATTTCCGATACAGAGACTCACGCGCTGGAGATAAAAATGTTTTTTCTGCACAACGTTGCCACTGCTCGCTTTGAAATCCTTGAGTTTGTTAATCAAAGATTCGTCAAAGTTTTAAAAAATAGGAAATCGATCATAAAACAAATTTCAAATTTGGTCTTCCACATGCTCATATTCGTTGGAGGATTACGTTATTCAAAATTCGATGACTCTATGTACCGTTATTTTATGGCAATGTGAGAAATATACATACATTTACGCAGATATTCATTATTTAATTTCTTCAAATATAATGCAGGATTCTAACATTTCATGGCAACAGTTTAAAAAGTGAAGCGACATTTATCCGTCCGACGCAAAATGCCAAAACTAAACTAATAATCCTTCGGGATTCAAATCCCTTTGGACTAAAAAAAAAAAAAAATCTGAAATGTTTCAGATTTTAAATTACGTCCAAAGGGGCGTTTTTAACATTTTGTATGTTACTTTCTTTATTAAATATCATGTTCCTCGCACTTAAACCATAAGATCCAGTGCAACAGCAATATCGCAAAATAGTTTTAAAACGAGCATATCTTTAGAATTTCCGATACAGAGACTCACGCGCTGGAGATAAAAATGGTTTTCTGCACAACGTTGCCATTGCGCGCTTTGAAATCCTTGAGTTTGTTAATCAAAAATTCGTCAAAGTTTTAAAAAGTAGGAAATCGATCATAAAACAAATTTCAAATTTGGTCTTCCACATGCTCATATTCGTTGGAGGATTACGTTATTCAAAATTCGATGACTCTATGTACCGTTATTTTATGACAATGTGAGAAATATACATACATTTACGCAGATATTCATTATTTAATTTCTTCAAATATAATGCAGGACTCTAACATTTCATGGCAACAGTTTAAAAAGTGAAGCGACATTTATCCGTCCGACGCAAAATGCCAAAATTAAACTAATAATCCTTCGGGATTCAAATCCATTTGGACTAAAAAAAAAAAAAAATCTGAAATGTTTCAGATTTTAAATTATGTCCAAAAAGGCGTTTTTTAACATTTTGTATATTACCTTTCTTTATTAAATATCATGTTCCTCGCACTTAAACCATAAGATCCAGTGCAACAGCAAAATCGCAAAATAGTTTTAAAACGAGCATATCTTTAGAATTTCCGATACAGAGACTCACGCGCTGGAGATAAAAATGTTTTTTCTGCACAACGTTGCCACTGCTCGCTTTGAAATCCTTGAGTTTGTTAATCAAAGATTCGTCAAAGTTTTAAAAAATTGGAAATCGATCATAAAACAAATTTCAAATTTGGTCTTCCACATGCTCATATTCGTTGGAGGATTACGTCATTCAAAACTCGAAGACTCTATGTACCGTTATTTTATGACAATGTGAGAAATATACATACATTTACGCAGATATTCATTATTTAATTTCTTCAAATATAATGCAGGACTCTAACAATTTATGGCAACAGTTTGAAAAGTGAACCGACATTTATCCGTCCGACGCAAAATGCCAAAACGAAACTAATAGTCCTTCGGGATTCAAATCTCTTTGGACTAAAAAAAAAAAAAAAAAAAATCTGAAATGTTTCAGATTTTAAATTACGTCCAAAGGGGCGTTTTTTAACATTTTGTATGTTACTTTATTTATTAAATATCATGTTCCTCGCACTTAAACCATAAGATCCAGTGCAACAGCAAAATCGCAAAATAGTTTTAAAACGAGCATATCTTTAGAATTTCCGATACAGAGACTCACGCGCTGGAGATAAAAATGTTTTTTCTGCACAACGTTGCCACTGCTCGCTTTGAAATCCTTGAGTTTGTTAATCAAAGATTCGTCAAAGTTTTAAAAAATAGGAAATCGATCATAAAACAAATTTCAAATTTGGTCTTCCACATGCTCATATTCGTTGGAGGATTACGTTATTCAAAATTCGATGACTCTATGTACCGTTATTTTATGGCAATGTGAGAAATATACATACATTTACGCAGATATTCATTATTTAATTTCTTCAAATATAATGCAGGATTCTAACATTTCATGGCAACAGTTTAAAAAGTGAAGCGACATTTATCCGTCCGACGCAAAATGCCAAAACTAAACTAATAATCCTTCGGGATTCAAATCCCTTTGGACTAAAAAAAAAAAAAAATCTGAAATGTTTCAGATTTTAAATTACGTCCAAAGGGGCGTTTTTTAACATTTTGTATGTTACTTTCTTTATTAAATATCATGTTCCTCGCACTTAAACCATAAGATCCAGTGCAACAGCAATATCGCAAAATAGTTTTAAAACGAGCATATCTTTAGAATTTCCGATACAGAGACTCACGCGCTGGAGATAAAAATGGTTTTCTGCACAACGTTGCCATTGCGCGCTTTGAAATCCTTGAGTTTGTTAATCAAAAATTCGTCAAAGTTTTAAAAAGTAGGAAATCGATCATAAAACAAATTTCAAATTTGGTCTTCCACATGCTCATATTCGTTGGAGGATTACGTTATTCAAAATTCGATGACTCTATGTACCGTTATTTTATGACAATGTGAGAAATATACATACATTTACGCAGATATTCATTATTTAATTTCTTCAAATATAATGCAGGACTCTAACATTTCATGGCAACAGTTTAAAAAGTGAAGCGACATTTATCCGTCCGACGCAAAATGCCAAAATTAAACTAATAATCCTTCGGGATTCAAATCCATTTGGACTAAAAAAAAAAAAAAATCTGAAATGTTTCAGATTTTAAATTATGTCCAAAAAGGCGTTTTTTAACATTTTGTATATTACCTTTCTTTATTAAATATCATGTTCCTCGCACTTAAACCATAAGATCCAGTGCAACAGCAAAATCGCAAAATAGTTTTAAAACGAGCATATCTTTAGAATTTCCGATACAGAGACTCACGCGCTGGAGATAAAAATGTTTTTTCTGCACAACGTTGCCACTGCTCGCTTTGAAATCCTTGAGTTTGTTAATCAAAGATTCGTCAAAGTTTTAAAAAATTGGAAATCGATCATAAAACAAATTTCAAATTTGGTCTTCCACATGCTCATATTCGTTGGAGGATTACGTCATTCAAAACTCGAAGACTCTATGCACCGTTATTTTATGACAATGTGAGAAATATACATACATTTACGCAGATATTCATTATTTAATTTCTTCAAATATAATGCAGGACTCTAACAATTTATGGCAACAGTTTGAAAAGTGAACCGACATTTATCCGTCCGACGCAAAATGCCAAAACGAAACTAATAGTCCTTCGGGATTCAAATCTCTTTGGACTAAAAAAAAAAAAAAAAAATCTGAAATGTTTCAGATTTTAAATTACGTCCAAAGGGGCGTTTTTTAACATTTTGTATGTTACTTTCTTTATTAAATATCATGTTCCTCGCACTTAAAACATAAGATTCAGTGCAACAGCAATATCGCAAAATAGTTTTAAAACGAGCATATCTTTAGAATTTCCGATACAGAGACTCACGCGCTGGAGATAAAAATGTTTTTTCTGCACAACGTTGCCATTGCTCGCTTTGAAATCCTTGAGTTTGTTAATCAAAAATTCGTCAAAGTTTTAAAAAATAGGAAATCGATTATAAAACAAATTTCAAATTTCAAATTTGGTTTTCCACATGCCTATATTCGTTGGAGGATTACGTTATTCAAAATTCGATGACTCTATGTACCGTTGTTTTACCACAATACGAGAAATATACATACATTTATGCAGATTTTTCATTATTTAATTTCTTCAAATATAATGCAGGACTCTAACCTTTTGTGGCAACACTTTTAAAAGTGAACCGACATTTATGAGTCCGACGCAAAATGCCAAAACGAAACTAATAGTCCTTCGGGATTCAAATCCCTTTGGACAAAAACGAGTAAAGACTCGTTTCGATTCGTACCTTTGACATTTGGAGCTCCAAAATTAAAAAAAAAGAAAAAAAAAAAAAAAAAAAAAAAAAAAAAAATCTGAAATGTTTCAGATTTTAAATTACTTCCAAAAGGGCCTTTTTTAACATTTTGTATGTTACTTTCTTTATTAAATATCATGTTCCTCGCACTTAAAACATAAGATTCAGTGCAACAGCAATATCGCAAAATAGTTTTAAAACGAGCATATCTTTAGAATTTCCGATACAGAGACTCACGCGCTGGAGATAAAAATGTTTTTTCTGCACAACGTTGCCATTGCTCGCTTTGAAATCCTTGAGCTTGTTAATCAAAAATTCGTTAAAATTTTAAAAAGTAGGAAATCGATCATAAAACAAATTTCAAATTTGGTCTTCCACATGCTCATATTCGTTGGAAGTTTACGTTATTCAAAATTCGATGACTCTATGTACCGTTATTTTATGACAATGTGAGAAATATACATACATTTACGCAGATATTCATTATTTAATTTCTTCAAATATAATGCAGGACTCTAACATTTCATGGCAACAGTTTAAAAAGTGAAGCGACATTTATCCGTTAGACGCAAAATGCCAAAACTAAACTAATAATCCTTCAGGATTCAAATCCCTTTGGACTAAAAAAAAAAAAAAATCTGAAATGTTTCAGATTTTAAATTATGTCCAAAGGGGCGTTTTTTAACATTTTGTATATTACCTTTCTTTATTAAATATCATGTTCCTCGCACTTAAACCATACGATCCAGTGCAACAGCAATATCGCAAAATAGTTTTAAAACGAGCATATCTTTAGAATTTCCGATACAGAGACTCACGCGCTGGAGATAAAAATGTTTTTTCTGCACAACGTTGCCACTGCTCGCTTTGAAATCCTTGAGTTTGTTAATCAAAGATTCGTCAAAGTTTTAAAAAATTGGAAATCGATCATAAAACAAATTTCAAATTTGGTCTTCCACATGCTCATATTCGTTGGAGGATTACGTTATTCAAAATTCGATGACTCTATGTACCGTTATTTTATGACAATGTGAGAAATATACATACATTTACGCAGATATTCATTATTTAATTTCTTCAAATATAATGCAGGACTCTAACAATTTATGGCAACAGTTTGAAAAGTGAACCGACATTTATCCGTCCGACGCAAAATGCCAAAACGAAACTAATAGTCCTTCGGGATTCAAATCTCTTTGGACTAAAAAAAAAAAAAAAAAAAAAAAATCTGAAATGTTTCAGATTTTAAATTACGTCCAAAGGGGCGTTTTTTAACATTTTGTATGTTACTTTCTTTATTAAATATCATGTTCCTCGCACTTAAAACATAAGATTCAGTGCAACAGCAATATCGCAAAATAGTTTTAAAACGAGCATATCTTTAGAATTTCCGATACAGAGACTCACGCGCTGGAGATAAAAATGTTTTTTCTGCACAACGTTGCCATTGCTCGCTTTGAAATCCTTGAGTTTGTTAATCAAAAATTCGTCAAAGTTTTAAAAAGTAGGAAATCGATCATAAAACAAATTTCAAATTTGGTCTTCCACATGCTCATATTCGTTGGAGGATTACGTTATTCAAAATTCGATGACTCTATGTACCGTTATTTTATGACAATGTGAGAAATATACATACATTTACGCAGATATTCATTATTTAATTTCTTCAAATATAATGCAGGATTCTAACATTTCATGGCAACAGTTTAAAAAGTGAAGCGACATTTATCCGTCCGACGCAAAATGCCAAAACTAAACTAATAATCCTTCAGGATTCAAATCCCTTTGGACTAAAAAAAAAAAAAATCTGAAATGTTTCAGATTTTAAATTATGTCCAAAGGGGCGTTTTTTAACATTTTGTATATTACCTTTCTTTATTAAATATCATGTTCCTCGCACTTAAACCATACGATCCAGTGCAACAGCAATATCGCAAAATAGTTTTAAAACGAGCATATCTTTAGAATTTCCGATACAGAGACTCACGCGCTGGAGATAAAAATGTTTTTTCTGCACAACGTTGCCACTGCTCGCTTTGAAATCCTTGAGTTTGTTAATCAAAGATTCGTCAAAGTTTTAAAAAATTGGAAATCGATCATAAAACAAATTTCAAATTTGGTCTTCCACATGCTCATATTCGTTGGAGGATTACGTTATTCAAAATTCGATGACTCTATGTACCGTTATTTTATGACAATGTGAGAAATATACATACATTTACGCAGATATTCATTATTTAATTTCTTCAAATATAATGCAGGACTCTAACAATTTATGGCAACAGTTTGAAAAGTGAACCGACATTTATCCGTCCGACGCAAAATGCCAAAACGAAACTAATAGTCCTTCGGGATTCAAATCTCTTTGGACTAAAAAAAAAAAAAAAAAAAAATCTGAAATGTTTCAGATTTTAAATTACGTCCAAAGGGGCGTTTTTTAACATTTTGTATGTTACTTTCTTTATTAAATATCATGTTCCTCGCACTTAAAACATAAGATTCAGTGCAACAGCAATATCGCAAAATAGTTTTAAAACGAGCATATCTTTAGAATTTCCGATACAGAGACTTACGCGCTGGAGATAAAAATGTTTTTTCTGCACAACGTTGCCATTGCTCGCTTTGAAATCCTTGAGTTTGTTAATCAAAAATTCGTCAAAGTTTTAAAAAGTAGGAAATCGATCATAAAACAAATTTCAAATTTGGTCTTCCACATGCTCATATTCGTTGGAGGATTACGTTATTCAAAATTCGATGACTCTATGTACCGTTATTTTATGACAATGTGAGAAATATACATACATTTACGCAGGTATTCATTATTTAATTTCTTCAAATATAATGCAGGATTCTAACATTTCATGGCAACAGTTTAAAAAGTGAAGCGACATTTATCCGTCCGACGCAAAATGCCAAAACTAAACTAATAATCCTTCGGGATTCAAATCCCTTTGGACTAAAAAAAAAAAAATCTGAAATGTTTCAGATTTTAAATTACGTCCAAAGGGGCGTTTTTTAACATTTTGTATGTTACTTTCTTTATTAAATATCATGTTCCTCGCACTTAAAACATAAGATTCAGTGCAACAGCAATATCGCAAAATAGTTTTAAAACGAGCATATCTTTAGAATTTCCGATACAGAGACTCACGCGCTGGAGATAAAAATGTTTTTCTGCACAACGTTGCCATTGCTCGCTTTGAAATCCTTGAGTTTGTTAATCAAAAATTCGTCAAAGTTTTAAAAAATAGGAAATCGATCATAAAACAAATTTCAAATTTCAAATTTGGTCTTCCACATGCTCATATTCGTTGGAGGATTACGTTATTCAAAATTCGATGACTCTATGTACCGTTGTTTTATCACAATACGAGAAATATACATACATTTATGCAGATTTTTCATTATTTAATTTCTTCAAATATAATGCAGGACTCTAACAATTTATGGCAACAGTTTGAAAAGTGAACCGACATTTATCCGTCCGACGCAAAATGCCAAATCGAAATTAATAGTCCTACGGGATTCAAATCCATTTGGACTATAAAAAAAAAAAAAAAAAAAAAAAAAAAAAAAAAAAAAAAATCTGAAATCTTTCAGATTTTAAATTACGTACAAAGGGGCGTTTTTTAACATTTTGTGTGTTACCTTTCTTTATTAAATATCATGTTCCTCGCACTTAAACCATAAGATCCAGTGCAACAGCAATATCGCAAAATAGTTTTAAAACGAGCATATCTTTAGAATTTCCGATACAGAGACTCACGCGCTGGAGATAAAAATGTTTTTTCTGCACAACGTTGCCATTGCTCGCTTTGAAATCCTTGAGTTTGTTAATCAAAAATTCGTCAAAGTTTTAAAAAGTAGGAAATCGATCATAAAACAAATTTCAAATTTGGTCTTCCACATGCTCATATTCGTTGGAGGATTACGTTATTCAAAATTCGATGACTCTATGTACCGTTATTTTATGACAATGTGAAAAATATACATACATTTACGCAGATATTCATTATTTAATTTCTTCAAATATAATGCAGGACTCTAACATTTCATGGCAACAGTTTAAAAAGTGAAGCGACATTTATCCGTCCGACGCAAAATGCCAAAATTAAACTAATAATCCTTCGGGATTCAAATCCCTTTGGACTAAAAAAAAAAAAAATCTGAAATGTTTCAGATTTTAAATTATGTCCAAAGGGGCGTTTTTTAACATTTTGTATATTACCTTTCTTTATTAAATATCATGTTCCTCGCACTTAAACCATAAGATCCAGTGCAACAGCAATATCGCAAAATAGTTTTAAAACGAGCATATCTTTAGAATTTCCGATACAGAGACTCACGCGCTGGAGATAAAAATGTTTTTTCTGCACAACGTTGCCACTGCTCGCTTTGAAATCCTTGAGTTTGTTAATCAAAGATTCGTCAAAGTTTTAAAAAATTGGAAATCGATCATAAAACAAATTTCAAGTTTGGTCTTCCACATGCTCATATTCGTTGGAGAATTACGTCATTCAAAACTCGAAGACTCTATGTACCGTTATTTTATGACAATGTGAGAAATATACATACATTTACGCAGATATTCATTATTTAATTTCTTCAAATATAATGCAGGACTCTAACAATTTATGGCAACAGTTTGAAAAGTGAACCGACATTTATCCGTCCGACGCAAAATGCCAAAACGAAACTAATAGTCCTTCGGGATTCAAATCTCTTTGGACTAAAAAAAAAAAAAAAAAAAAATCTGAAATGTTTCAGATTTTAAATTACGTCCAAAGGGGCGTTTTTTAACATTTTGTATGTTACTTTCTTTATTAAATATCATGTTCCTCGCACTTAAAACATAAGATTCATTGCAACAGCAATATCGCAAAATAGTTTTAAAACGAGCATATCTTTAGAATTTCCGATACAGAGACTCACGCGCTGGAGATAAAAATGTTTTTTCTGCACAACGTTGCCATTGCTCGCTTTGAAATCCTTGAGTTTGTTAATCAAAAATTCGTCAAAGTTTTAAAAAATAGGAAATCGATTATAAAACAAATTTCAAATTTCAAATTTGGTTTTCCACATGCCTATATTCGTTGGAGGATTACGTTATTCAAAATTCGATGACTCTATGTACCGTTGTTTTACCACAATACGAGAAATATACATACATTTATGCAGATTTTTCATTATCTAATTTCTTCAAATATAATGCAGGATTCTAACATTTCATGGCAACAGTTTAAAAAGTGAAGCGA
Source organism: Stegodyphus dumicola (assembly GCF_044657685.1). Classification (NCBI taxonomy): domain Eukaryota; kingdom Metazoa; phylum Arthropoda; class Arachnida; order Araneae; family Eresidae; genus Stegodyphus; species Stegodyphus dumicola. The sequence continues at coordinate 4,465,851 of NC_140778.1, read as the reverse complement.
CATTTATCCGTCCGACGCAAAATGCCAAAACTAAACTAATAATCCTTCGGGATTCAAATCCCTTTGGACTAAAAAAAAAAAAAAATCTGAAATGTTTCAGATTTTAAATTACGTCCAAAGGGGCGTTTTTTAACATTTTGTATGTTACTTTCTTTATTAAATATCATGTTCCTCGCACTTAAACCATACGATCCAGTGCAACAGCAATATCGCAAAATAGTTTTAAAACGAGCATATCTTTAGAATTTCCGATACAGAGACTCACGCGCTGGAGATAAAAATGTTTTTTCTGCACAACGTTGCCACTGCTCGCTTTGAAATCCTTGAGTTTGTTAATCAAAGATTCGTCAAAGTTTTAAAAAATTGGAAATCGATCATAAAACAAATTTCAAGTTTGGTCTTCCACATGCTCATATTCGTTGGAGAATTACGTCATTCAAAACTCGAAGACTCTATGTACCGTTATTTTATGACAATGTGAGAAATATACATACATTTACGCAGATATTCATTATTTAATTTCTTCAAATATAATGCAGGACTCTAACAATTTATGGCAACAGTTTGAAAAGTGAACCGACATTTATCCGTCCGACGCAAAATGCCAAAACGAAACTAATAGTCCTTCGGGATTCAAATCTCTTTGGACTAAAAAAAAAAAAAAAAAAAAAAAATCTGAAATGTTTCAGATTTTAAATTACGTCCAAAGGGGCGTTTTTTAACATTTTGTATGTTACTTTCTTTATTAAATATCATGTTCCTCGCACTTAAAACATAAGATTCATTGCAACAGCAATATCGCAAAATAGTTTTAAAACGAGCATATCTTTAGAATTTCCGATACAGAGACTCACGCGCTGGAGATAAAAATGTTTTTTCTGCACAACGTTGCCATTGCTCGCTTTGAAATCCTTGAGTTTGTTAATCAAAAATTCGTCAAAGTTTTAAAAAATAGGAAATCGATTATAAAACAAATTTCAAATTTCAAATTTGGTTTTCCACATGCCTATATTCGTTGGAGGATTACGTTATTCAAAATTCGATGACTCTATGTACCGTTGTTTTACCACAATACGAGAAATATACATACATTTATGCAGATTTTTCATTATCTAATTTCTTCAAATATAATGCAGGATTCTAACATTTCATGGCAATAGTTTAAAAAGTGAAGCGACATTTATCCGTCCGACGCAAAATGCCAAAACTAAACTAATAATCCTTCGGGATTCAAATCCCTTTGGACTAAAAAAAAAAAAAAAAATCTGAAATGTTTCAGATTTTAAATTACGTCCAAAGGGGCGTTTTTTAACATTTTGTATGTTACTTTCTTTATTAAATATCATGTTCCTCGCACTTAAAACATAAGATTCAGTGCAACAGCAATATCGCAAAATAGTTTTAAAACGAGCATATCTTTAGAATTTCCGATAGAGAGACTCACGCGCTGGAGATAAAAATGTTTTTCTGCACAACGTTGCCATTGCTCGCTTTGAAATCCTTGAGTTTGTTAATCAAAAATTCGTCAAAGTTTTAAAAAATAGGAAATCGATCATAAAACAAATTTCAAATTTCAAATTTGGTCTTCCACATGCTCATATTCGTTGGAGGATTACGTTATTCAAAATTCGATGACTCTATGTACCGTTGTTTTATCACAATACGAGAAATATACATACATTTATGCAGATTTTTCATTATTTAATTTCTTCAAATATAATGCAGGACTCTAACAATTTATGGCAACAGTTTGAAAAGTGAACCGACATTTATCCGTCCGACGCAAAATGCCAAATCGAAATTAATAGTCCTACGGGATTCAAATCCATTTGGACTATAAAAAAAAAAAAAAAAAAAAAAAAAAAAAAAAAAAAAAAAAAAAAAAAATCTGAAATCTTTCAGATTTTAAATTACGTACAAAGGGGCGTTTTTTAACATTTTGTGTGTTACCTTTCTTTATTAAATATCATGTTCCTCGCACTTAAACCATAAGATCCAGTGCAACAGCAATATCGCAAAATAGTTTTAAAACGAGCATATCTTTAGAATTTCCGATACAGAGACTCACGCGCTGGAGATAAAAATGTTTTTTCTGCACAACGTTGCCATTGCTCGCTTTGAAATCCTTGAGTTTGTTAATCAAAAATTCGTCAAAGTTTTAAAAAGTAGGAAATCGATCATAAAACAAATTTCAAATTTGGTCTTCCACATGCTCATATTCGTTGGAGGATTACGTTATTCAAAATTCGATGACTCTATGTACCGTTATTTTATGACAATGTGAAAAATATACATACATTTACGCAGATATTCATTATTTAATTTCTTCAAATATAATGCAGGACTCTAACATTTCATGGCAACAGTTTAAAAAGTGAAGCGACATTTATCCGTCCGACGCAAAATGCCAAAATTAAACTAATAATCCTTCGGGATTCAAATCCCTTTGGACTAAAAAAAAAAAAAATCTGAAATGTTTCAGATTTTAAATTATGTCCAAAGGGGCGTTTTTTAACATTTTGTATATTACCTTTCTTTATTAAATATCATGTTCCTCGCACTTAAACCATAAGATCCAGTGCAACAGCAATATCGCAAAATAGTTTTAAAACGAGCATATCTTTAGAATTTCCGATACAGAGACTCACGCGCTGGAGATAAAAATGTTTTTTCTGCACAACGTTGCCACTGCTCGCTTTGAAATCCTTGAGTTTGTTAATCAAAGATTCGTCAAAGTTTTAAAAAATTGGAAATCGATCATAAAACAAATTTCAAATTTGGTCTTCCACATGCTCATATTCGTTGGAGAATTACGTCATTCAAAACTCGAAGACTCTATGTACCGTTATTTTATGACAATGTGAGAAATATACATACATTTACGCAGATATTCATTATTTAATTTCTTCAAATATAATGCAGGACTCTAACAATTTATGGCAACAGTTTGAAAAGTGAACCGACATTTATCCGTCCGACGCAAAATGCCAAAACGAAACTAATAGTCCTTCGGGATTCAAATCTCTTTGGACTAAAAAAAAAAAAAAAAAAAATCTGAAATGTTTCAGATTTTAAATTACGTCCAAAGGGGCGTTTTTTAACATTTTGTATGTTACTTTCTTTATTAAATATCATGTTCCTCGCACTTAAAACATAAGATTCAGTGCAACAGCAATATCGCAAAATAGTTTTAAAACGAGCATATCTTTAGAATTTCCGATACAGAGACTCACGCGCTGGAGATAAAAATGTTTTTTCTGCACAACGTTGCCATTGCTCGCTTTGAAATCCTTGAGTTTGTTAATCAAAAATTCGTCAAAGTTTTAAAAAATAGGAAATCGATCATAAAACAAATTTCAAATTTCAAATTTGGTCTTCCACATGCTCATATTCGTTGGAGGATTACGTTATGAAAAATTCGATGACTCTATGTACCGTTGTTTTATCACAATACGAGAAATATACATACATTTATGCAGATTTTTCATTATTTAATTTCTTCAAATATAATGCAGGACTCTAACATTTTATGGCAACAGTTTGAAAAGTGAAGCGACATTTATCCGTCCGACGCAAAATGCCAAAACGAAACTAATAGTCCTTCGGGATTCAAATCTCTTTGGACTAAAAAAAAAAAAAAAAAAATCTGAAATGTTTCAGATTTTCAATTACGTCCAAAGGGGCGTTTTTTAACATTTTGTATGTTACTTTATTTATTAAATATCATGTTCCTCGCACTTAAAACATAAGATTCAGTGCAACAGCAATATCGCAAAATAGTTTTAAAACGAGCATATCTTTAGAATTTCCGATACAGAGACTCATGCGCTTGAGATAAAAATGTTTTTTCTGCACAACGTTGCCATTGCTCGCTTTGAAATCCTTGAGTTTGTTAATCAAAAATTCGTCAAAGTTTTAAAAAATAGGAAATCGATCATAAAACAAATTTCAAATTTGGTCTTCCACATGCTCATATTCGTTGGAGGATTACGTTATTCAAAATTCGATGACTCTATGTACCGTTATTTTATGGCAATGTGAGAAATATACATACATTTACGAAGATATTCATTATTTAATTTCTTCAAATATAATGCAGGATTCTAACATTTCATGGCAACAGTTTAAAAAGTGAAGCGACATTTATCCGTCCGACGCAAAATGCCAAAATTAAACTAATAATCCTTCGGGATTCAAATCCATTTGGACTAAAAAAAAAAAAAATCTGAAATGTTTCAGATTTTAAATTATGTCCAAAAAGGCGTTTTTTAACATTTTGTATATTACCTTTCTTTATTAAATATCATGTTCCTCGCACTTAAACGATAAGATCCAGTGCAACAGCAAAATCGCAAAATAGTTTTAAAACGAGCATATCTTTAGAATTTCCGATACAGAGACTCACGCGCTGGAGATAAAAATGTTTTTTCTGCACAACGTTGCCACTGCTCGCTTTGAAATCCTTGAGTTTGTTAATCAAAGATTCGTCAAAGTTTTAAAAAATTGGAAATCGATCATAAAACAAATTTCAAATTTGGTCTTCCACATGCTCATATTCGTTGGAGAATTACGTCATTCAAAACTCGAAGACTCTATGTACCGTTATTTTATGACAATGTGAGAAATATACATACATTTACGCAGATATTCATTATTTAATTTCTTCAAATATAATGCAGGACTCTAACAATTTATGGCAACAGTTTGAAAAGTGAACCGACATTTATCCGTCCGACGCAAAATGCCAAAACGAAACTAATAGTCCTTCGGGATTCAAATCTCTTTGGACTAAAAAAAAAAAAAAAAAAAATCTGAAATGTTTCAGATTTTAAATTACGTCCAAAGGGGCGTTTTTTAACATTTTGTATGTTACTTTCTTTATTAAATATCATGTTCCTCGCACTTAAAACATAAGATTCAGTGCAACAGCAATATCGCAAAATAGTTTTAAAACGAGCATATCTTTAGAATTTCCGATACAGAGACTCACGCGCTGGAGATAAAAATGTTTTTTCTGCACAACGTTGCCATTGCTCGCTTTGAAATCCTTGAGTTTGTTAATCAAAAATTCGTCAAAGTTTTAAAAAATAGGAAATCGATCATAAAACAAATTTCAAATTTCAAATTTGGTCTTCCACATGCTCATATTCGTTGGAGGATTACGTTATGAAAAATTCGATGACTCTATGTACCGTTGTTTTATCACAATACGAGAAATATACATACATTTATGCAGATTTTTCATTATTTAATTTCTTCAAATATAATGCAGGACTCTAACATTTTATGGCAACAGTTTGAAAAGTGAAGCGACATTTATCCGTCCGACGCAAAATGCCAAAACGAAACTAATAGTCCTTCGGGATTCAAATCTCTTTGGACTAAAAAAAAAAAAAAAAAAATCTGAAATGTTTCAGATTTTCAATTACGTCCAAAGGGGCGTTTTTTAACATTTTGTATGTTACTTTATTTATTAAATATCATGTTCCTCGCACTTAAAACATAAGATTCAGTGCAACAGCAATATCGCAAAATAGTTTTAAAACGAGCATATCTTTAGAATTTCCGATACAGAGACTCATGCGCTTGAGATAAAAATGTTTTTTCTGCACAACGTTGCCATTGCTCGCTTTGAAATCCTTGAGTTTGTTAATCAAAAATTCGTCAAAGTTTTAAAAAATAGGAAATCGATCATAAAACAAATTTCAAATTTGGTCTTCCACATGCTCATATTCGTTGGAGGATTACGTTATTCAAAATTCGATGACTCTATGTACCGTTATTTTATGGCAATGTGAGAAATATACATACATTTACGAAGATATTCATTATTTAATTTCTTCAAATATAATGCAGGATTCTAACATTTCATGGCAACAGTTTAAAAAGTGAAGCGACATTTATCCGTCCGACGCAAAATGCCAAAATTAAACTAATAATCCTTCGGGATTCAAATCCATTTGGACTAAAAAAAAAAAAAATCTGAAATGTTTCAGATTTTAAATTATGTCCAAAAAGGCGTTTTTTAACATTTTGTATATTACCTTTCTTTATTAAATATCATGTTCCTCGCACTTAAACGATAAGATCCAGTGCAACAGCAAAATCGCAAAATAGTTTTAAAACGAGCATATCTTTAGAATTTCCGATACAGAGACTCACGCGCTGGAGATAAAAATGTTTTTTCTGCACAACGTTGCCACTGCTCGCTTTGAAATCCTTGAGTTTGTTAATCAAAGATTCGTCAAAGTTTTAAAAAATAGGAAATCGATCATAAAACAAATTTCAAATTTGGTCTTCCACATGCTCATATTCGTTGGAGGATTACTTTATTCAAAATTCGATGACTCTATGTACCGTTATTTTATGGCAATGTGAGAAATATACATACATTTACGCAGATATTCATTATTTAATTTCTTCAAATATAATGCAGGATTCTAACATTTCATGGCAACAGTTTAAAAAGTGAAGCGACATTTATCCGTCCGACGCAAAATGCCAAAACTAAACTAATAATCCTTCGGGATTCAAATCCCTTTGGACTAAAAAAAAAAAAAAATCTGAAATGTTTCAGATTTTAAATTACGTCCAAAGGGGCGTTTTTTAACATTTTGTATGTTACTTTCTTTATTAAATATCATGTTCCTCGCACTTAAACCATAAGATCCAGTGCAACAGCAATATCGCAAAATAGTTTTAAAACGAGCATATCTTTAGAATTTCCGATACAGAGACTCACGCGCTGGAGATAAAAATGGTTTTCTGCACAACGTTGCCATTGCGCGCTTTGAAATCCTTGAGTTTGTTAATCAAAAATTCGTCAAAGTTTTAAAAAGTAGGAAATCGATCATAAAACAAATTTCAAATTTGGTCTTCCACATGCTCATATTCGTTGGAGGATTACGTTATTCAAAATTCGATGACTCTATGTACCGTTATTTTATGACAATGTGAGAAATATACATACATTTACGCAGATATTCATTATTTAATTTCTTCAAATATAATGCAGGACTCTAACATTTCATGGCAACAGTTTAAAAAGTGAAGCGACATTTATCCGTCCGACGCAAAATGCCAAAATTAAACTAATAATCCTTCGGGATTCAAATCCATTTGGACTAAAAAAAAAAAAAAATCTGAAATGTTTCAGATTTTAAAATATGTCCAAAAAGGCGTTTTTTAACATTTTGTATATTACCTTTCTTTATTAAATATCATGTTCCTCGCACTTAAACCATAAGATCCAGTGCAACAGCAAAATCGCAAAATAGTTTTAAAACGAGCATATCTTTAGAATTTCCGATACAGAGACTCACGCGCTGGAGATAAAAATGTTTTTTCTGCACAACGTTGCCACTGCTCGCTTTGAAATCCTTGAGTTTGTTAATCAAAGGTTCGTCAAAGTTTTAAAAAATTGGAAATCGATCATAAAACAAATTTCAAATTTGGTCTTCCACATGCTCATATTCGTTGGAGGATTACGTCATTCAAAACTCGAAGACTCTATGTACCGTTATTTTATGACAATGTGAGAAATATACATACATTTACGCAGATATTCATTATTTAATTTCTTCAAATATAATGCAGGACTCTAACAATTTATGGCAACAGTTTGAAAAGTGAACCGACATTTATCCGTCCGACGCAAAATGCCAAAACGAAACTAATAGTCCTTCGGGATTCAAATCTCTTTGGACTAAAAAAAAAAAAAAAAAAAATCTGAAATGTTTCAGATTTTAAATTACGTCCAAAGGGGCGTTTTTTAACATTTTGTATGTTACTTTCTTTATTAAATATCATGTTCCTCGCACTTAAAACATAAGATTCAGTGCAACAGCAATATCGCAAAATAGTTTTAAAACGAGCATATCTTTAGAATTTCCGATACAGAGACTCACGCGCTGGAGATAAAAATGTTTTTTCTGCACAACGTTGCCATTGCTCGCTTTGAAATCCTTGAGTTTGTTAATCAAAAATTCGTCAAAGTTTTAAAAAATAGGAAATCGATTATAAGACAAATTTCAAATTTCAAATTTGGTTTTCCACATGCCTATATTCGTTGGAGGATTACGTTATTCAAAATTCGATGACTCTATGTACCGTTGTTTTACCACAATACGAGAAATATACATACATTTATGCAGATTTTTCATTATTTAATTTCTTCAAATATAATGCAGGACTCTAACCTTTTGTGGCAACACTTTTAAAAGTGAACCGACATTTATGAGTCCGACGCAAAATGCCAAAACGAAACTAATAGTCCTTCGGGATTCAAATCCCTTTGGACAAAAACGAGTAAAGACTCGTTTCGATTCGTACATTTGACATTTGGAGCTCCAAAATTAAAAAAAAAGAAAAAAAAAAAAAAAAAAAAAAAAAAAACTGAAATGTTTCAGATTTTAAATTACGTCCAAAAGGGCCTTTTTTAACATTTTGTATGTTACTTTCTTTATTAAATATCATGTTCCTCGCACTTAAAACATAAGATTCAGTGCAACAGCAATATCGCAAAATAGTTTTAAAACGAGCATATCTTTAGAATTTCCGATACAGAGACTCACGCGCTGGAGATAAAAATGTTTTTTCTGCACAACGTTGCCATTGCTCGCTTTGAAATCCTTGAGCTTGTTAATCAAAAATTCGTTAAAGTTTTAAAAAGTAGGAAATCGATCATAAAACAAATTTCAAATTTGGTCTTGCACATGCTCATATTCGTTGGAGGATTACGTTATTCAAAATTCGATGGCTCTATGTACCGTTATTTTATGACAATGTGAGAAATATACATACATTTACGCAGATATTCATTATTTAATTTCTTCAAATATAATGCAGGACTCTAACAATTTATGGCAACAGTTTGAAAAGTGAACCGACATTTATCCGTCCGACGCAAAATGCCAAAACGAAACTAATAGTCCTTCGGGATTCAAATCTCTTTGGACTAAAAAAAAAAAAAAAAAAAAAAAAAAAAATCTGAAATGTTTCAGATTTTAAATTACGTCCAAAGGGGCGTTTTTTAACATTTTGTATGTTACTTTCTTTATTAAATATCATGTTCCTCGCACTTAAAACATAAGATTCAGTGCAACAGCAATATCGCAAAATAGTTTTAAAACGAGCATATCTTTAGAATTTCCGATACAGAGACTCACGCGCTGGAGATAAAAATGTTTTTTCTGCACAACGTTGCCATTGCTCGCTTTGAAATCCTTGAGTTTGTTAATCAAAAATTCGTCAAAGTTTTAAAAAGTAGGAAATCGATCATAAAACAAATTTCAAATTTGGTCTTCCACATGCTCATATTCGTTGGAGGATTACGTTATTCAAAATTCGATGACTCTATGTACCGTTATTTTATGACAATGTGAGAAATATACATACATTTACGCAGATATTCATTATTTAATTTCTTCAAATATAATGCAGGATTCTAACATTTCATGGCAACAGTTTAAAAAGTGAAGCGACATTTATCCGTCCGACGCAAAATGCCAAAACTAAACTAATAATCCTTCAGGATTCAAATCCCTTTGGACTAAAAAAAAAAAAAATTTGAAATGTTTCAGATTTTAAATTATGTCCAAAGGGGCGTTTTTTAACATTTTGTATATTACCTTTCTTTATTAAATATCATGTTCCTCGCACTTAAACCATACGATCCAGTGCAACAGCAATATCGCAAAATAGTTTTAAAACGAGCATATCTTTAGAATTTCCGATACAGAGACTCACGCGCTGGAGATAAAAATGTTTTTTCTGCACAACGTTGCCACTGCTCGCTTTGAAATCCTTGAGTTTGTTAATCAAAGATTCGTCAAAGTTTTAAAAAATTGGAAATCGATCATAAAACAAATTTCAAATTTGGTCTTCCACATGCTCATATTCGTTGGAGGATTACGTTATTCAAAATTCGATGACTCTATGTACCGTTATTTTATGACAATGTGAGAAATATACATACATTTACGCAGATATTCATTATTTAATTTCTTCAAATATAATGCAGGACTCTAACAATTTATGGCAACAGTTTGAAAAGTGAACCGACATTTATCCGTCCGACGCAAAAGGCCAAAACGAAACTAATAGTCCTTCGGGATTCAAATCTCTTTGGACTAAAAAAAAAAAAAAAAAAAAAAATCTGAAATGTTTCAGATTTTAAATTACGTCCAAAGGGGCGTTTTTTAACATTTTGTATGTTACTTTCTTTATTAAATATCATGTTCCTCGCACTTAAAACATAAGATTCAGTGCAACAGCAATATCGCAAAATAGTTTTAAAACGAGCATATCTTTAGAATTTCCGATACAGAGACTTACGCGCTGGAGATAAAAATGTTTTTTCTGCACAACGTTGCCATTGCTCGCTTTGAAATCCTTGAGTTTGTTAATCAAAAATTCGTCAAAGTTTTAAAAAGTAGGAAATCGATCATAAAACAAATTTCAAATTTGGTCTTCCACATGCTCATATTCGTTGGAGGATTACGTTATTCAAAATTCGATGACTCTATGTACCGTTATTTTATGACAATGTGAGAAATATACATACATTTACGCAGGTATTCATTATTTAATTTCTTCAAATATAATGCAGGATTCTAACATTTCATGGCAACAGTTTAAAAAGTGAAGCGACATTTATCCGTCCGACGCAAAATGCCAAAACTAAACTAATAATCCTTCGGGATTCAAATCCCTTTGGACTAAAAAAAAAAAAATCTGAAATGTTTCAGATTTTAAATTACGTCCAAAGGGGCGTTTTTTAACATTTTGTATGTTACTTTCTTTATTAAATATCATGTTCCTCGCACTTAAAACATAAGATTCAGTGCAACAGCAATATCGCAAAATAGTTTTAAAACGAGCATATCTTTAGAATTTCCGATACAGAGACTCACGCGCTGGAGATAAAAATGTTTTTCTGCACAACGTTGCCATTGCTCGCTTTGAAATCCTTGAGTTTGTTAATCAAAAATTCGTCAAAGTTTTAAAAAATAGGAAATCGATCATAAAACAAATTTCAAATTTCAAATTTGGTCTTCCACATGCTCATATTCGTTGGAGGATTACGTTATTCAAAATTCGATGACTCTATGTACCGTTGTTTTATCACAATACGAGAAATATACATACATTTATGCAGATTTTTCATTATTTAATTTCTTCAAATATAATGCAGGACTCTAACAATTTATGGCAACAGTTTGAAAAGTGAACCGACATTTATCCGTCCGACGCAAAATGCCAAATCGAAATTAATAGTCCTACGGGATTCAAATCCATTTGGACTATAAAAAAAAAAAAAAAAAAAAAAAAAAAATCTGAAATCATTCAGATTTTAAATTACGTACAAAGGGGCGTTTTTTAACATTTTGTGTGTTACCTTTCTTTATTAAATATCATGTTCCTCGCACTTAAACCATAAGATCCAGTGCAACAGCAATATCGCAAAATAGTTTTAAAACGAGCATATCTTTAGAATTTCCGATACAGAGACACACGCGCTGGAGATAAAAATGTTTTTTCTGCACAACGTTGCCATTGCTCGCTTTGAAATCCTTGAGTTTGTTAATCAAAAATTCGTCAAAGTTTTAAAAAGTAGGAAATCGATCATAAAACAAATTTCAAATTTGGTCTTCCACATGCTCATATTCGTTGGAGGATTACGTTATTCAAAATTCGATGACTCTATGTACCGTTATTTTATGACAATGTGAAAAATATACATACATTTACGCAGATATTCATTATTTAATTTCTTCAAATATAATGCAGGACTCTAACATTTCATGGCAACAGTTTAAAAAGTGAAGCGACATTTATCCGTCCGACGCAAAATGCCAAAATTAAACTAATAATCCTTCGGGATTCAAATCCCTTTGGACTAAAAAAAAAAAAAATCTGAAATGTTTCAGATTTTAAATTATGTCCAAAGGGGCGTTTTTTAACATTTTGTATATTACCTTTCTTTATTAAATATCATGTTCCTCGCACTTAAACCATAAGATCCAGTGCAACAGCAATATCGCAAAATAGTTTTAAAACGAGCATATCTTTAGAATTTCCGATACAGAGACTCACGCGCTGGAGATAAAAATGTTTTTTCTGCACAACGTTGCCACTGCTCGCTTTGAAATCCTTGAGTTTGTTAATCAAAGATTCGTCAAAGTTTTAAAAAATTGGAAATCGATCATAAAACAAATTTCAAGTTTGGTCTTCCACATGCTCATATTCGTTGGAGAATTACGTCATTCAAAACTCGAAGACTCTATGTACCGTTATTTTATGACAATGTGAGAAATATACATACATTTACGCAGATATTCATTATTTAATTTCTTCAAATATAATGCAGGACTCTAACAATTTATGGCAACAGTTTGAAAAGTGAACCGACATTTATCCGTCCGACGCAAAATGCCAAAACGAAACTAATAGTCCTTCGGGATTCAAATCTCTTTGGACTAAAAAAAAAAAAAAAAAAAAATCTGAAATGTTTCAGATTTTAAATTACGTCCAAAGGGGCGTTTTTTAACATTTTGTATGTTACTTTCTTTATTAAATATCATGTTCCTCGCACTTAAAACATAAGATTCATTGCAACAGCAATATCGCAAAATAGTTTTAAAACGAGCATATCTTTAGAATTTCCGATACAGAGACTCACGCGCTGGAGATAAAAATGTTTTTTCTGCACAACGTTGCCATTGCTCGCTTTGAAATCCTTGAGTTTGTTAATCAAAAATTCGTCAAAGTTTTAAAAAATAGGAAATCGATTATAAAACAAATTTCAAATTTCAAATTTGGTTTTCCACATGCCTATATTCGTTGGAGGATTACGTTATTCAAAATTCGATGACTCTATGTACCGTTGTTTTACCACAATACGAGAAATATACATACATTTATGCAGATTTTTCATTATCTAATTTCTTCAAATATAATGCAGGATTCTAACATTTCATGGCAACAGTTTAAAAAGTGAAGCGACATTTATCCGTCCGACGCAAAATGCCAAAACTAAACTAATAATCCTTCGGGATTCAAATCCCTTTGGACTAAAAAAAAAAAAAAAATCTGAAATGTTTCAGATTTTAAATTACGTCCAAAGGGGCGTTTTTTAACATTTTGTATGTTACTTTCTTTATTAAATATCATGTTCCTCGCACTTAAAACATAAGATTCAGTGCAACAGCAATATCGCAAAATAGTTTTAAAACGAGCATATCTTTAGAATTTCCGATAGAGAGACTCACGCGCTGGAGATAAAAATGTTTTTCTGCACAACGTTGCCATTGCTCGCTTTGAAATCCTTGAGTTTGTTAATCAAAAATTCGTCAAAGTTTTAAAAAATAGGAAATCGATCATAAAACAAATTTCAAATTTCAAATTTGGTCTTCCACATGCTCATATTCGTTGGAGGATTACGTTATTCAAAATTCGATGACTCTATGTACCGTTGTTTTATCACAATACGAGAAATATACATACATTTATGCAGATTTTTCATTATTTAATTTCTTCAAATATAATGCAGGACTCTAAGAATTTATGGCAACAGTTTGAAAAGTGAACCGACATTTATCCGTCCGACGCAAAATGCCAAATCGAAATTAATAGTCCTACGGGATTCAAATCCATTTGGACTATAAAAAAAAAAAAAAAAAAAAAAAAAAAAAAAAAAAAAAAAAATCTGAAATCTTTTAGATTTTAAATTACGTACAAAGGGGCGTTTTTTAACATTTTGTGTGTTACCTTTCTTTATTAAATATCATGTTCCTCGCACTTAAACCATAAGATCCAGTGCAACAGCAATATCGCAAAATTGTTTTAAAACGAGCATATCTTTAGAATTTCCGATACAGAGACTCACGCGCTGGAGATAAAAATGTTTTTTCTGCACAACGTTGCCATTGCTCGCTTTGAAATCCTTGAGCTTGTTAATCAAAAATTCGTTAAAGTTTTAAAAAGTAGGAAATCGATCATAAAACAAATTTCAAATTTGGTCTTCCACATGCTCATATTCGTTGGAGGATTACGTTATTCAAAATTCGATGACTCTATGTACCGTTATTTTATGACAATGTGAAAAATATACATACATTTACGCAGATATTCATTATTTAATTTCTTCAAATATAATGCAGGACTCTAACATTTCATGGCAACAGTTTAAAAAGTGAAGCGACATTTATCCGTCCGACGCAAAATGCCAAAATTAAACTAATAATCCTTCGGGATTCAAATCCCTTTGGACTAAAAAAAAAAAAAATCTGAAATGTTTCAGATTTTAAATTATGTCCAAAGGGGCGTTTTTTAACATTTTGTATATTACCTTTCTTTATTAAATATCATGTTCCTCGCACTTAAACCATAAGATCCAGTGCAACAGCAATATCGCAAAATAGTTTTAAAACGAGCATATCTTTAGAATTTCCGATACAGAGACTCACGCGCTGGAGATAAAAATGTTTTTTCTGCACAACGTTGCCACTGCTCGCTTTGAAATCCTTGAGTTTGTTAATCAAAGATTCGTCAAAGTTTTAAAAAATTGGAAATCGATCATAAAACAAATTTCAAATTTGGTCTTCCACATGCTCATATTCGTTGGAGAATTACGTCATTCAAAACTCGAAGACTCTATGTACCGTTATTTTATGACAATGTGAGAAATATACATACATTTACGCAGATATTCATTATTTAATTTCTTCAAATATAATGCAGGACTCTAACAATTTATGGCAACAGTTTGAAAAGTGAACCGACATTTATCCGTCCGACGCAAAATGCCAAAACGAAACTAATAGTCCTTCGGGATTCAAATCTCTTTGGACTAAAAAAAAAAAAAAAAAATCTGAAATGTTTCAGATTTTAAATTACGTCCAAAGGGGCGTTTTTTAACATTTTGTATGTTACTTTCTTTATTAAATATCATGTTCCTCGCACTTAAAACATAAGATTCAGTGCAACAGCAATATCGCAAAATAGTTTTAAAACGAGCATATCTTTAGAATTTCCGATACAGAGACTCATGCGCTTGAGATAAAAATGTTTTTTCTGCACAACGTTGCCATTGCTCGCTTTGAAATCCTTGAGTTTGTTAATCAAAAATTCGTCAAAGTTTTAAAAAATAGGAAATCGATCATAAAACAAATTTCAAATTTGGTCTTCCACATGCTCATATTCGTTGGAGGATTACGTTATTCAAAATTCGATGACTCTATGTACCGTTATTTTATGGCAATGTGAGAAATATACATACATTTACGCAGATATTCATTATTTAATTTCTTCAAATATAATGCAGGATTCTAACATTTCATGGCAACAGTTTAAAAAGTGAAGCGACATTTATCTGTCCGACGCAAAATGCCAAAACTAAACTAATAATCCTTCGGGATTCAAATCCCTTTGGACTAAAAAAAAAAAAAATCTGAAATGTTTCAGATTTTAAATTACGTCCAAAGGGGCGTTTTTTAACATTTTGTATGTTACTTTCTTTATTAAATATCATGTTCCTCGCACTTAAAACATAAGATTCAGTGCAACAGCAATATCGCAAAATAGTTTTAAAACGAGCATATCTTTAGAATTTCCGATACAGAGACTCACGCGCTGGAGATAAAAATGGTTTTCTGCACAACGTTGCCATTGCGCGCTTTGAAATCCTTGAGTTTGTTAATCAAAAATTCGTCAAAGTTTTAAAAAGTAGGAAATCGATCATAAAACAAATTTCAAATTTGGTCTTCCACATGCTCATATTCGTTGGAGGATTACGTTATTCAAAATTCGATGACTCTATGTACCGTTATTTTATGACAATGTGAGAAATATACATACATTTACGCAGATATTCATTATTTAATTTCTTCAAATATAATGCAGGACTCTAACATTTCATGGCAACAGTTTAAAAAGTGAAGCGACATTTATCCGTCCGACGCAAAATGCCAAAATTAAACTAATAATCCTTCGGGATTCAAATCCCTTTGGACTAAAAAAAAAAAAAAAATCTGAAATGTTTCAGATTTTAAATTATGTCCAAAAAGGCGTTTTTTAACATTTTGTATATTACCTTTCTTTATTAAATATCATGTTCCTCGCACTTAAACCATAAGATCCAGTGCAACAGCAAAATCGCAAAATAGTTTTAAAACGAGCATATCTTTAGAATTTCCGATACAGAGACTCACGCGCTGGAGATAAAAATGTTTTTTCTGCACAACGTTGCCACTGCTCGCTTTGAAATCCTTGAGTTTGTTAATCAAAGATTCGTCAAAGTTTTAAAAAATTGGAAATCGATCATAAAACAAATTTCAAATTTGGTCTTCCACATGCTCATATTCGTTGGAGGATTACGTCATTCAAAACTCGAAGACTCTATGTACCGTTATTTTATGACAATGTGAGAAATATACATACATTTACGCAGATATTCATTATTTAATTTCTTCAAATATAATGCAGGACTCTAACATTTCATGGCAACAGTTTGAAAAGTGAACCGACATTTATCCGTCCGACGCAAAATGCCAAAACGAAACTAATAGTCCTTCGGGATTCAAATCTCTTTGGACTAAAAAAAAAAAAAAAAAAATCTGAAATGTTTCAGATTTTAAATTATGTCCAAAGGGGCGTTTTTTAACATTTTGTATGTTACTTTCTTTATTAAATATCATGTTCCTCGCACTTAAAACATAAGATTCAGTGCAACAGCAATATCGCAAAATAGTTTTAAAACGAGCATATCTTTAGAATTTCCGATACAGAGACTCACGCGCTGGAGATAAAAATGTTTTTTCTGCACAACGTTGCCATTGCTCGCTTTGAAATCCTTGAGTTTGTTAATCAAAAATTCGTCAAAGTTTTAAAAAGTAGGAAATCGATCATAAAACAAATTTCAAATTTGGTCTTCCACATGCTCATATTCGTTGGAGGATTACGTTATTCAAAATTCGATGACTCTATGTACCGTTATTTTATGACAATGTGAGAAATATACATACATTTACGCAGATATTCATTATTTAATTTCTTCAAATATAATGCAGGATTCTAACATTTCATGGCAACAGTTTAAAAAGTGAAGCGACATTTATCCGTCCGACGCAAAATGCCAAAACTAAACTAATAATCCTTCAGGATTCAAATCCCTTTGGACTAAAAAAAAAAAAAAAATCTGAAATGTTTCAGATTTTAAATTATGTCCAAAGGGGCGTTTTTTAACATTTTGTATATTACCTTTCTTTATTAAATATCATGTTCCTCGCACTTAAACCATACGATCCAGTGCAACAGCAATATCGCAAAATAGTTTTAAAACGAGCATATCTTTAGAATTTCCGATACAGAGACTCACGCGCTGGAGATAAAAATGTTTTTTCTGCACAACGTTGCCACTGCTCGCTTTGAAATCCTTGAGTTTGTTAATCAAAGATTCGTCAAAGTTTTAAAAAATTGGAAATCGATCATAAAACAAATTTCAAATTTGGTCTTCCACATGCTCATATTCGTTGGAGGATTACGTTATTCAAAATTCGATGACTCTATGTACCGTTATTTTATGACAATGTGAGAAATATACATACATTTACGCAGATATTCATTATTTAATTTCTTCAAATATAATGCAGGACTCTAACAATTTATGGCAACAGTTTGAAAAGTGAACCGACATTTATCCGTCCGACGCAAAATGCCAAAACGAAACTAATAGTCCTTCGGGATTCAAATCTCTTTGGACTAAAAAAAAAAAAAAAAAAAATCTGAAATGTTTCAGATTTTAAATTACGTCCAAAGGGGCGTTTTTTAACATTTTGTATGTTACTTTCTTTATTAAATATCATGTTCCTCGCACTTAAAACATAAGATTCAGTGCAACAGCAATATCGCAAAATAGTTTTAAAACGAGCATATCTTTAGAATTTCCGATACAGAGACTCACGCGCTGGAGATAAAAATGTTTTTTCTGCACAACGTTGCCATTGCTCGCTTTGAAATCCTTGAGTTTGTTAATCAAAAATTCGTCAAAGTTTTAAAAAGTAGGAAATCGATCATAAAACAAATTTCAAATTTGGTCTTCCACATGCTCATATTCGTTGGAGGATTACGTTATTCAAAATTCGATGACTCTATGTACCGTTATTTTATGACAATGTGAGAAATATACATACATTTACGCAGATATTCATTATTTAATTTCTTCAAATATAATGCAGGATTCTAACATTTCATGGTAACAGTTTAAAAAGTGAAGCGACATTTATCCGTCCGACGCAAAATGCCAAAACTAAACTAATAATCCTTCGGGATTCAAATCCCTTTGGACTAAAAAAAAAAAAATCTGAAATGTTTCAGATTTTAAATTACGTCCAAAGGGGCGTTTTTTAACATTTTGTATGTTACTTTCTTTATTAAATATCATGTTCCTCGCACTTAAAACATAAGATTCAGTGCAACAGCAATATCGCAAAATAGTTTTAAAACGAGCATATCTTTAGAATTTCCGATACAGAGACTCACGCGCTGGAGATAAAAATGTTTTTCTGCACAACGTTGCCATTGCTCGCTTTGAAATCCTTGAGTTTGTTAATCAAAAATTCGTCAAAGTTTTAAAAAATAGGAAATCGATCATAAAACAAATTTCAAATTTCAAATTTGGTCTTCCACATGCTCATATTCGTTGGAGGATTACGTTATTCAAAATTCGATGACTCTATGTACCGTTGTTTTATCACAATACGAGAAATATACATACATTTATGCAGATTTTTCATTATTTAATTTCTTCAAATATAATGCAGGACTCTAACAATTTATGGCAACAGTTTGAAAAGTGAACCGACATTTATCCGTCCGACGCAAAATGCCAAATCGAAATTAATAGTCCTTCGGGATTCAAATCCATTTGGACTATAAAAAAAAAAAAAAAAAAAAAAAAAAAAAAAAAAAAAAAAAAAAAAAAATCTGGAATCTTTCAGATTTTAAATTACGTACAAAGGGGCGTTTTTTAACATTTTGTGTGTTACCTTTCTTTATTAAATATCATGTTCCTCGCACTTAAACCATAAGATCCAGTGCAACAGCAATATCGCAAAATAGTTTTAAAACGAGCATATCTTTAGAATTTCCGATACAGAGACTCACGCGCTGGAGATAAAAATGTTTTTTCTGCACAACGTTGCCATTGCTCGCTTTGAAATCCTTGAGTTTGTTAATCAAAAATTCGTCAAACTTTTAAAAAGTAGGAAATCGATCATAAAACAAATTTCAAATTTGGTCTTCCACATGCTCATATTCGTTGGAGGATTACGTTATTCAAAATTCGATGACACTATGTACCGTTATTTTATGACAATGTGAGAAATATACATACATTTACGCAGATATTCATTATTTAATTTCTTCAAATATAATGCAGGACTCTAACAATTTATGGCAACAGTTTGAAAAGTGAACCGACATTTATCCGTCCGACGCAAAATGCCAAAACGAAACTAATAGTCCTTCGGGATTCAAATCTCTTTGGACTAAAAAAAAAAAAAAAAAAAAAATCTGAAATGTTTCAGATTTTAAATTACGTCCAAAGGGGCGTTTTTTAACATTTTGTATGTTACTTTCTTTATTAAATATCATGTTCCTCGCACTTAAAACATAAGATTCAGTGCAACAGCAATATCGCAAAATAGTTTTAAAACGAGCATATCTTTAGAATTTCCGATACAGAGACTCACGCGCTGGAGATAAAAATGTTTTTCTGCACAACGTTGCCATTGCTCGCTTTGAAATCCTTGAGTTTGTTAATCAAAAATTCGTCAAAGTTTTAAAAAATAGGAAATCGATCATAAAACAAATTTCAAATTTCAAATTTGGTCTTCCACATGCTCATATTCGTTGGAGGATTACGTTATTCAAAATTCGATGACTCTATGTACCGTTGTTTTATCACAATACGAGAAATATACATACATTTATGCAGATTTTTCATTATTTAATTTCTTCAAATATAATGCAGGACTCTAACAATTTATGGCAACAGTTTGAAAAGTGAACCGACATTTATCCGTCCGACGCAAAATGCCAAATCGAAATTAATAGTCCTTCGGGATTCAAATCCATTTGGACTATAAAAAAAAAAAAAAAAAAAAAAAAAAAAAAATCTGAAATCTTTCAGATTTTAAATTACGTACAAAGGGGCGTTTTTTAACATTTTGTGTGTTACCTTTCTTTATTAAATATCATGTTCCTTGCACTTAAACCATAAGATCCAGTGCAACAGCAATATCGCAAAATAGTTTTAAAACGAGCATATCTTTAGAATTTCCGATACAGAGACTCACGCGCTGGAGATAAAAATGTTTTTTCTGCACAACGTTGCCATTGCTCGCTTTGAAATCCTTGAGTTTGTTAATCAAAAATTCGTCAAACTTTTAAAAAGTAGGAAATCGATCATAAAACAAATTTCAAATTTGGTCTTCCACATGCTCATATTCGTTGGAGGATTACGTTATTCAAAATTCGATGACTCTATGTACCGTTATTTTATGGCAATGTGAGAAATATACATACATTTACGCAGATATTCATTATTTAATTTCTTCAAATATAATGCAGGATTCTAACATTTCATGGCAACAGTTTAAAAAGTGAAGCGACATTTATCTGTCCGACGCAAAATGCCAAAACTAAACTAATAATCCTTCGGGATTCAAATCCCTTTGGACTAAAAAAAAAAAAATTCTGAAATGTTTCAGATTTTAAATTACGTCCAAAGGGGCGTTTTTTAACATTTTGTATGTTACTTTCTTTATTAAATATCATGTTCCTCGCACTTAAACCATAAGATCCAGTGCAACAGCAATATCGCAAAATAGTTTTAAAACGAGCATATCTTTAGAATTTCCGATACAGAGACTCACGCGCTGGAGATAAAAATGGTTTTCTGCACAACGTTGCCATTGCGCGCTTTGAAATCCTTGAGTTTGTTAATCAAAAATTCGTCAAAGTTTTAAAAAGTAGGAAATCGATCATAAAACAAATTTCAAATTTGGTCTTCCACATGCTCATATTCGTTGGAGGATTACGTTATTCAAAATTCGATGACTCTATGTACCGTTATTTTATGACAATGTGAGAAATATACATACATTTACGCAGATATTCATTATTTAATTTCTTCAAATATAATGCAGGACTCTAACATTTCATGGCAACAGTTTAAAAAGTGAAGCGACATTTTTCCGTCCGACGCAAAATGCCAAAATTAAACTAATAATCCTTCGGGATTCAAATCCCTTTGGACTAAAAAAAAAAAAAAATCTGAAATGTTTCAGATTTTAAATTATGTCCAAAAAGGCGTTTTTTAACATTTTGTATATTACCTTTCTTTATTAAATATCATGTTCCTCGCACTTAAACGATAAGATCCAGTGCAACAGCAAAATCGCAAAATAGTTTTAAAACGAGCATATCTTTAGAATTTCCGATACAGAGACTCACGCGCTGGAGATAAAAATGTTTTTTCTGCACAACGTTGCCACTGCTCGCTTTGAAATCCTTGAGTTTGTTAATCAAAGATTCGTCAAAGTTTTAAAAAATTGGAAATCGATCATAAAACAAATTTCAAATTTGGTCTTCCACATGCTCATATTCGTTGGAGGATTACGTTATTCAAAATTCGATGACTCTATGTACCGTTATTTTATGACAATGTGAGAAATATACATACATTTACGCAGATATTCATTATTTAATTTCTTCAAATATAATGCAGGACTCTAACAATTTATGGCAACAGTTTGAAAAGTGAACCGACATTTATCCGTCCGACGCAAAATGCCAAAACGAAACTAATAGTCTTTCGGGATTCAAATCTCTTTGGACTAAAAAAAAAAAAAAAAAAATCTGAAATGTTTCAGATTTTAAATTACGTCCAAAGGGGCGTTTTTTAACATTTTGTATGTTACTTTCTTTATTAAATATCATGTTCCTCGCACTTAAAACATAAGATTCAGTGCAACAGCAATATCGCAAAATAGTTTTAAAACGAGCATATCTTTAGAATTTCCGATACAGAGACGCACGCGCTGGAGATAAAAATGTTTTTTCTGCACAACGTTGCCATTGCTCGCTTTGAAATCCTTGAGTTTGTTAATCAAAAATTCGTCAAAGTTTTAAAAAGTAGGAAATCGATCATAAAACAAATTTCAAATTTGGTCTTCCACATGCTCATATTCGTTGGAGGATTACGTTATTCAAAATTCGATGACTCTATGTACCGTTATTTTATGACAATGTGAGAAATATACATACATTTACGCAGATATTCATTATTTAATTTCTTCAAATATAATGCAGGATTCTAACATTTCATGGTAACAGTTTAAAAAGTGAAGCGACATTTATCCGTCCGACGCAAAATGCCAAAACTAAACTAATAATCCTTCTGGATTCAAATCCCTTTGGACTAAAAAAAAAAAAATCTGAAATGTTTCAGATTTTAAATTACGTCCAAAGGGGCGTTTTTTAACATTTTGTATGTTACTTTTTTATTAAATATCATGTTCCTCGCACTTAAAACATAAGATTCAGTGCAACAGCAATATCGCAAAATAGTTTTAAAACGAGCATATCTTTAGAATTTCCGATACAGAGACTCACGCGCTGGAGATAAAAATGTTTTTCTGCACAACGTTGCCATTGCTCGCTTTGAAATCCTTGAGTTTGTTAATCAAAAATTCGTCAAAGTTTTAAAAAATAGGAAATCGATCATAAAACAAATTTCAAATTTCAAATTTGGTCTTCCACATGCTCATATTCGTTGGAGGATTACGTTATTCAAAATTCGATGACTCTATGTACCGTTGTTTTATCACAATACGAGAAATATACATACATTTATGCAGATTTTTCATTATTTAATTTCTTCAAATATAATGCAGGACTCTAACAATTTATGGCAACAGTTTGAAAAGTGAACCGACATTTATCCGTCCGACGCAAAATGCCAAATCGAAATTAATAGTCCTTCGGGATTCAAATCCATTTGGACTATAAAAAAAAAAAAAAAAAAAAAAAAAAAAAAAAAAATCTGAAATCTTTCAGATTTTAAATTACGTACAAAGGGGCGTTTTTTAACATTTTGTGTGTTACCTTTCTTTATTAAATATCATGTTCCTCGCACTTAAACCATAAGATCCAGTGCAACAGCAATATCGCAAAATAGTTTTAAAACGAGCATATCTTTAGAATTTCCGATACAGAGACTCACGCGCTGGAGATAAAAATGTTTTTTCTGCACAACGTTGCCATTGCTCGCTTTGAAATCCTTGAGTTTGTTAATCAAAAATTCGTCAAACTTTTAAAAAGTAGGAAATCGATCATAAAACAAATTTCAAATTTGGTCTTCCACATGCTCATATTCGTTGGAGGATTACGTTATTCAAAATTCGATGACACTATGTACCGTTATTTTATGACAATGTGAGAAATATACATACATTTACGCAGATATTCATTATTTAATTTCTTCAAATATAATGCAGGACTCTAACAATTTATGGCAACAGTTTGAAAAGTGAACCGACATTTATCCGTCCGACGCAAAATGCCAAAACGAAACTAATAGTCCTTCGGGATTCAAATCTCTTTGGACTAAAAAAAAAAAAAAAAAAAAAAATCTGAAATGTTTCAGATTTTAAATTACGTCCAAAGGGGCGTTTTTTAACATTTTGTATGTTACTTTCTTTATTAAATATCATGTTCCTCGCACTTAAAACATAAGATTCAGTGCAACAGCAATATCGCAAAATAGTTTTAAAACGAGCATATCTTTAGAATTTCCGATACAGAGACTCACGCGCTGGAGATAAAAATGTTTTTTCTGCACAAAGTTGCCATTGCTCGCTTTGAAATCCTTGAGTTTGTTAATCAAAAATTCGTCAAAGTTTTAAAAAGTAGGAAATCGATCATAAAACAAATTTCAAATTTGGTCTTCCACATGCTCATATTCGTTGGAGGATTACGTTATTCAAAATTCGATGACTCTATGTACCGTTATTTTATGACAATGTGAGAAATATACATACATTTACGCAGATATTCATTATTTAATTTCTTCAAATATAATGCAGGATTCTAACATTTCATGGCAACAGTTTAAAAAGTGAAGCGACATTTATCCGTCCGACGCAAAATGCCAAAACTAAACTAATAATCCTTCGGGATTCAAATCCCTTTGGACTAAAAAAAAAAAAAATCTGAAATGTTTCAGATTTTAAATTACGTCCAAAGGGGCGTTTTTTACCATTTTGTATGTTACTTTCTTTATTAAATATCATGTTCCTCGCACTTAAACCATAAGATCCAGTGCAACAGCAATATCGCAAAATAGTTTTAAAACGAGCATATCTTTAGAATTTCCGATACAGAGACTCACGCGCTGGAGATAAAAATGGTTTTCTGCACAACGTTGCCATTGCGCGCTTTGAAATCCTTGAGTTTGTTAATCAAAAATTCGTCAAAGTTTTAAAAAGTAGGAAATCGATCATAAAACAAATTTCAAATTTGGTCTTCCACATGCTCATATTCGTTGGAGGATTACGTTATTCAAAATTCGATGACTCTATGTACCGTTATTTTATGACAATGTGAGAAATATACATACATTTACGCAGATATTCATTATTTAATTTCTTCAAATATAATGCAGGACTCTAACATTTCATGGCAACAGTTTAAAAAGTGAAGCGACATTTATCCGTCCGACGCAAAATGCCAAAATTAAACTAATAATCCTTCGGGATTCAAATCCCTTTGGACTAAAAAAAAAAAAAAAATCTGAAATGTTTCAGATTTTAAATTATGTCCAAAAAGGCGTTTTTTAACATTTTGTATATTACCTTTCTTTATTAAATATCATGTTCCTCGCACTTAAACCATAAGATCCAGTGCAACAGCAAAATCGCAAAATAGTTTTAAAACGAGCATATCTTTAGAATTTCCGATACAGAGACTCACGCGCTGGAGATAAAAATGTTTTTTCTGCACAACGTTGCCACTGCTCGCTTTGAAATCCTTGAGTTTGTTAATCAAAGATTCGTCAAAGTTTTAAAAAATTGGAAATCGATCATAAAACAAATTTCAAATTTGGTCTTCCACATGCTCATATTCGTTGGAGGATTACGTCATTCAAAACTCGAAGACTCTATGTACCGTTATTTTATGACAATGTGAGAAATATACATACATTTACGCAGATATTCATTATTTAATTTCTTCAAATATAATGCAGGACTCTAACAATTTATGGCAACAGTTTGAAAAGTGAACCGACATTTATCCGTCCGACGCAAAATGCCAAAACGAAACTAATAGTCCTTCGGGATTCAAATCTCTTTGGACTAAAAAAAAAAAAAAAAAAATCTGAAATGTTTCAGATTTTAAATTATGTCCAAAGGGGCGTTTTTTAACATTTTGTATGTTACTTTCTTTATTAAATATCATGTTCCTCGCACTTAAAACATAAGATTCAGTGCAACAGCAATATCGCAAAATAGTTTTAAAACGAGCATATCTTTAGAATTTCCGATACAGAGACTCACGCGCTGGAGATAAAAATGTTTTTTCTGCACAACGTTGCCATTGCTCGCTTTGAAATCCTTGAGTTTGTTAATCAAAAATTCGTCAAAGTTTTAAAAAGTAGGAAATCGATCATAAAACAAATTTCAAATTTGGTCTTCCACATGCTCATATTCGTTGGAGGATTACGTTATTCAAAATTCGATGACTCTATGTACCGTTATTTTATGACAATGTGAGAAATATACATACATTTACGCAGATATTCATTATTTAATTTCTTCAAATATAATGCAGGATTCTAACATTTCATGGCAACAGTTTAAAAAGTGAAGCGACATTTATCCGTCCGACGCAAAATGCCAAAACTAAACTAATAATCCTTCAGGATTCAAATCCCTTTGGACTAAAAAAAAAAAAAAAATCTGAAATGTTTCAGATTTTAAATTATGTCCAAAGGGGCGTTTTTTAACATTTTGTATATTACCTTTCTTTATTAAATATCATGTTCCTCGCACTTAAACCATACGATCCAGTGCAACAGCAATATCGCAAAATAGTTTTAAAACGAGCATATCTTTAGAATTTCCGATACAGAGACTCACGCGCTGGAGATAAAAATGTTTTTTCTGCACAACGTTGCCACTGCTCGCTTTGAAATCCTTGAGTTTGTTAATCAAAGATTCGTCAAAGTTTTAAAAAATTGGAAATCGATCATAAAACAAATTTCAAATTTGGTCTTCCACATGCTCATATTCGTTGGAGGATTACGTTATTCAAAATTCGATGACTCTATGTACCGTTATTTTATGACAATGTGAGAAATATACATACATTTACGCAGATATTCATTATTTAATTTCTTCAAATATAATGCAGGACTCTAACAATTTATGGCAACAGTTTGAAAAGTGAACCGACATTTATCCGTCCGACGCAAAATGCCAAAACGAAACTAATAGTCCTTCGGGATTCAAATCTCTTTGGACTAAAAAAAAAAAAAAAAAAATCTGAAATGTTTCAGATTTTAAATTACGTCCAAAGGGGCGTTTTTTAACATTTTGTATGTTACTTTCTTTATTAAATATCATGTTCCTCGCACTTAAAACATAAGATTCAGTGCAACAGCAATATCGCAAAATAGTTTTAAAACGAGCATATCTTTAGAATTTCCGATACAGAGACTCACGCGCTGGAGATAAAAATGTTTTTTCTGCACAACGTTGCCATTGCTCGCTTTGAAATCCTTGAGTTTGTTAATCAAAAATTCGTCAAACTTTTAAAAAGTAGGAAATCGATCATAAAACAAATTTCAAATTTGGTCTTCCACATGCTCATATTCGTTGGAGGATTACGTTATTCAAAATTCGATGACTCTATGTACCGTTATTTTATGGCAATGTGAGAAATATACATACATTTACGCAGATATTCATTATTTAATTTCTTCAAATATAATGCAGGATTCTAACATTTCATGGCAACAGTTTAAAAAGTGAAGCGACATTTATCTGTCCGACGCAAAATGCCAAAACTAAACTAATAATCCTTCGGGATTCAAATCCCTTTGGACTAAAAAAAAAAAAAATCTGAAATGTTTCAGATTTTAAATTACGTCCAAAGGGGCGTTTTTTAACATTTTGTATGTTACTTTCTTTATTAAATATCATGTTCCTCGCACTTAAAACATAAGATTCAGTGCAACAGCAATATCGCAAAATAGTTTTAAAACGAGCATATCTTTAGAATTTCCGATACAGAGACTCACGCGCTGGAGATAAAAATGTTTTTTCTGCACAACGTTGCCATTGCTCGCTTTGAAATCCTTGAGTTTGTTAATCAAAAATTCGTCAAAGTTTTAAAAAGTAGGAAATCGATCATAAAACAAATTTCAAATTTGGTCTTCCACATGCTCATATTCGTTGGAGGATTACGTTATTCAAAATTCGATGACTCTATGTACCGTTATTTTATGACAATGTGAGAAATATACATACATTTACGCAGATATTCATTATTTAATTTCTTCAAATATAATGCAGGATTCTAACATTTCATGGCAACAGTTTAAAAAGTGAAGCGACATTTATCCGTCCGACGCAAAATGCCAAAACTAAACTAATAATCCTTCAGGATTCAAATCCCTTTGGACTAAAAAAAAAAAAAAAATCTGAAATGTTTCAGATTTTAAATTATGTCCAAAGGGGCGTTTTTTAACATTTTGTATATTACCTTTCTTTATTAAATATCATGTTCCTCGCACTTAAACCATACGATCCAGTGCAACAGCAATATCGCAAAATAGTTTTAAAACGAGCATATCTTTAGAATTTCCGATACAGAGACTCACGCGCTGGAGATAAAAATGTTTTTCTGCACAACGTTGCCATTGCTCGCTTTGAAATCCTTGAGTTTGTTAATCAAAAATTCGTCAAAGTTTTAAAAAATAGGAAATCGATCATAAAACAAATTTCAAATTTCAAATTTGGTCTTCCACATGCTCATATTCGTTGGAGGATTACGTTATTCAAAATTCGATGACTCTATGTACCGTTGTTTTATCACAATACGAGAAATATACATACATTTATGCAGATTTTTCATTATTTAATTTCTTCAAATATAATGCAGGACTCTAACAATTTATGGCAACAGTTTGAAAAGTGAACCGACATTTATCCGTCCGACGCAAAATGCCAAATCGAAATTAATAGTCCTTCGGGATTCAAATCCATTTGGACTATAAAAAAAAAAAAAAAAAAAAAAAAAAAAAAAAAAAATCTGAAATCTTTCAGATTTTAAATTACGTACAAAGGGGCGTTTTTTAACATTTTGTGTGTTACCTTTCTTTATTAAATATCATGTTCCTCGCACTTAAACCATAAGATCCAGTGCAACAGCAATATCGCAAAATAGTTTTAAAACGAGCATATCTTTAGAATTTCCGATACAGAGACTCACGCGCTGGAGATAAAAATGTTTTTTCTGCACAACGTTGCCATTGCTCGCTTTGAAATCCTTGAGTTTGTTAATCAAAAATTCGTCAAACTTTTAAAAAGTAGGAAATCGATCATAAAACAAATTTCAAATTTGGTCTTCCACATGCTCATATTCGTTGGAGGATTACGTTATTCAAAATTCGATGACACTATGTACCGTTATTTTATGACAATGTGAGAAATATACATACATTTACGCAGATATTCATTATTTAATTTCTTCAAATATAATGCAGGACTCTAACAATTTATGGCAACAGTTTGAAAAGTGAACCGACATTTATCCGTCCGACGCAAAATGCCAAAACGAAACTAATAGTCCTTCGGGATTCAAATCTCTTTGGACTAAAAAAAAAAAAAAAAAAAAAATCTGAAATGTTTCAGATTTTAAATTACGTCCAAAGGGGCGTTTTTTAACATTTTGTATGTTACTTTCTTTATTAAATATCATGTTCCTCGCACTTAAAACATAAGATCCAGTGCAACAGCAATATCGCAAAATAGTTTTAAAACGAGCATATCTTTAGAATTTCCGATACAGAGACTCACGCGCTGGAGATAAAAATGTTTTTTCTGCACAACGTTGCCATTGCTCGCTTTGAAATCCTTGAGTTTGTTAATCAAAAATTCGTCAAACTTTTAAAAAGTAGGAAATCGATCATAAAACAAATTTCAAATTTGGTCTTCCACATGCTCATATTCGTTGGAGGATTACGTTATTCAAAATTCGATGACACTATGTACCGTTATTTTATGACAATGTGAGAAATATACATACATTTACGCAGATATTCATTATTTAACTTCTTCAAATATAATGCAGGATTCTAACATTTCATGACAACAGTTTAAAAAGTGAAGCGACATTTATCCGTCCGACGCAAAATGCCAAAACTAAACTAATAATCCTTCGGGATTCAAATCCCTTTGGACTAAAAAAAAAAAAAAAATCTGAAATGTTTCAGATTTTAAATTACGTCCAAAGGGGCGTTTTTTAACATTTTGTATGTTACTTTCTTTATTAAATATCATGTTCCTCGCACTTAAAACATAAGATTCAGTGCAACAGCAATATCGCAAAATAGTTTTAAAACGAGCATATCTTTAGAATTTCCGATAGAGAGACTCACGCGCTGGAGATAAAAATGTTTTTCTGCACAACGTTGCCATTGCTCGCTTTGAAATCCTTGAGTTTGTTAATCAAAAATTCGTCAAAGTTTTAAAAAATAGGAAATCGATCATAAAACAAATTTTAAATTTCAAATTTGGTCTTCCACATGCTCATATTCGTTGGAGGATTACGTTATTCAAAATTCGATGACTCTATGTACCGTTGTTTTATCACAATACGAGAAATATACATACATTTATGCAGATTTTTCATTATTTAATTTCTTCAAATATAATGCAGGACTCTAACAATTTATGGCAACAGTTTGAAAAGTGAACCGACATTTATCCGTCCGACGCAAAATGCCAAAACGAAACTAATAGTCCTTCGGGATTCAAATCTCTTTGGACTAAAAAAAAAAAAAAAAAAAAAATCTGAAATGTTTCAGATTTTAAATTACGTCCAAAGGGGCGTTTTTTAACATTTTGTATGTTACTTTCTTTATTAAATATCATGTTCCTCGCACTTAAAACATAAGATTCAGTGCAACAGCAATATCGCAAAATAGTTTTAAAACGAGCATATCTTTAGAATTTCCGATACAGAGACTCACGCGCTGGAGATAAAAATGTTTTTTCTGCACAACGTTGCCATTGCTCGCTTTGAAATCCTTGAGTTTGTTAATCAAAAATTCGTCAAAGTTTTAAAAAATAGGAAATCGATTATAAAACAAATTTCAAATTTCAAATTTGGTTTTCCACATGCCTATATTCGTTGGAGGATTACGTTATTCAAAATTCGATGACTCTATGTACCGTTGTTTTACCAGAATACGAGAAATATACATACATTTATGCAGATTTTTCATTATCTAATTTCTTCAAATATAATGCAGGACTCTAACCTTTTGTGGCAACACTTTTAAAAGTGAACCGACATTTATGAGTCCGACGCAAAATGCCAAAACGAAACTAATAGTCCTTCGGGATTCAAATCCCTTTGGACAAAAACGAGTAAAGACTCGTTTCGATTCGTACCTTTGACATTTGGAGCTCCAAAATTAAAAAAAAAGAAAAAAAAAAATCTGAAATGTTTCAGATTTTAAATTACGTCCAAAGGGGCGTTTTTTAACATTTTGTATGTTACTTTCTTTATTAAATATCATGTTCCTCGCACTTAAAACATAAGATTCAGTGCAACAGCAATATCGCAAAATAGTTTTAAAACGAGCATATCTTTAGAATTTCCGATACAGAGACTCACGCGCTGGAGATAAAAATGTTTTTTCTGCACAACGTTGCCATTGCTCGCTTTGAAATCCTTGAGCTTGTTAATCAAAAATTCGTTAAAGTTTTAAAAAGTAGGAAATCGATCATAAAACAAATTTCAAATTTGGTCTTCCACATGCTCATATTCGTTGGAGGATTACGTTATTCAAAATTCGATGACTCTATGTACCGTTATTTTATGACAATGTGAGAAATATACATACATTTACGCAGATATTCATTATTTAATTTCTTCAAATATAATGCAGGACTCTAATATTTCATGGCAACAGTTTAAAAAGTGAAGCGACATTTATCCGTTAGACGCAAAATGCCAAAACTAAACTAATAATCCTTCGGGATTCAAATCCCTTTGGACTAAAAAAAAAAAAAAAAATCTGAAATGTTTCAGATTTTAAATTATGTCCAAAGGGGCGTTTTTTAACATTTTGTGTGTTACCTTTCTTTATTAAATATCATGTTCCTCGCACTTAAACCATACGATCCAGTGCAACAGCAATATCGCAAAATAGTTTTAAAACGAGCATATCTTTAGAATTTCCGATACAGAGACTCACGCGCTGGAGATAAAAATGTTTTTTCTGCACAACGTTTCCACTGCTCGCTTTGAAATCCTTGAGTTTGTTAATCAAAAATTCGTCAAAGTTTTAAAAAATAGGAAATCGATCATAAAACAAATTTCAAATTTCAAATTTGGTCTTCCACATGCTCATATTCGTTGGAGGATTACGTTATTCAAAATTCGATGACTCTATGTACCGTTGTTTTATCACAATACGAGAAATATACATACATTTATGCAGATTTTTCATTATTTAATTTCTTCAAATATAATGCAGGACTCTAACAATTTATGGCAACAGTTTGAAAAGTGAACCGACATTTATCCGTCCGACGCAAAATGCCAAATCGAAATTAATAGTCCTTCGGGATTCAAATCCATTTGGACTATAAAAAAAAAAAAAAAAAAAAAAAAAAAAAAAAAAAAAAAAAACTGAAATCTTTCAGATTTTAAATTACGTACAAAGGGGCGTTTTTTAACATTTTGTGTGTTACCTTTCTTTATTAAATATCATGTTCCTCGCACTTAAACCATAAGATCCAGTGCAACAGCAATATCGCAAAGTAGTTTTAAAACGAGCATATCTTTAGAATTTCCGATACAGAGACTCACGCGCTGGAGATAAAAATGTTTTTTCTGCACAACGTTGCCATTGCTCGCTTTGAAATCCTTGAGTTTGTTAATCAAAAATTCGTCAAAGTTTTAAAAAGTAGGAAATCGATCATAAAACAAATTTCAAATTTCGTCTTCCACATGCTCATATTCGTTGGAGGATTACGTTATTCAAAATTCGATGACTCTATGTACCGTTATTTTATGACAATGTGAGAAATATACATACATTTACGCAGATATTCATTATTTAATTTCTTCAAATATAATGCAGGAATCTAACATTTCATGGCAACAGTTTAAAAAGTGAAGCGACATTTATCCGTCCGACGCAAAATGCCAAAACTAAACTAATAATCCTTCGGGATTCAAATCCCTTTGGACTAAAAAAAAAGAAAAATCTGAAATGTTTCAAATTTTAAATTACGTCCAAAGGGGCGTTTTTTAACATTTTGTATGTTACTTTCTTTATTAAATATCATGTTCCTCGCACTTAAAACATAAGATTCAGTGCAACAGCAATATCGCAAAATAGTTTTAAAACGAGCATATCTTTAGAATTTCCGATACAGAGACTCACGCGCTGGAGATAAAAATGTTTTTTCTGCACAACGTTGCCATTGCTCGCTTTGAAATCCTTGAGTTTGTTAATCAAAAATTCGTCAAAGTTTTAAAAAATAGGAAATCGATTATAAAACAAATTTCAAATTTCAAATTTGGTTTTCCACATGCCTATATTCGTTGGAGGATTACGTTATTCAAAATTCGATGACTCTATGTACCGTTGTTTTACCACAATACGAGAAATATACATACATTTATGCAGATTTTTCATTATTTAATTTCTTCAAATATAATGCAGGACTCTAACCTTTTGTGGCAACACTTTTAAAAGTGAACCGACATTTATGAGTCCGACGCAAAATGCCAAAACGAAATTAATAGTCCTTCGGGATTCAAATCTATTTGGACTATAAAAAAAAAAAAAAAAAAAAAAAAAAAAAAAAAAAAAAATCTGAAATCTTTCAGATTTTAAATTACGTACAAAGGGGCGTTTTTTAACATTTTGTGTGTTACCTTTCTTTATTAAATATCATGTTCCTCGCACTTAAACCATAAGATCCAGTGCAACAGCAATATCGCAAAATAGTTTTAAAACGAGCATATCTTTAGAATTTCCGATACAGAGACTCACGCGCTGGAGATAAAAATGTTTTTTCTGCACAACGTTGCCACTGCTCGCTTTGAAATCCTTGAGTTTGTTAATCAAAGATTCGTCAAAGTTTTAAAAAATTGGAAATCGATCATAAAACAAATTTCAAATTTGGTCTTCCACATGCTCATATTCGTTGGAGGATTACGTCATTCAAAACTCGAAGACTCTATGTACCGTTATTTTATGACAATGTGAGAAATACACATACATTTACGCAGATATTCATTATTTAATTTCTTCAAATATAATGCAGGACTCTAACAATTTATGGCAACAGTTTGAAAAGTGAACCGACATTTATCCGTCCGACGCAAAATGCCAAAACGAAACTAATAGTCCTTCGGGATTCAAATCTCTTTGGACTAAAAAAAAAAAAAAAAAAAATTGAAGTGTTTCAGATTTTAAATTACGTCCAAAGGGGCGTTTTTTAACATTTTGTATGTTACTTTCTTTATTAAATATCATGTTCCTCGCACTTAAAACATAAGATTCAGTGCAACAGCAATATCGCAAAATAGTTTTAAAACGAGCATATCTTTAGAATTTCCGATACAGAGACTCACGCGCTGGAGATAAAAATGTTTTTTCTGCACAACGTTGCCATTGCTCGCTTTGAAATCCTTGAGTTTGTTAATCAAAAATTCGTCAAAGTTTTAAAAAATAGGAAATCGATTATAAAACAAATTTCAAATTTCAAATTTGGTTTTCCACATGCCTATATTCGTTGGAGGATTACGTTATTCAAAATTCGATGACTCTATGTACCGTTGTTTTACCACAATACGAGAAATATACATACATTTATGCAGATTTTTCATTATTTAATTTCTTCAAATATAATGCAGGACTCTAACAATTTATGGCAACAGTTTGAAAAGTGAACCGACATTTATCCGTCCGACGCAAAATGCCAAATCGAAATTAATAGTCCTTCGGGATTCAAATCTATTTGGACTATAAAAAAAAAAAAAAAAAAAAAAAAAAAAAAAAATCTGAAATCTTTCAGATTTTAAATTACGTACAAAGGGGCGTTTTTTAACATTTTGTGTGTTACCTTTCTTTATTAAATATCATGTTCCTCGCACTTAAACCATAAGATCCAGTGCAACAGCAATATCGCAAAATAGTTTTAAAACGAGCATATCTTTAGAATTTCCGATACAGAGACTCACGCGCTGGAGATAAAAATGTTTTTTCTGCACAACGTTGCCACTGCTCGCTTTGAAATCCTTGAGTTTGTTAATCAAAGATTCGTCAAAGTTTTAAAAAATTGGAAATCGATCATAAAACAAATTTCAAATTTGGTCTTCCACATGCTCATATTCGTTGGAGGATTACGTCATTCAAAACTCGAAGACTCTATGTACCGTTATTTTATGACAATGTGAGAAATATAAATACATTTACGCAGATATTCATTATTTAATTTCTTCAAATATAATGCAGGACTCTAACAATTTATGGCAACAGTTTGAAAAGTGAACCGACATTTATCCGTCCGACGCAAAATGCCAAAACGAAACTAATAGTCCTTCGGGATTCAAATCTCTTTGGACTAAAAAAAAAAAAAAAAAAAAATCTGAAGTGTTTCAGATTTTAAATTACGTCCAAAGGGGCGTTTTTTAACATTTTGTATGTTACTTTCTTTATTAAATATCATGTTCCTCGCACTTAAAACATAAGATTCAGTGCAACAGCAATATCGCAAAATAGTTTTAAAACGAGCATATCTTTAGAATTTCCGATACAGAGACTCACGCGCTGGAGATAAAAATGTTTTTTCTGCACAACGTTGCCATTGCTCGCTTTGAAATCCTTGAGTTTGTTAATCAAAAATTCGTCAAAGTTTTAAAAAATAGGAAATCGATTATAAAACAAATTTCAAATTTCAAATTTGGTTTTCCACATGCCTATATTCGTTGGAGGATTACGTTATTCAAAATTCGATGACTCTATGTACCGTTGTTTTACCACAATACGAGAAATATACATACATTTATGCAGATTTTTCATTATTTAATTTCTTCAAATATAATGCAGGACTCTAACCTTTTGTGGCAACACTTTTAAAAGTGAACCGACATTTATGAGTCCGACGCAAAATGCCAAAACGAAACTAATAGTCCTTCGGGATTCAAATCCCTTTGGACAAAAACGAGTAAAGACTCGTTTCGATTCGTACCTTTGACATTTGGAGCTCCAAAATTAAAAAAAAAGAAAAAAAAAAAAAAATCTGAAATGTTTCAGATTTTAAATTACGTCCAAAGGGGCGTTTTTTAACATTTTGTATGTTACTTTCTTTATTAAATATCATGTTCCTCGCACTTAAAACATAAGATTCAGTGCAACAGCAATATCGCAAAATAGTTTTAAAACGAGCATATCTTTAGAATTTCCGATACAGAGACTCACGCGCTGGAGATAAAAATGTTTTTTCTGCACAACGTTGCCATTGCTCGCTTTGAAATCCTTGAGCTTGTTAATCAAAAATTCGTTAAAGTTTTAAAAAGTAGGAAATCGATCATAAAACAAATTTCAAATTTGGTCTTCCACATGCTCATATTCGTTGGAGGATTACGTTATTCAAAATTCGATGACTCTATGTACCGTTATTTTATGACAATGTGAGAAATATACATACATTTACGCAGATATTCATTATTTAATTTCTTCAAATATAATGCAGGACTCTAATATTTCATGGCAACAGTTTAAAAAAAGAAGCGACATTTATCCGTTAGACGCAAAATGCCAAAATTAAACTAATAATCCTTCGGGATTCAAATCCCTTTGGACTAAAAAAAAAAAAATCTGAAATGTTTCATATTTTAAATTATGTCCAAAGGGGCGTTTTTTAACATTTTGTATATTACCTTTCTTTATTAAATATCATGTTCCTCGCACTTAAACCATACGATCCAGTGCAACAGCAATATCGCAAAATAGTTTTAAAACGAGCATATCTTTAGAATTTCCGATACAGAGACTCACGCGCTGGAGATAAAAATGTTTTTTCTGCACAACGTTGCCATTGCTCGCTTTGAAATCCTTGAGCTTGTTAATCAAAAATTCGTTAAAGTTTTAAAAAATAGGAAATCGATCATAAAACAAATTTCAAATTTGGTCTTCCACATGCTCATATTCGTTGGAGTATTACGTCATTCAAAACTCGAAGACTCTATGTACCGTTATTTTATGACAATGTGAGAAATATACATACATTTACGCAGATATTCATTATTTAATTTCTTCAAATATAATGCAGGATTCTAACATTTCATGGCAACAGTTTAAAAAGTGAAGCGACATTTATCCGTCCGACGCAAAATGCCAAAACTAAACTAATAATCCTTCGGGATTGAAATCCCTTTGGACTAAAAAAAAAAAAAAAATCTGAAATGTTTCAGATTTTAAATTACGTCCAAAGGGGCGTTTTTTAACATTTTGTATGTTACTTTCTTTATTAAATATCATGTTCCTCGCACTTAAACCATAAGATCCAGTGCAACAGCAATATCGCAAAATAGTTTTAAAACGAGCATATCTTTAGAATTTCCGATACAGAGACTCACGCGCTGGAGATAAAAATGGTTTTCTGCACAACGTTGCCATTGCGCGCTTTGAAATCCTTGAGTTTGTTAATCAAAAATTCGTCAAAGTTTTAAAAAGTAGGAAATCGATCATAAAACAAATTTCAAATTTGGTCTTCCACATGCTCATATTCGTTGGAGGATTACGTTATTCAAAATTCGATGACTCTATGTACCGTTATTTTATGACAATGTGAGAAATATACATACATTTACGCAGATATTCATTATTTAATTTCTTCAAATATAATGCAGGACTCTAACAATTTATGGCAACAGTTTGAAAAGTGAACCGACATTTATCCGTCCGACGCAAAATGCCAAAACGAAACTAATAGTCCTTCGGGATTCAAATCTCTTTGGACTAAAAAAAAAAAAAAAAAAATTTGAAGTGTTTCAGATTTTAAATTACGTCCAAAGGGGCGTTTTTTAACATTTTGTATGTTACTTTCTTTATTAAATATCATGTTCCTCGCACTTAAAACATAAGATTCAGTGCAACAGCAATATCGCAAAATAGTTTTAAAACGAGCATATCTTTAGAATTTCCGATACAGAGACTCACGCGCTGGAGATAAAAATGTTTTTTCTGCACAACGTTGCCATTGCTCGCTTTGAAATCCTTGAGTTTGTTAATCAAAAATTCGTCAAAGTTTTAAAAAATAGGAAATCGATTATAAAACAAATTTCAAATTTCAAATTTGGTTTTCCACATGCCTATATTCGTTGGAGGATTACGTTATTCAAAATTCGATGACTCTATGTACCGTTGTTTTACCACAATACGAGAAATATACATACATTTATGCAGATTTTTCATTATTTAATTTCTTCAAATATAATGCAGGACTCTAACAATTTATGGCAACAGTTTGAAAAGTGAACCGACATTTATCCGTCCGACGCAAAATGCCAAATCGAAATTAATAGTCCTTCGGGATTCAAATCTATTTGGACTATAAAAAAAAAAAAAAAAAAAAAAAAAAAAATCTGAAATCTTTCAGATTTTAAATTACGTACAAAGGGGCGTTTTTTAACATTTTGTGTGTTACCTTTCTTTATTAAATATCATGTTCCTCGCACTTAAACCATAAGATCCAGTGCAACAGCAATATCGCAAAATAGTTTTAAAACGAGCATATCTTTAGAATTTCCGATACAGAGACTCACGCGCTGGAGATAAAAATGTTTTTTCTGCACAACGTTGCCACTGCTCGCTTTGAAATCCTTGAGTTTGTTAATCAAAGATTCGTCAAAGTTTTAAAAAATTGGAAATCGATCATAAAACAAATTTCAAATTTGGTCTTCCACATGCTCATATTCGTTGGAGGATTACGTCATTCAAAACTCGAAGACTCTATGTACCGTTATTTTATGACAATGTGAGAAATATACATACATTTACGCAGATATTCATTATTTAATTTCTTCAAATATAATGCAGGACTCTAACAATTTATGGCAACAGTTTGAAAAGTGAACCGACATTTATCCGTCCGACGCAAAATGCCAAAACGAAACTAATAGTCCTTCGGGATTCAAATCTCTTTGGACTAAAAAAAAAAAAAAAAAAAAATCTGAAGTGTTTCAGATTTTAAATTACGTCCAAAGGGGCGTTTTTTAACATTTTGTATGTTACTTTCTTTATTAAATATCATGTTCCTCGCACTTAAAACATAAGATTCAGTGCAACAGCAATATCGCAAAATAGTTTTAAAACGAACATATCTTTAGAATTTCCGATACAGAGACTCACGCGCTGGAGATAAAAATGTTTTTTCTGCACAACGTTGCCATTGCTCGCTTTGAAATCCTTGAGTTTGTTAATCAAAAATTCGTCAAAGTTTTAAAAAATAGGAAATCGATTATAAAACAAATTTCAAATTTCAAATTTGGTTTTCCACATGCCTATATTCGTTGGAGGATTACGTTATTCAAAATTCGATGACTCTATGTACCGTTGTTTTACCACAATACGAGAAATATACATACATTTATGCAGATTTTTCATTATTTAATTTCTTCAAATATAATGCAGGACTCTAACCTTTTGTGGCAACACTTTTAAAAGTGAACCGACATTTATGAGTCCGACGCA
This sequence comes from Stegodyphus dumicola, assembly GCF_044657685.1. Lineage (NCBI taxonomy): Eukaryota > Metazoa > Arthropoda > Arachnida > Araneae > Eresidae > Stegodyphus > Stegodyphus dumicola. The sequence continues at coordinate 4,426,778 of NC_140778.1, read as the reverse complement.
AAATGCCAAAACGAAACTAATAGTCCTTCGGGATTCAAATCCCTTTGGACAAAAACGAGTAAAGACTCGTTTCGATTCGTACCTTTGACATTTGGAGCTCCAAAATTAAAAAAAAAGAAAAAAAAAAAAAAAATCTGAAATGTTTCAGATTTTAAATTACGTCCAAAGGGGCGTTTTTTAACATTTTGTATGTTACTTTCTTTATTAAATATCATGTTCCTCGCACTTAAAACATAAGATTCAGTGCAACAGCAATATCGCAAAATAGTTTTAAAACGAGCATATCTTTAGAATTTCCGATACAGAGACTCACGCGCTGGAGATAAAAATGTTTTTTCTGCACAACGTTGCCATTGCTCGCTTTGAAATCCTTGAGCTTGTTAATCAAAAATTCGTTAAAGTTTTAAAAAGTAGGAAATCGATCATAAAACAAATTTCAAATTTGGTCTTCCACATGCTCATATTCGTTGGAGTATTACGTCATTCAAAACTCGAAGACTCTATGTACCGTTATTTTATGACAATGTGAGAAATATACATACATTTACGCAGATATTCATTATTTAATTTCTTCAAATATAATGCAGGACTCTAATATTTCATGGCAACAGTTTAAAAAAAGAAGCGACATTTATCCGTTAGACGCAAAATGCCAAAATTAAACTAATAATCCTTCGGGATTCAAATCCCTTTGGACTAAAAAAAAAAAAATCTGAAATGTTTCATATTTTAAATTATGTCCAAAGGGGCGTTTTTTAACATTTTGTATATTACCTTTCTTTATTAAATATCATGTTCCTCGCACTTAAACCATACGATCCAGTGCAACAGCAATATCGCAAAATAGTTTTAAAACGAGCATATCTTTAGAATTTCCGATACAGAGACTCACGCGCTGGAGATAAAAATGTTTTTTCTGCACAACGTTGCCATTGCTCGCTTTGAAATCCTTGAGCTTGTTAATCAAAAATTCGTTAAAGTTTTAAAAAATAGGAAATCGATCATAAAACAAATTTCAAATTTGGTCTTCCACATGCTCATATTCGTTGGAGTATTACGTCATTCAAAACTCGAAGACTCTATGTACCGTTATTTTATGACAATGTGAGAAATATACATACATTTACGCAGATATTCATTATTTAATTTCTTCAAATATAATGCAGGATTCTAACATTTCATGGCAACAGTTTAAAAAGTGAAGCGACATTTATCCGTCCGACGCAAAATGCCAAAACTAAACTAATAATCCTTCGGGATTGAAATCCCTTTGGACTAAAAAAAAAAAAAAAATCTGAAATGTTTCAGATTTTAAATTACGTCCAAAGGGGCGTTTTTTAACATTTTGTATGTTACTTTCTTTATTAAATATCATGTTCCTCGCACTTAAACCATAAGATCCAGTGCAACAGCAATATCGCAAAATAGTTTTAAAACGAGCATATCTTTAGAATTTCCGATACAGAGACTCACGCGCTGGAGATAAAAATGGTTTTCTGCACAACGTTGCCATTGCGCGCTTTGAAATCCTTGAGTTTGTTAATCAAAAATTCGTCAAAGTTTTAAAAAGTAGGAAATCGATCATAAAACAAATTTCAAATTTGGTCTTCCACATGCTCATATTCGTTGGAGGATTACGTTATTCAAAATTCGATGACTCTATGTACCGTTATTTTATGACAATGTGAGAAATATACATACATTTACGCAGATATTCATTATTTAATTTCTTCAAATATAATGCAGGACTCTAACATTTCATGGCAACAGTTTAAAAAGTGAAGCGACATTTATCCGTCCGACGCAAAATGCCAAAATTAAACTAATAATCCTTCGGGATTCAAATCCCTTTGGACTAAAAAAAAAAAAAAAATCTGAAATGTTTCAGATTTTAAATTATGTCCAAAGGGGCGTTTTTTAACATTTTGTATATTACATTTCTTTATTAAATATCATGTTCCTCGCACTTAAACCATAAGATCCAGTGCAACAGCAATATCGCAAAATAGTTTTAAAACGAGCATATCTTTAGAATTTCCGATACAGAGACTCACGCGCTGGAGATAAAAATGTTTTTTCTGCACAACGTTGCCATTGCTCGCTTTGAAATCCTTGAGTTTGTTAATCAAAAATTCGTCAAAGTTTTAAAAAGTAGGAAATCGATCATAAAACAAATTTCAAATTTGGTCTTCCACATGCTCATATTCGTTGGAGGATTACGTTATTCAAAATTCGATGACTCTATGTACCGTTATTTTATGACAATGTGAGAAATATACATACATTTACGCAGATATTCATTATTTAATTTCTTCAAATATAATGCAGGATTCTAACATTTCATGGCAACAGTTTGAAAAGTGAACCAACATTTATCCGTCCGACGCAAAATGCCAAAACTAAACTAATAATCCTTCGGGATTCAAATCCCTTTGGACTAAAAAAAAAAAATCTGAAATGTTTCAGATTTTAAATTACGTCCAAAGGGGCGTTTTTTAACATTTTGTATGTTACTTTCTTTATTAAATATCATGTTCCTCGCACTTAAAACATAAGATTCAGTGCAACAGCAATATCGCAAAATAGTTTTAAAACGAGCATATCTTTAGAATTTCCGATACAGAGACTCACGCGCTGGAGATAAAAATGTTTTTTCTGCACAACGTTGCCATTGCTCGCTTTGAAATCCTTGAGTTTGTTAATCAAAAATTCGTCAAAGTTTTAACAAATAGGAAATCGATTATAAAACAAATTTCAAATTTCAAATTTGGTTTTCCACATGCCTATATTCGTTGGAGGATTACGTTATTCAAAATTCGATGACTCTATGTACCGTTGTTTTATCACAATACGAGAAATATACATACATTTATGCAGATTTTTCATTATTTAATTTCTTCAAATATAATGCAGGACTCTAACAATTTATGGCAACAGTTTGAAAAGTGAACCGACATTTATCCGTCCGACGCAAAATGCTAAAACGAAACTAATAGTCCTTCGGGATTCAAATCTCTTTGGACTAAAAAAAAAAAAAAAAAAAAAAATCTGAAATGTTTCAGATTTTAAATTACGTCCAAAGGGGCGTTTTTTAACATTTTGTATGTTACTTTCTTTATTAAATATCATGTTCCTCGCACTTAAAACATAAGATTCAGTGCAACAGCAATATCGCAAAATAGTTTTAAAACGAGCATATCTTTAGAATTTCCGATACAGAGACTCACGCGCTGGAGATAAAAATGTTTTTTCTGCACAACGTTGCCATTGCTCGCTTTGAAATCCTTGAGCTTGTTAATCAAAAATTCGTTAAAGTTTTAAAAAATAGGAAATCGATCATAAAACAAATTTCAAATTTGGTCTTCCACATGCTCATATTCGTTGGAGGATTACGTCATTCAAAACTCGAAGACTCTATGTACCGTTATTTTATGACAATGTGAGAAATATACATACATTTACGCAGATATTCATTATTTAATTTCTTCAAATATAATGCAGGATTCTAACATTTCATGGCAACAGTTTAAAAAGTGAAGCGACATTTATCCGTCCGACGCAAAATGCCAAAACTAAACTAATAATCCTTCGGACTCCTTTGGACTAAAAAAAAAAATCCCTTTGGACTAAAAAAAAAAAAAAAAATCTGAAATGTTTCAGATTTTAAATTACGTCCAAAGGGGCGTTTTTTAACATTTTGTATGTTACTTTCTTTATTAAATATCATGTTCCTCGCACTTAAACCATAAGATCCAGTGCAACAGCAATATCGCAAAATAGTTTTAAAACGAGCATATCTTTAGAATTTCCGATACAGACTCACGCGCTGGAGATAAAAATGGTTTTCTGCACAACGTTGCCATTGCGCGCTTTGAAATCCTTGAGTTTGTTAATCAAAAATTCGTCAAAGTTTTAAAAAGTAGGAAATCGATCATAAAACAAATTTCAAATTTGGTCTTCCACATGCTCATATTCGTTGGAGGATTACGTTATTCAAAATTCGATGACTCTATGTACCGTTATTTTATGACAATGTGAGAAATATACATACAATTACGCACATATTATTACTTAATTTCTTCAAATATAATGCAGGACTCTAACATTTCATGGCAACAGTTTAAAAAGTGAAGCGACATTTATCCGTCCGACGCAAAATGCCAAAATTAAACTAATAATCCTTCGGGATTCAAATCCCTTTGGACTAAAAAAAAAAAAAAAAATCTGAAATGTTTCAGATTTTAAATTATGTCCAAAGGGGCGTTTTTTAACATTTTGTATATTACCTTTCTTTATTAAATATCATGTTCCTCGCACTTAAACCATAAGATCCAGTGCAACAGCAATATCGAAAAATAGTTTTAAAACGAGCATATCTTTAGAATTTCCGATACAGAGACTCACGCGCTGGAGATAAAAATGTTTTTTCTGCACAACGTTGCCATTGCTCGCTTTGAAATCCTTGAGTTTGTTAATCAAAAATTCGTCAAAGTTTTAACAAATAGGAAATCGATTATAAAACAAATTTCAAATTTCAAATTTGGTTTTCCACATGCCTATATTCGTTGGAGGATTACGTTATTCAAAATTCGATGACTCTATGTACCGTTGTTTTACCACAATACGAGAAATATACATACATTTATGCAGATTTTTCATTATTTAATTTCTTCAAATATAATGCAGGACTCTAACCTTTTGTGGCAACACTTTTAAAAGTGAACCGACATTTATGAGTCCGACGCAAAATGCCAAAACGAAACTAATAGTCCTTCGGGATTCAAATCCCTTTGGACAAAAACGAGTAAAGACTCGTTTCGATTCGTACCTTTGACATTTGGAGCTCCAAAATTAAAAAAAAAGAAAAAAAAAAAAAAAAATCTGAAATGTTTCAGATTTTAAATTATGTCCAAAGGGGCGTTTTTTAACATTTTGTATGTTACTTTCTTTATTAAATATCATGTTCCTCGCACTTAAAACATAAGATTCAGTGCAACAGCAATATCGCAAAATAGTTTTAAAACGAGCATATCTTTAGAATTTCCGATACAGAGACTCACGCGCTGGAGATAAAAATGTTTTTTCTGCACAACGTTGCCATTGCTCGCTTTGAAATCCTTGAGCTTGTTAATCAAAAATTCGTTAAAGTTTTAAAAAGTAGGAAATCGATCATAAAACAAATTTCAAATTTGGTCTTCCACATGCTCATATTCGTTGGAGGATTACGTTATTCAAAATTCGATGACTCTATGTACCGTTATTTTATGACAATGTGAGAAATATACATACATTTACGCAGATATTCATTATTTAATTTCTTCAAATATAATGCAGGACTCTAATATTTCATGGCAACAGTTTAAAAAGTGAAGCGACATTTATCCGTTAGACGCAAAATGCCAAAACTAAACTAATAATCCTTCGGGATTCAAATCCCTTTGGACTAAAAAAAAAAAAAAATCTGAAATGTTTCAGATTTTAAATTATGTCCAAAGGGGCGTTTTTTAACATTTTGTATATTACCTTTCTTTATTAAATATCATGTTCCTCGCACTTAAACCATACGATCCAGTGCAACAGCAATATCGCAAAATAGTTTTAAAACGAGCATATCTTTAGAATTTCCGATACAGAGACTCAAGCGCTGGAGATAAAAATGTTTTTTCTGCACAACGTTGCCACTGCTCGCTTTGAAATCCTTGAGTTTGTTAATGAAAAATTCGTCAAAGTTTTAAAAAATAGGAAATCGATCATAAAACAAATTTCAAATTTCAAATTTGGTCTTCCACATGCTCATATTCGTTGGAGGATTACGTTATTCAAAATTCGATGACTCTATGTACCGTTGTTTTATCACAATACGAGAAATATACATACATTTATGCAGATTTTTCATTATTTAATTTCTTCAAATATAATGCAGGACTCTAACCTTTTGTGGCAACACTTTTAAAAGTGAACCGACATTTATGAGTCCGACGCAAAATGCCAAAACTAAACTAATAATCCTTCGGGATTCAAATCCCTTTGGACTAAAAAAAAAAAAAATCTGAAATGTTTCAGATTTTAAATTATGTCCAAAGGGGCGTTTTTTAACATTTTGTATATTACCTTTCTTTATTAAATATCATGTTCCTCGCACTTAAACCATACGATCCAGTGCAACAGCAATATCGCAAAATAGTTTTAAAACGAGCATATCTTTAGAATTTCCGATACAGAGACTCACGCGCTGGAGATAAAAATGTTTTTTCTGCACAACGTTGCCATTGCTCGCTTTGAAATCCTTGAGCTTGTTAATCAAAAATTCGTTAAAGTTTTAAAAAATAGGAAATCGATCATAAAACAAATTTCAAATTTGGTCTTCCACATGCTCATATTCGTTGGAGGATTACGTCATTCAAAACTCGAAGACTCTATGTACCGTTATTTTATGACAATGTGAGAAATATACATACATTTACGCAGATATTCATTATTTAATTTCTTCAAATATAATGCAGGATTCTAACATTTCATGGCAACAGTTTAAAAAGTGAAGCGACATTTATCCGTCCGACGCAAAATGAAAAAAACTAAACTAATAATCCTTCGGGATTCAAATCCCTTTGGACTAAAAAAAAAAAAAAAATCTGAAATGTTTCAGATTTTAAATTACGTCCAAAGGGGCGTTTTTTAACATTTTGTATGTTACTTTCTTTATTAAATATCATGTTCCTCGCACTTAAACCATAAGATCCAGTGCAACAGCAATATCGCAAAATAGTTTTAAAACGAGCATATCTTTAGAATTTCCGATACAGAGACTCACGCGCTGGAGATAAAAATGGTTTTCTGCACAACGTTGCCATTGCGCGCTTTGAAATCCTTGAGTTTGTTAATCAAAAATTCGTCAAAGTTTTAAAAAGTAGGAAATCGATCAGAAAACAAATTTCAAATTTGGTCTTCCACATGCTCATATTCGTTGGAGGATTACGTTATTCAAAATTCGATGACTCTATGTACCGTTATTTTATGACAATGTGAGAAATATACATACATTTACGCAGATATTCATTATTTAATTTCTTCAAATATAATGCAGGACTCTAACATTTCATGGCAACAGTTTAAAAAGTGAAGCGACATTTATCCGTCCGACGCAAAATGCCAAAATTAAACTAATAATCCTTCGGGATTCAAATCCCTTTGGACTAAAAAAAAAAAAATCTGAAATGTTTCAGATTTTAAATTATGTCCAAAGGGGCGTTTTTTAACATTTTGTATATTACCTTTCTTTATTAAATATCATGTTCCTCGCACTTAAACCATAAGATCCAGTGCAACAGCAATATCGCAAAATAGTTTTAGAACGAGCATATCTTTAGAATTTCCGATACAGAGACTTACGCGCTGGAGATAAAAATGTTTTTTCTGCACAACGTTGCCACTGCTCGCTTTGAAATCCTTGAGTTTGTTAATCAAAAATTCGTCAAAGTTTTAACAAATAGGAAATCGATTATAAAACAAATTTCAAATTTCAAATTTGGTTTTCCACATGCCTATATTCGTTGGAGGATTACGTTATTCAAAATTCGATGACTCTATGTACCGTTGTTTTACCACAATACGAGAAATATACATACATTTATGCAGATTTTTCATTATTTAATTTCTTCAAATATAATGCAGGACTCTAACCTTTTGTGGCAACACTTTTAAAAGTGAACCGACATTTATGAGTCCGACGCAAAATGCCAAAACGAAACTAATAGTCCTTCGGGATTCAAATCCCTTTGGACAAAAACGAGTAAAGACTCGTTTCGATTCGTACCTTTGACATTTGGAGCTCCAAATTTAAAAAAAAAGAAAAAAAAAAAAAATCTGAAATGTTTCAGATTTTAAATTACGTCCAAAGGGGCGTTTTTTAACATTTTGTATGTTTCTTTCTTTATTAAATATCATGTTCCTCGCACTTAAAACATAAGATTCAGTGCAACAGCAATATCGCAAAATAGTTTTAAAACGAGCATATCTTTAGAATTTCCGATACAGAGACTCACGCGCTGGAGATAAAAATGTTTTTTCTGCACAACGTTGCCATTGCTCGCTTTGAAATCCTTGAGCTTGTTAATCAAAAATTCGTTAAAGTTTTAAAAAGTAGGAAATCGATCATAAAACAAATTTCAAATTTGGTCTTCCACATGCTCATATTCGTTGGAAGTTTACGTTATTCAAAATTCGATGACTCTATGTACCGTTATTTTATGACAATGTGAGAAATATACATACATTTACGCAGATATTCATTATTTAATTTCTTCAAATATAATGCAGGACTCTAACATTTCATGGCAACAGTTTAAAAAGTGAAGCGACATTTATCCGTTAGACGCAAAATGCCAAAACTAAACTAATAATCCTTCGGGATTCAAATCCCTTTGGACTAAAAAAAAAAAAAAAATCTGAAATGTTTCAGATTTTAAATTACGTCCAAAGGGGCGTTTTTTAACATTTTGTATATTACCTTTCTTTATTAAATATCATGTTCCTCGCACTTAAACCATACGATCCAGTGCAACAGCAATATCGCAAAATAGTTTTAAAACGAGCATATCTTTAGAATTTCCGATACAGAGACTCACGCGCTGGAGATAAAAATGTTTTTTCTGCACCACGTTGCCACTGCTCGCTTTGAAATCCTTGAGATTGTTAATCAAAGATTCGTCAAAGTTTTAAAAAATTGGAAATCGATCATAAAACAAATTTCAAATTTGGTCTTCCACATGCTCATATTCGTTGGAGGATTACGTTATTCAAAATTCGATGACTCTATGTACCGTTATTTTATGACAATGTGAGAAATATACATACATTTACGCAGATATTCATTATTTAATTTCTTCAAATATAATGCAGGACTCTAACAATTTATGGCAACATTTTGAAAAGTGAACCGACCTTTATCCGTCCGACGCAAAATGCCAAAACGAAACTAATAGTCCTTCGGGATTCAAATCTCTTTGGACTAAAAAAAAAAAAAAAAAAAAAAAAAAATCTGAAATGTTTCAGATTTTAAATTACGTCCAAAGGGGCGTTTTGTAACATTTTGTATGTTACTTTCTTTATTAAATATCATGTTCCTCGCACTTAAAACATAAGATTCAGTGCAACAGCAATATCGCAAAATAGTTTTAAAACCAGCATATCTTTAGAATTTCCGATACAGAGACTCACGCGCTGGAGATAAAAATGTTTTTTCTGCACAACGTTGCCATTGCTCGCTTTGAAATCCTTGAGTTTGTTAATCAAAAATTCGTCAAAGTTTTAAAAAGTAGGAAATCGATCATAAAACAAATTTCAAATTTGGTCTTCCACATGCTCATATTCGTTGGAGGATTACGTTATTCAAAATTCGATGACTCTATGTACCGTTATTTTATGACAATGTGAGAAATATACATAAATTTACGCAGATATTCATTATTTAATTTCTTCAAATATAATGCAGGATTCTAAAATTTCATGGCAACAGTTTAAAAAGTGAAGCGACATTTATCCGTCCGACGCAAAATGCCAAAACTAAACTAATAATCCTTCGGGATTCAAATCCCTTTGGACTAAAAAAAAAAAAATCTGAAATGTTTCAGATTTTAAATTACGTCCAAAGGGGCGTTTTTTAACATTTTGTATGTTACTTTCTTTATTAAATATCATGTTCCTCGCACTTAAAACATAAGATTCAGTGCAACAGCAATATCGCAAAATAGTTTTAAAACGAGCATATCTTTAGAATTTCCGATACAGAGACTCACGCGCTGGAGATAAAAATGTTTTTCTGCACAACGTTGCCATTGCTCGCTTTGAAATCCTTGAGTTTGTTAATCAAAAATTCGTCAAAGTTTTAAAAAATAGGAAATCGATCATAAAACAAATTTCAAATTTCAAATTTGGTCTTCCACATGCTCATATTCGTTGGAGGATAACGTTATTCAAAATTCGATGACTCTATGTACCGTTGTTTTATCACAATACGAGAAATATACATACATTTATGCAGATTTTTCATTATTTAATTTCTTCAAATATAATGCAGGACTCTAACAATTTATGGCAACAGTTTGAAAAGTGAACCGACATTTATCCGTCCGACGCAAAATGCCAAATCGAAATTAATAGTCCTTCGGGATTCAAATCCATTTGGACTATAAAAAAAAAAAAAAAAAAAAAAAAAAAAAAAAAAAAAAAAAAAAAATCTGAAATCTTTCAGATTTTAAATTACGTACAAAGGGGCGTTTTTTAACATTTTGTGTGTTACCTTTCTTTATTAAATATCATGTTCCTCGCACTTAAACCATAAGATCCAGTGCAACAGCAATATCGCAAAATAGTTTTAAAACGAGCATATCTTTAGAATTTCCGATACAGAGACTCACGCGCTGGAGATAAAAATGTTTTTTCTGCACAACGTTGCCATTGCTCGCTTTGAAATCCTTGAGTTTGTTAATCAAAAATTCGTCAAAGTTTTAAAAAATAGGAAATCGATTATAAAACAAATTTCAAATTTCAAATTTGGTTTTCCACATGCCTATATTCGTTGGAGGATTACGTTATTCAAAATTCGATGACTCTATGTACCGTTATTTTATGACAATGTGAGGAATATACATACATTTACGCAGATATTCATTATTTAATTTCTTCAAATATAATGCAGGACTCTAACAATTTATGGCAACAGTTTGAAAAGTGAACCGACCTTTATCCGTCCGACGCAAAATGCCAAAACGAAACTAATAGTCCTTCGGGATTCAAATCTCTTTGGACTAAAAAAAAAAAAAAAAAAAAAAAATCTGAAATGTTTCAGATTTTAAATTACGTCCAAAGGGGCGTTTTGTAACATTTTGTATGTTACTTTCTTTATTAAATATCATGTTCCTCGCACTTAAAACATAAGATTCAGTGCAACAGCAATATCGCAAAATAGTTTTAAAACGAGCATATCTTTAGAATTTCCGATACAGAGACTCACGCGCTGGAGATAAAAATGTTTTTTCTGCACAACGTTGCCATTGCTCGCTTTGAAATCCTTGAGTTTGTTAATCAAAAATTCGTCAAAGTTTTAAAAAGTAGGAAATCGATCATAAAACAAATTTCAAATTTGGTCTTCCACATGCTCATATTCGTTGGAGGATTACGTTATTCAAAATTCGATGACTCTATGTACCGTTATTTTATGACAATGTGAGAAATATACATACATTTACGCAGATATTCATTATTTAATTTCTTCAAATATAATGCAGGATTCTAACATTTCATGGCAACAGTTTAAAAAGTGAAGCGACATTTATCCGTCCGACGCAAAATGCCAAAACTAAACTAATAATCCTTCGGGATTCAAATCCCTTTGGACTAAAAAAAAAAAAAATCTGAAATGTTTCAGATTTTAAATTACGTCCAAAGGGGCGTTTTTTAACATTTTGTATGTTACTTTCTTTATTAAATATCATGTTCCTCGCACTTAAAACATAAGATTCAGTGCAACAGCAATATCGCAAAATAGTTTTAAAACGAGCATATCTTTAGAATTTCCGATACAGAGACTCACGCGCTGGAGATAAAAATGTTTTTCTGCACAACGTTGCCATTGCTCGCTTTGAAATCCTTGAGTTTGTTAATCAAAAATTCGTCAAAGTTTTAAAAAATAGGAAATCGATCATAAAACAAATTTCAAATTTCAAATTTGGTCTTCCACATGCTCATATTCGTTGGAGGATTACGTTATTCAAAATTCGATGACTCTATGTACCGTTGTTTTATCACAATACGAGAAATATACATACATTTATGCAGATTTTTCATTATTTAATTTCTTCAAATATAATGCAGGACTCTAACAATTTATGGCAACAGTTTGAAAAGTGAACCGACATTTATCCGTCCGACGCAAAATGCCAAATCGAAATTAATAGTCCTTCGGGATTCAAATCCATTTGGACTATAAAAAAAAAAAAAAAAAAAAAAAAAAAAAAAATCTGAAATCTTTCAGATTTTAAATTACGTACAAAGGGGCGTTTTTTAACATTTTGTGTGTTACCTTTCTTTATTAAATATCATGTTCCTCGCACTTAAACCATAAGATCCAGTGCAACAGCAATATCGCAAAATAGTTTTAAAACGAGCATATCTTTAGAATTTCCGATACAGAGACTCACGCGCTGGAGATAAAAATGTTTTTTCTGCACAACGTTGCCATTGCTCGCTTTGAAATCCTTGAGTTTGTTAATCAAAAATTCGTCAAAGTTTTAAAAAGTAGGAAATCGATCATAAAACAAATTTCAAATTTGGTCTTCCACATGCTCATATTCGTTGGAGGATTACGTTATTCAAAATTCGATGACTCTATGTACCGTTATTTTATGACAATGTGAGAAATATACATACATTTACGCAGATATTCATTATTTAATTTCTTCAAATATAATGCAGGATTCTAACATTTCATGGCAACAGTTTAAAAAGTGAAGCGACATTTATCCGTCCGACGCAAAATGCCAAAACTAAACTAATAGTCCTTCGGGATTCAAATCCCTTTGGACTAAAAAAAAAAAAAAATCTGAAATGTTTCAGATTTTAAATTACGTCCAAAGGGGCGTTTTTTAACATTTTGTATGTTACTTTCTTTATTAAATATCATGTTCCTCGCACTTAAACATAAGATTCAGTGCAACAGCAATATCGCAAAATAGTTTTATAACGAGCATATCTTTAGAATTTCCGATACAGAGACTCACGCGCTGGAGATAAAAATGATTTTTCTGCACAACGTTGCCATTGCTCGCTTTGAAATCCTTGAGTTTGTTAATCAAAAATTCGTCAAAGTTTTAAAAAATAGGAAAACGATCATAAAACAAATTTCAAATTTCAAATTTGGTCTTCCACATGCTCATATTCGTTGGAGGATTACGTTATTCAAAATTCGATGACTCTATGTACCGTTGTTTTATCACAATACGAGAAATATACATACATTTATGCAGATTTTTCATTATTTAATTTCTTCAAATATAATGCAGGACTCTAAGATTTTATGGCAACAGTTTGAAAAGTGAACCGACATTTATCCGTCCGACGCAAAATGCCAAAACGAAACTAATAGTCCTTCGGGATTCAAATCTCTTTGGACTAAAAAAAAAAAAAAAATCTGAAATGTTTCAGATTTTAAATTACGTCCAAAGGGGCGTTTTTTAACATTTTGTATGTTACTTTCTTTATTAAATATCATGTTCCTCGCACTTGAAACATAAGATTCAGTGCAACAGCAATATCGCAAAATAGTTTTAAAACGAGCATATCTTTAGAATTTCCGATACAGAGACTCACGCGCTGGAGATAAAAATGTTTTTTCTGCACAACGTTGCCATTGCTCGCTTTGAAATCCTTGAGTTTGTTAATCAAAAATTCGTCAAAGTTTTAAAAAATAGGAAATCGATTATAAAACAAATTTCAAATTTCAAATTTGGTTTTCCACATGCCTATATTCGTTGGAGGATTACGTTATTCAAAATTCGATGACTCTATGTACCGTTGTTTTACCACAATACGAGAAATATACATACATTTATGCAGATTTTTCATTATTTAATTTCTTCAAATATAATGCAGGACTCTAACCTTTTGTGGCAACACTTTTAAAAGTGAACCGACATTTATGAGTCCGACGCAAAATGCCAAAACGAAACTAATAGTCCTTCGGGATTCAAATCCCTTTGGACAAAAACGAGTAAAGACTCGTTTCGATTCGTACCTTTGACATTTGGAGATAAAAATGTTTTTTCTGCACAACGTTGCCACTGCTCGCTTTGAAATCCTTGAGTTTGTTAATCAAAGATTCGTCAAAGTTTTAAAAAATTGGAAATCGATCATAAAACAAATTTCAAATTTGGTCTTCCACATGCTCATATTCGTTGGAGGATTACGTCATTCAAAACTCGAAGACTCTATGTACCGTTATTTTATGACAATGTGAGAAATATACATACATTTACGCAGATATTCATTATTTAATTTCTTCAAATATAATGCAGGACTCTAACAATTTATGGCAACAGTTTGAAAAGTGAACCGACATTTATCCGTCCGACGCAAAATGCCTAAACGAAACTAATAGTCCTTCGGGATTCAAATCTCTTTGGACTAAAAAAAAAAAAAAAAAATCTGAAATGTTTCAGATTTTAAATTACGTCCAAAGGGGCGTTTTTTAACATTTTGTATGTTAATTCAGAAGTCAAACAACAAAAATGAGCGTTATACCTAAAAAATTTTCACAGGACTAGTTTCGATGGTTTTACCGAACCATCATCTTCAGCTGCAAAACCGGCATCTTCAACCATCATCTTCAACCATCATCAATGCAAAACCATCATCTTCAACTGCAAAACCGGCGGTTTTGCAGCTGAAGATGATGGTTCGGTAAAACCATCGAAACTAGTCCTGTGAAAATTTTGTAGGTATAACGCTGATTTTTGTTGTTTGACTTCTGAATTAGTATTTATTCGGCGTGTTATTGTGTCTTAATTTTGTATGTTACTTTCTTTATTAAATATCATGTTCCTCGCACTTAAAACATAAGATTCAGTGCAACAGCAATATCGCAAAATAGTTTTAAAACGAGCATATCTTTAGAATTTCCGATACAGAGACTCACGCGCTGGAGATAAAAATGTTTTTTCTGCACAACGTTGCCATTGCTCGCTTTGAAATCCTTGAGTTTGTTAATATAAATTCGTCAAAGTTTTAAAAAATAGGAAATCGAGAAATCGATTATAAAACAAATTTCAAATTTCAAATTTGGTTTACCACAAGCCTATATTCGTTGGAGGATTACGTTATTCAAAATTCGATGACTCTATGTACCGTTGTTTTACCACAATACGAGAAATATACATACATTTATGCAGATTTTTCATTATTTAATTTCTTCAAATATAATGCAGGACTCTAACCTTTTGTGGCAACACTTTTAAAAGTGAACCGACATTTATGAGTCCGACGCAAAATGCCAAAACGAAACTAATAGTCCTTCGGGATTCAAATCCCTTTGGACAAAAACGAGTAAAGACTCGTTTCGATTCGTACCTTTGACATTTGGAGCTCCAAAATTAAAAAAAAAGAAAAAAAAAAAATCTGAAATGTTTCAGATTTTAAATTACGTCCAAAGGGGCGTTTTTTAACATTTTGTATGTTACTTTCTTTATTAAATATCATGTTCCTCGCACTTAAAACATAAGATTCAGTGCAACAGCAATATCGCAAAATAGTTTTAAAACGAGCATATCTTTAGAATTTCCGATACAGAGACTCACGCGCTGGAGATAAAAATGTTTTTTCTGCACAACGTTGCCATTGCTCGCTTTGAAATCCTTGAGCTTGTTAATCAAAAATTCGTTAAAGTTTTAAAAAGTAGGAAATCGATCATAAAACAAATTTCAAATTTGGTCTTCCACATGCTCATATTCGTTGGAGGATTACGTTATTCAAAATTCGATGACTCTATGTACCGTTATTTTATGACAATGTGAGAAATATACATACATTTATGCAGATTTTTCATTATTTAATTTCTTCAAATATAATGCAGGACTCTAAGATTTTATGGCAACAGTTTGAAAAGTGAAGCGACATTTATCCGTCCGACGCAAAATGCCAAAACGAAACTAATAATCCTTCGGGATTCAAATCCCTTTGGACTAAAAAAAAAAAAAATCTGAAATGTTTCAGATTTTAAATTATGTCCAAAGGGGCGTTTTTTAACATTTTGTATATTACCTTTCTTTATTAAATATCATGTTCCTCGCACTTAAACCATACGATCCAGTGCAACAGCAATATCGCAAAATAGTTTTAAAACGAGCATATCTTTAGAATTTCCGATACAGAGACTCACGCGCTGGAGATAAAAATGTTTTTTCTGCACAACGTTGCCACTGCTCGCTTTGAAATCCTTGAGTTTGTTAATCAAAAATTCGTCAAAGTTTTAAAAAATAGGAAATCGATCATAAAACAAATTTCAAATTTCAAATTTGGTCTTCCATATGCTCATATTCGTTGGAGGATTACGTTATTCAAAATTCGATGACTCTATGTACCGTTGTTTTATCACAATACGAGAAATATACATACATTTATGCAGATTTTTCATTATTTAATTTCTTCAAATATAATGCAGGACTCTAAGATTTTATGGCAACAGTTTGAAAAGTGAACCGACATTTATCCGTCCGACGCAAAATGCCAAAACGAAACTAATAGTCCTTCGGGATTCAAATCTCTTTGGACTAAAAAAAAAAAAAAAAATCTGAAATGTTTCAGATTTTAAATTACGTCCAAAGGGGCGTTTTTTAACATTTTGTATGTTACTTTCTTTATTAAATATCATGTTCCTCGCACTTAAAACATAAGATTCAGTGCAACAGCAATATCGCAAAATAGTTTTAAAACGAGCATATCTTTAGAATTTCTGATACAGAGACTCACGCGCTGGAGATAAAAATGTTTTTTCTGCACAACGTTGCCATTGCTCGCTTTGAAATCCTTGAGTTTGTTAATCAAAAATTCGTCAAAGTTTTAAAAAATAGGAAATCGATTATAAAACAAATTTCAAATTTCAAATTTGGTTTTCCACATGCCTATATTCGTTGGAGGATTACGTTATTCAAAATTCGATGACTCTATGTACCGTTGTTTTACCACAATACGAGAAATATACATACATTTATGCAGATTTTTCATTATTTAATTTCTTCAAATATAATGCAGGACTCTAACCTTTTGTGGCAACACTTTTAAAAGTGAACCGACATTTATGAGTCCGACGCAAAATGCCAAAACGAAACTAATAGTCCTTCGGGATTCAAATCCCTTTGGACAAAAACGAGTAAAGACTCGTTTCGATTCGTACCTTTGACATTTGGAGATAAAAATGTTTTTTCTGCACAACGTTGCCACTGCTCGCTTTGAAATCCTTGAGTTTGTTAATCAAAGATTCGTCAAAGTTTTAAAAAATTGGAAATCGATCATAAAACAAATTTCAAATTTGGTCTTCCACATGCTCATATTCGTTGGAGGATTACGTCATTCAAAACTCGAAGACTCTATGTACCGTTATTTTATGACAATGTGAGAAATATACATACATTTACGCAGATATTCATTATTTAATTTCTTCAAATATAATGCAGGACTCTAACAATTTATGGGAACAGTTTGAAAAGTGAACCGACATTTATCCGTCCGACGCAAAATGCCTAAACGAAACTAATAGTCCTTCGGGATTCAAATCTCTTTGGACTAAAAAAAAAAAAAAAAAAAAATCTGAAATGTTTCAGATTTTAAATTACGTCCAAAGGGGCGTTTTTTAACATTTTGTATGTTAATTCAGAAGTCAAACAACAAAAATGAGCGTTATACCTACAAAATTTTCACAGGACTAGTTTCGATGGTTTTACCGAACCATCATCTTCAGCTGCAAAACCGGCATCTTCAACCATCATCTTCAACCATCATCAATGCAAAACCATCATCTTCAACTGCAAAACCGGCGGTTTTGCAGCTGAAGATGATGGTTCGGTAAAACCATCGAAACTAGTCCTGTGAAAATTTTGTAGGTATAACGCTGATTTTTGTTGTTTGACTTCTGAATTAGTATTTATTCGGCGTGTTATTGTGTCTTAATTTTGTATGTTACTTTCTTTATTAAATATCATGTTCCTCGCACTTAAAACATAAGATTCAGTGCAACAGCAATATCGCAAAATAGTTTTAAAACGAGCATATCTTTAGAATTTCCGATACAGAGACTCACGCGCTGGAGATAAAAATGTTTTTTCTGCACAACGTTGCCATTGCTCGCTTTGAAATCCTTGAGTTTGTTAATATAAATTCGTCAAAGTTTTAAAAAATAGGAAATCGAGAAATCGATTATAAAACAAATTTCAAATTTCAAATTTGGTTTACCACAAGCCTATATTCGTTGGAGGATTACGTTATTCAAAATTCGATGACTCTATGTACCGTTGTTTTACCACAATACGAGAAATATACATACATTTATGCAGATTTTTAATTATTTAATTTCTTCAAATATAATGCAGGACTCTAACCTTTTGTGGCAACACTTTTAAAAGTGAACCGACATTTATGAGTCCGACGCAAAATGCCAAAACGAAACTAATAGTCCTTCGGGATTCAAATCCCTTTGGACAAAAACGAGTAAAGACTCGTTTCGATTCGTACCTTTGACATTTGGAGCTCCAAAATTAAAAAAAAAGAAAAAAAAAAAAAAATCTGAAATGTTTCAGATTTTAAATTACGTCCAAAGGGGCGTTTTTTAACATTTTGTATGTTACTTTCTTTATTAAATATCATGTTCCTCGCACTTAAAACATAAGATTCAGTGCAACAGCAATATCGCAAAATAGTTTTAAAACGAGCATATCTTTAGAATTTCCGATACAGAGACTCACGCGCTGGAGATAAAAATGTTTTTTCTGCACAACGTTGCCATTGCTCGCTTTGAAATCCTTGAGCTTGTTAATCAAAAATTCGTTAAAGTTTTAAAAAGTAGGAAATCGATCATAAAACAAATTTCAAATTTGGTCTTCCACATGCTCATATTCGTTGGAGGATTACGTTATTCAAAATTCGATGACTCTATGTACCGTTATTTTATGACAATGTGAGAAATATACATACATTTACGCAGATATTCATTATTTAATTTCTTCAAATATAATGCAGGACTCTAATATTTCATGGCAACAGTTTAAAAAGTGAAGCGACATTTATCCGTTAGACGCAAAATGCCAAAACTAAACTAATAATCCTTCGGGATTCAAATCCCTTTGGACTAAAAAAAAAAAAAAATCTGAAATGTTTCAGATTTTAAATTATGTCCAAAGGGGCGTTTTTTAACATTTTGTATATTACCTTTCTTTATTAAATATCATGTTCCTCGCACTTAAACCATACGATCCAGTGCAACAGCAATATCGCAAAATAGTTTTAAAACGAGCATATCTTTAGAATTTCCGATACAGAGACTCACGCGCTGGAGATAAAAATGTTTTTTCTGCACAACGTTGCCACTGCTCGCTTTGAAATCCTTGAGTTTGTTAATCAAAAATTCGTCAAAGTTTTAAAAAATAGGAAATCGATCATAAAACAAATTTCAAATTTCAAATTTGGTCTTCCATATGCTCATATTCGTTGGAGGATTACGTTATTCAAAATTCGATGACTCTATGTACCGTTGTTTTATCACAATACGAGAAATATACATACATTTATGCAGATTTTTCATTATTTAATTTCTTCAAATATAATGCAGGACTCTAAGATTTTATGGCAACAGTTTGAAAAGTGAACCGACATTTATCCGTCCGACGCAAAATGCCAAAACGAAACTAATAGTCCTTCGGGATTCAAATCTCTTTGGACTAAAAAAAAAAAAAAATCTGAAATGTTTCAGATTTTAAATTACGTCCAAAGGGGCGTTTTTTTAACATTTTGTATGTTACTTTCTTTATTAAATATCATGTTCCTCGCACTTAAAACATAAGATTCAGTGCAACAGCAATATCGCAAAATAGTTTTAAAACGAGCATATCTTTAGAATTTCCGATACAGAGACTCACGCGCTGGAGATAAAAATGTTTTTTCTGCACAACGTTGCCATTGCTCGCTTTGAAATCCTTGAGTTTGTTAATCAAAAATTCGTCAAAGTTTTAAAAAATAGGAAATCGATTATAAAACAAATTTCAAATTTCAAATTTGGTTTTCCACATGCCTATATTCGTTGGAGGATTACGTTATTCAAAATTCGATGACTCTATGTACCGTTGTTTTACCACAATACGAGAAATATACATACATTTATGCAGATTTTTCATTATTTAATTTCTTCAAATATAATGCAGGACTCTAACCTTTTGTGGCAACACTTTTAAAAGTGAACCGACATTTATGAGTCCGACGCAAAATGCCAAAACGAAACTAATAGTCCTTCGGGATTCAAATCCATTTGGACAAAGACGAGTAAAGACTCGTTTCGATTCGTACCTTTGACATTTGGAGATAAAAATGTTTTTTCTGCACAACGTTGCCACTGCTCGCTTTGAAATCCTTGAGTTTGTTAATCAAAGATTCGTCAAAGTTTTAAAAAATTGGAAATCGATCATAAAACAAATTTCAAATTTGGTCTTCCACATGCTCATATTCGTTGGAGGATTACGTCATTCAAAACTCGAAGACTCTATGTACCGTTATTTTATGACAATGTGAGAAATATACATACATTTACGCAGATATTCATTATTTAATTTCTTCAAATATAATGCAGGACTCTAACAATTTATGGCAACAGTTTGAAAAGTGAACCGACATTTATTCGTCCGACGCAAAATGCCAAAACGAAACTAATAGTCCTTCGGGATTCAAATCTCTTTGGACTAAAAAAAAAAAAAAAAAAAAAAATCTGAAATGTTTCAGATTTTAAATTACGTCCAAAGGGGCGTTTTTTAACATTTTGTATGTTACTTTCTTTATTAAATATCACGTTCCTCGCACTTAAAACATAAGATTCAGTGCAACAGCAATATCGCAAAATAGTTTTAAAACGAGCATATCTTTAGAATTTCCGATACAGAGACTCACGCGCTGGAGATAAAAATGTTTTTTCTGCACAACGTTGCCATTGCTCGCTTTGAAATCCTTGAGCTTGTTAATCAAAAATTCGTTAAAGTTTTAAAAAATTGGAAATCGATCATAAAACAAATTTCAAATTTGGTCTTCCACATGCTCATATTCGTTGGAGGATTACGTCATTCAAATCTCGAAGACTCTATGTACCGTTATTTTATGACAATGTGAGAAATATACATACATTTACGCAGATATTCATTATTTAATTTCTTCAAATATAATGCAGGACTCTAACATTTTATGGCAACAGTTTGAAAAGTGAACCGACATTTATCCGTCCGACGCAAAATGCCAAAACGAAACTAATAGTCCTTCGGGATTCAAATCTCTTTGGACTAAAAAAAAAAAAAATCTGAAATGTTTCATATTTTAAATTACGTCCAAAGGGGCGTTTTTTAACATTTTGTATGTTACTTTCTTTATTTAATATCATGTTCCTCGCACTTAAACCATAAGATCCAGTGCAACAGGAATATCGCAAAATAGTTTTAAAACGAGCATATCTTTAGAATTTCCGATACAGAGACTCACGCGCTGGAGATAATAATGTTTTTCTGCACAACGTTGCCATTGCTCGCTTTGAAATCCTTGAGTTTGTTAATCAAAAATTCGTCAAAGTTTTAAAAAATAGGAAATCGATCATAAAACAAATTTCAAATTTCAAATTTGGTCTTCCACATGCTCATATTCGTTGGAGGATTACGTTATTCAAAATTCGATGACTCTATGTACCGTTGTTTTATCACAATACGAGAAATATACATACATTTATGCAGATTTTTCATTATTTAATTTCTTCAAATATAATGCAGGACTCTAACATTTTATGGCAACAGTTTGAAAAGTGAACCGACATTTATCCGTCCGACGCAAAATGCCAAAACGAAACTAATAGTCCTTCGGGATTCAAATCTCTTTGGACTAAAAAAAAAAAAAAATCTGAAATGTTTCATATTTTAAATTACGTCCAAAGGGGCGTTTTTTAACATTTTGTATGTTACTTTCTTTATTTAATATCATGTTCCTCGCACTTAAAACATAAGATTCAGTGCAACAGCAATATCGCAAAATTGTTTTAAAACGAGCATATCTTTAGAATTTCCGATACAGAGACTCACGCGCTGGAGATAAAAATGTTTTTTCTGCACAACGTTGCCATTGCTCGCTTTGAAATCCTTGAGTTTGTTAATCAAAAATTCGTCAAAGTTTTAAAAAATAGGAAATCGGTCATAAAACAAATTTCAAATTTCAAATTTGGTCTTCCACATGCTCATATTCGTTGGAGGATTACGTTATTCAAAATTCGATGACTCTATGTACCGTTGTTTTATCACAATACGAGAAATATACATACATTTATGCAGATTTTTCATTATTTAATTTCGTCAAATATAATGCAGGACTCTAAAATTTTATGGCAACAGTTTGAAAAGTGAACCGACATTTATCCGTCCGACGCAAAATGCCAAAACGAAACTAATAGTCCTTCGGGATTCAAATCTCTTTGGACTAAAAAAAAAAAAAAAAAATCTGAAATGTTTCAGATTTTAAATTACGTCCAAAGGGGCGTTTTTTAACATTTTGTATGTTACTTTCTTTATTAAATATCATGTTCCTCGCACTTAAAACATAAGATTCAGTGCAACAGCAATATCGCAAAATAGTTTTAAAACGAGCATATCTTTAGAATTTCCGATACAGAGACTCACGCGCTGGAGATAAAAATGTTTTTTCTGCACAACGTTGCCATTGCTCGCTTTGAAATCCTTGAGCTTGTTAATCAAAAATTCGTCAAAGTTTTAAAAAATAGGAAATCGATCATAAAACAAATTTCAAATTTGGTCTTCCAGATGCTCATATTCGTTGGAGGATTACGTTATTCAAAATTCGATGACTCTATGTACCGTTATTTTATGACAATGTGAGAAATATACATACATTTACGCAGATTTTCATTATTTAATTTCTTCAAATATAATGCAGGACTCTAACATTTTATGGCAACAGTTTGAAAAGTGAACCGACATTTATCCGACCGACGCAAAATGCCAAAACGAATCTAATAGTCCTTCGGGATTCAAATCCCTTTGGACTAAAAAAAAAAAAAAAAAAAAAAAAAGAATCTGAAATTAAGACACAATAACACGCCGAATAAATACTAATTCAGAAGTCAAACAACAAACGCAATTTTGTTGTTTGACTTCTGAATTAGTATTTATTCGGCGTGTCATTTGCGGTTTTGCAGCTGAAGATGGTGGTTCGGTAAAACCATCGAAACTAGTCCTGTGAAATTTTTGTGGATTGACGCTGATTTTTGTTGTTTGACTTCTGAATTAGTAAAATCTGAAATGTTTCAGATTTTAAATTACGTCCAAAGGGGCGTTTTTTAACAATTTGTGTGTTACATTTCTTTATTAAATATCATGTTCCTCGCACTTCAACCATAAGATCCAGTGCAACAGCAATATCGCAAAATAATTTTAAAACGAGCATATCTTTAGAATTTCCGATACAGAGACTCACGCGCTGGAGATAAAAATGTATTTTCTGCACAACGTTGCCATTGCTCGCTTTGAAATCCTTGAGTTTGTTAATCAAAAATTCGTCAAAGTTTTAAAAAATAGGAAATCGATCATAAAACAAATTTCAAATTTGGTCTTCCACATGCTCATATTCGTTGGAGGATTACGTTATTCAAAATTCGATGAATCTATGTACCGTTGTTTTATCACAATACGAGAAATATACATACATTTATGCAGATTTTTCATTATTTAATTTCTTCAAATATAATGCAGGACTCTAACATTTTATGGCAACAGTTTGAAAAGTGAACCGACATTTATCCGTCCGACGCAAAATGCCAAAACGAAACTAATAGTCCTTCGGGATTCAAATCTCTTTGGACTAAAAAAAAAAAAAAAATCTGAAATTTTTCAGATTTTAAATTACGTCCAAAGGGGCGTTTTTTAACATTTTGTATGTTACTTTCTTTATTAAATATCATGTTCCTCGCACTTAAAACATAAGATTCAGTGCAACAGCAATATCGCAAAATAGTTTTAAAACGAGCATATCTTTAGAATTTCCGATACAGAGACTCACGCGCTGGAGATAAAAATGTTTTTTCTGCACAACGTTGCCATTGCTCGCTTTGAAATCCTTGAGCTTGTTAATCAAAAATTCGTCAAAGTTTTAAAAAATAGGAAATCGATCATAAAACAAATTTCAAATTTCAAATTTGGTCTTCCACATGCTCATATTCGTTGGAGGATTACGTTATTAAAAATTCGATGACTCTATGTACCGTTGTTTTATCACAATACGAGAAATATACATACATTTATGCAGATTTTTCATTATTTAATTTCTTCAAATATAATGCAGGACTCTAAAATTTTATGGCAACAGTTTGAAAAGTGAACCGACATTTATCCGTCCGACGCAAAATGCCAAAACGAAACTAATAGTCCTTCGGGATTCAAATCTCTTTGGACTAAAAAAAAAAAAAAAAATCTGAAATGTTTCAGATTTTA